>NC_041385.1:443755798-443847665 GCF_002162155.2 Triticum dicoccoides
TCCCTAATGTGGCCACTAGAGGTTCTTTGGCTACGATGCGAAGTAGAGGAAACAAAGTGTTGTTTGCGCAGGAGAAGAATGATGACAAAGGAACACTGGAAGTTGCACCGTATGCTAAATATGATATAAATTTGTCTGGCAAATTTCTGTCAAGTTAGTAGAGCCAGAGGAGGTGAAACCGAATTTTCGTACGTCAACCTGGGTAATGATTGGTGCAATTCCAGTCCAAGTATCATGACATCCCAAGACAATTTAGGAAACAAAGTGCACATGTGGTATGGATATTTCGTACGTAGAGTCATAGCACTAGTTATGTTTACGAGTTCGATTTTTTTAATCTTAGGTAATCAATTGGCCAGATATTTAATCAGGTAAATCTTATTTAGTTTAAGTAGGAGAGAGAGAGTCAGTATCCAATTGTTTTACGTTTCCTAGTCGGTTCCCTGGAACGACCTCTCCTATAAAACGGGCTGGCTTCGGCTGGTGTACGGGAGTTCTTTTTTTATGGGTGATTGATTTTTATCAAGAGTTACAAGAGAAAGGTCCCGGCTGGGGGACGCCAATATTATGAGTTTCTGCGATCCTTGATCGGGGATTTGCTGCTGCTGCGCTGTTGTGATTAAGTTTGGGTTAATTTCAGTGCAAGTCTACTCCCTTTGGTTTCTTGCTATTTCCTTGATCCAAAGGCTTGTTCTTCTTCTACGTCTGCTATCTATTTTCTGTGACCGTTGCCGCCGCCGTTTGTGGTTGTTTGCAAGTACCGTGAAAGATTGGACCAACCAGTGACTCTTCGTCTAGTCGAGTCTACATCAAGTGGTATTCGGAGCTAAGGTTGTTCACGGTATTGTGTTGATCAAGATGTCGACCTCAGTCAACAAGGAAGACAAGGTTGCTGCTGATTCTCAGGAAATTGTACGTCCAGTGTACGCTGATGATATTCCTCAAAATATTCGGGATGGTTTTGACCACACATGCAACTACATCAAGCAATGTCATGACGCGCTCGGCAAAAGGATAGATGTCCTGATCACTCGGTTCAATGGTTTGGCAGACATCATCAATACGCCGGCAACGAATTCTGCACCACCACAGACTGCTTCGGCTGCTCCACTGCGTTATGCACCACCGACTCGCGACGGACATGCCGGCGTGCATGATCGCCGTTTTGCGGCACCTCATGTTGGAGATGATGGTGTTGATGACGGTGTTGACCAGGCAGCGGGGTACGCTCCACGACCACGACACTATGAGCCTCGTCCTGAAACATCTGTTCGTGGTGGAGTGCATGACCGAGTTGGTCAAGCTGTGCATGTGCCTTTGGAAGATGGAATTGGGCGCATAAAAATTCCAATCCCTTCCTTCTCCGGCAAGTACGAATCAGAAGGCTATTTGGAGTGGGAGATGCGTGTTGATCAAAATTTTGATGCCCATCATTATAGCGAGGAGAAGAAAGTTTAACTTGCTGGAATTGAGTTCACCGGTTACGCGCTAATTTGGTGGAATCAAATTTGTCGTTCAAGACATCGCCCGACGACTTGGCGAGGTATGAAAGATTTCATGAGGCAACATTTTGTTCCTGAGCACTATAAAAGAGATATGTACAACAAGTTGCAGCGGCTCTCTCAAGGTAATATGAGTGTTGATGAATATTACAAGGAGATGGAATTGTTTATGATACGTACAGGGACAACGGAGGATCCGGAGGCGACCATGGCATGTTTCTTTAACAGGCTAAATATCGAGGTGCGGGATCGTGTTTAGATGATGGTCTACTACAACATACAGGAACTTCTGCACCAAGCTATGTGTGCGAAACAACAGATTAAGCGGCGCCAAGTCAACACAATTCCCAGTACCACTTTGAACATATGGCGACGCTCACAGTATAAGAGTGAGGACGTCGGTCGTAGCTCTAGGGCGACATCATCAAATCGCTCTCATGGTTCCGTGCAGAAGGATGCTTCAAAACGAGGACTGTCGATGGTTGATTCTAGTGCACAGTCAACCGGACGCACTAGTGACATAGAGTGTTTCAAGTGTGGAGGAAGGGAACATACGAAGCGTGAATGTCCTAATGAGAAAAGAGTGTTGCTCACGAGAGATGGCTATGCATCCGCTAGTGTGAAGAGGCAGTTTCTGACACTTCTAATGAAAAATCTAAGGATGCTGAAAATGTGGTTGCGGGTTTTGAAGTTGCTGAGTCATATCCTTCACTAATGGTGCAACGAATGCAAGTTCAGGATAAGGGGCAACGTTGGAATATTTTTCAGTCTGAGTGCAAAATTAACAATACCAATTGCAAGTTGATTATTGACGGTGGAAGCTACATTGTCAGCAAGGGATTGGTGGATGCTTTAGGATTACGTATGTGGAAACACCCACAGCCCCATCGTGTCGAGTGGATGCATCACACTGGAAAGTTGAAGGTTACCCACAAGATGCGCATAAATTTTTCTATTGGTGATTATACTGATATGGTTATATGCGACATTTTGCCAATGGATGCATGTCAGTTACTGTTGAGCAGGCCATGGCAATATGATAGTGGTGCCACACATGACGGGAGGTCTAATACTTATTCATTTTAGAATAACGGGAAACGACATGTGTTGCGACCAATGTTTGCCAATGCTATCAAGGTGGATGCTATTATTTCTGTTCCAAACAAAATCCTCAGAGCTACCACGAAACCGATGACGGCTTCGTTTCAAGAGGGAGGGGATGATGTGGCCACTAGTGGTTCTTTGGCTACGATGCCGAGTAGAGAAAACAAAGTGTTGTTTGCGCAGGAGAAGAATGATGACAAAGGAATACTGGGAGTTGCACCGTATGCTAAATTTGATGATATAAATTTGCCTGGCAAATTTTCTGTCAAGTTAGTAGAGCCGAGGAGGTGAAACCGAATTTTCGTACACCAAGCTGGGTAATGATTGGTGCAATTCCAGTCCAAGTATCTCCCGACTGTCTACTACAACAAGTTGTGCCCGGCTCCGGCGATGGAGGGGCGATGACGGCGGCGCGCCTTCGGCTCGCTTCGGTGCTTGTAGTCGTCGCTAGGTGGTCTACGAATCTGGATGTAATTTTTATTTCTGGTATTCGTTGTACTGCCATGATTGAAGATGAATAGATTGGAAGTTTTCCCGCAAAAAAAAAGTATCGTGACATCCCAAGTCAATTAGGAAACGAAGTGCACATGTGGTATGGATATTTCCTACGTAGAGTCATAGCACTAGTTACGTTTACTAGTTCGTTTTTTTAATCTTAGATGATCAAGTGGCCAGATATTTAATCAGGTAAATCTTGTTTAGTTTAAGTAGGAGAGAGAGAGTCAGTATCCAATTGTTTTACGTTTCTAGTCGGTTCCTTGGAACGACCTCGCCTATAAAACGGGCTGGCTTCGGCTGGTGTACGGGAGTTATTTTTTATGGGTGATTGATTATTTTATCAAGAGTTACAAGAGAAAGGTCCCAGGCTGAGGGACGCCAATATTATGAGTTTCTGCGATCCTTGATCGGGGATTGGCTGCTGCTGCGCTGTTGTGATTAACTTTGGGTTAATTCCAGTGCAAGTCTACTCCTTTAGTTTCTTGCTATTTCCTTGATCCAAAGGCCTATTCTTCTTCTACGTCTGCTATCTATTTTCTGTGACCGTCGCTACCGCCGTTTGTGGTTGTTTTGCAAGTACCGTGAAAGATTGGACCAACCAGCGACTCTTCGTCTAGTCGACTCTACATCATTCCCCCTCCCTATCCGATCTGGATCGGGGGCTCGATCCACCCCATCACCGCTGGACCTCGGCGTCGCCCAAAGCCGACTCGTCGGACCGCTTCCTCGCCGGATCTCCTCCTCTCCGTCGTCGACCTCATTCCCATCGTCCTCCCCACGCCCCGCTACCCTTTACCCTATGACCCCCGTGAGCCCCCCTCTCCTCCTCTCTCCCTCGCGCCCATATGCCGCTCGCTTCCGTCGTGGCCTTGCTTGGCCGCACCCTACGCGCCCGCGCTGGAGCCCGCGCTCCGGGCCGCACTCGCCCTGCACGGCGCGCCATCACGCGCACACGCGCCCGCCTCCCCTGCGCCGGTCGTGCTCACCACGACCCAGGGCCGTCCACTCCGCCCGACCACTCGCCTCGCCTGCATTGCCCGTCGCCTCCTCACGCAAGCGCCGCGCTCAACACGGCCCTCGCCATGGCCCGTGCTCGCGCCTCGCTCGCCCCGCTCCGCAGCACGCGCGCGTCCCGTGCCGGCGCCTCGGCTGCCCCGCTCCGCCGCTCACGCGCGCTCGCTCCGCTGCTATTGGCCATCCCCGCCTCCGCGTCCTTTGCTGGCCCCAGGCTGCGCCCGCAACCGGCCACAGTCGTCCTTTGATGTGGCTTCCCTGCCTGCCTCTGCTCGCCGACCGGTGTCCGCTGCAGCCGCCCACGCCCGCGAACTTCCTCCCTTCTCGCCCGCGGCGTCTGGCAGGCTCCCCCGTCGCCGGCAACCTCGCCCCGCACCGGGCGGGTTGTGTCCCGGTGGCCAGCGCCCACACGTGCCTGTGCCCAATAGCCCAGCGCCCGCTAAGGCCCCCCTGCCTACTCACAGGGGGCCCATGCCCTTGGAACGTTTAAAAAAAGAGAGGATTTAAAAATGATGATAATAATAAATTATTAATCAACATAATTAAATAAATAAATAAATTAATAGTGTTTAAAACACTAATTAAGATTAATTAGTTTGCTAATTAATCTAGGTTAATTTTGTAATTAGCAAAATAGTGTATGACAGGGGGCCCCACCCCTTGACTGGTCAACTGGGACCCCCTGGCCCACCTGTCAGCCCCTAGGTACACTTCTGTGTACCCTATGTTGGGTGCTTAACACCGGGAATACTTTCCCGGATGTTTCCCCCTTCGCCAGTATCGCCTTCTACCGCGTTAGGGCACACCTAGCACCGCTCATTGTCATGTCATGCATTATATTTATTGTTTCTTCCCCCTCTTCTCTCGTTAGACACCTACACTGACACCGCTGCTGCCCCAATCGACTATGGTGTTGACAACCCCTCCTTGCCAGAGCAACCAGGCAAGCCCCCCCTTGATCACCCGATATAGCCTATTCCTTCTCTCTACTGCTTGCATTAGAGTAGTGTAGCATGTTACTGAAGGAAATATGCCCTAGAGGCAATAATAAAGTTATTATTTTATATTTCCTTATATCATGATAAATGTTTATTTTTCATGGTAGAATTGTATTAACCGGAAACTTGATACATGTGTGAATACATAGACAAAACATCGTGTCCCTAGTATGCCTCTACTTGACTAGCTCGTTGATCAAAGATGGTTAAGTTTCCTAGCCATGGACATGTGTTGTCATTTGATGAACGAGATCACATCATTAGGAGAATGATGTGATGGACAAGACCCATCTGTTAGCTTAGCATAATGATCATTCAGTTTTATTGCTACTGCTTTCTTCATGTCAAATACATATTCCTCCGACTATTTGATTATGCAACTCCCGGACACCAAAGGAATGTCTTGTGTGCTATCAAACGTCACAACATAACTGGGTGATTATAAAGATGCTCTACAGGTATCTCCGGAGGGGTTTGTTGGGTTGGCATAAATCAAAATTAGGATTTGTCACTCCGAGTATCAGAGAGGTATCTCTAGGCCCTCTCGGTAATGCATATCATATGAAGCCTTGCAAGCAATGTGATTAATGAGTTAGTTGCGGGACGATGCATTACGGAACGAGTAAAGAGACTTGCCGGTAATGAGATTGAACTAGGTAGGAGGATACCAACGATCAAATCTCGGGCAAGTAACATACCGATGACAAAGGGAATTACGTATGTTGTCATAAGGTTCGACCGATAAAGATCTTCATAGAATATGTAGGAGCCAATATGGGCATCCAGGTCCCACTATTGGTTATTTACTGGAGAGGTGTCTCAGTCATGTCTACATAGTTCTCGAACCCGTAGGGTCCGCACGCTTAACGTTTGTTGACAATATAGTATTATATGAGTTACGTATGTTGGTGACCGAATGTTGTTCGGAGTCTCGGATGAGATCACGGACATGAGGAGGAGCTCCGGAATGGTCCGGAGGTAAAGATTCATATATTGGATGATATGGTTAGGCCAAGCGGTCAGGCCCACAGGGAGATAAGTCGGTGCAAAAGGAGTTTTGCGGAGGCCAAGGGGCCAAATGCCAGAGACCTTGGCGTCTGGCACTGGGCCAGACGTCGAGGCCCATGGCGTCTGGGCCAGATGCCAAGGATTGTTGTGTTTGGTCCTGGAGTCCGAGTGGGACTCTTGCCTTTTGGGCAAAACCGACTTTGAGGAGGCTTTTGCTCCAAGTTTTGACCCAGGGCTCAACATATAAATAGAGGGGTAGGGCTAGCACCAAAGACACATCAAGAATCATCAAGCCGTGTGCCGGCAACCCTGGCCCTCTAGTTTATCCTCCGTCATAGTTTACGTGGTGCTTAGGCGAAGCCCTGCAGAGATTGTTCTTCACCAACACCGTCACCACGCCACCGTGCTGCCGGAACTCATCTACTAATTCATCTGCCTTGCTGGATCAAGAAGGCGAGGACGTCATCGAGCTGGATGTGTGCAGAACATGGAGGTGCCGTATGTTCGGTACTTGATCGGGACGGACCATGAAGGTGTATGACTACATCAACCGTGTTGATAAACGCTTCCGCTTTCGGTCTACGAGGGTACGTGGACACACTCTCCCCTCTCGTTGCTATGCATCTCCTAGATAGATCTTGCGTGATTGTAGGAAAATTTTGAAATTACTATGTTCCCCAACAGTTACTACTTTCGGTTAATCCTATTCTGTTACATAGCCTGTCATTGTTGCTACAATTGTTGATACCTTACCTGCAATCCTAAATGCTCAGTATATGATGCTAGTTTATCATCAGTGGCCCTACATTCTTGTCCGTCTGCCATGCTATACTATCGAGTCGTGATCACTCGGGAGGTGATCATGGGTATATACTATACATTCATACATACTATTTAGGTGGTGACTAAAGTCGGGTCGGCTTGTAGAGTACCCACGAGTGATTCATGGATTGGGGGCTGAAAGGAGAATTGTCCCGACGGCCCTGTGAGTGGATCTTCGTGGCGGAGCAACAGGGCAGGTTGAGACCACCTAGGTGAGAGGTGGGCCTGGTCCCTGGTTGGTGTTCACAGTTACTTCATAATAACACGCTTAACGAGATCTTGGTATTTGATCTGAGTCTGGCCACTGGCCTATACGCACTAACCAACTACGCAGGAACAGTTATGGGCACTCGACGTCGTGGTATCAGCTGAAGCCTTTTTGACGTCAGCGACTGAGAGGCGCGCACCAGGTTGGACCACGTAACACAACTTCCTTTGTAATGGAGGTTGCTAGGT
The DNA here is from genome assembly GCF_002162155.2 of Triticum dicoccoides. Taxonomy (NCBI): domain Eukaryota; kingdom Viridiplantae; phylum Streptophyta; class Magnoliopsida; order Poales; family Poaceae; genus Triticum; species Triticum dicoccoides. Next base: position 443,763,201 of record NC_041385.1, read on the forward strand.
CTGCTCACCGGTCGCGTTTGCAACATGCAGGTGTGCAATGGGCGATGGGCCCAGACCCTTGCGCTTAGGATTTAGACTGGCGTGTTGACCTCTCTGTTGTGCCTAGGTAGGGTTGCGACGTGTTGATCTTCCGAGGCTGGTCATGACCCAGGAAAGTGTGTTCGGCCAGAGGGATCAAGCGCGTTGGGAAATGTGGTGCACCCCTGCAGGGAAGTTTATCTATTTGAATAGTCGTGTCCCTCAGTAAAAGGATGACCTAGAGTTGTACCTAGACCTTATGACAACTAGAACTGGATACTTAATAAAACACACCCCGACAAGTTCCAGAGACAACCGGAGGGTGCCTACTACTACGTGCAGGCTGCTGACGACCAGGAGTAGTTTAGGAGGATCCCAGGCAGGAGGCCTGCGCCTCTTTCAGTCTGTATCCCAGTTTGTGCTAGCCATCTTATGGCACCTTGTTTAACTTATGTCTGTACTCAGATATTGTTGCTTCCGCTGACTCGTTTATGTTCAAGCACATGTATTTGAGCCCTCGAGACCCCTGGCTTTTAATATGATGCTTGTATGACTTATTTTTACTTTTAGAGTTGTGTTGTGATATCTTCCCGTGAGTCCCTGATCTTGATCACACACATTTGCGTGCATGATTAGTGTACGATCGAATTGGGGGCGTCACAGCCGCGCTCATAGGCGCGACCTGCGCAAGGGGAGCATGATCCTGACGCCCATGCACTGCAGCCCCCGGGGCTGCATGGTCTTAGTTCTAGTGTGGCGGCACAGTGATAACCCACAAGTATAGGGGATTGCAACAGTTTTCGAGGGTAGAGTAGTCAACCCAAATTTATTGATTCGACATAAGGGGAGCCAAATAATATTCTCAAGTATTAGCAGCCGAGTTGTCAATTCAACCACACCTGAAAGACTTAATATCTACAACAAAGTATTTAGTTGCAAAGTAGTATGGAAGTAACGGTAACAATGGCAAAAGTAATAGTAGCAGTTTTGTAGCAATCATAACAGTGGCAACGGAAAAGTAACTTAGCAAAGATCAATATGAAATGAACTCGTAGGCAAGGGGTCAATTATGGATAATTATGTCGGATGGCATTCATCATGCAACAGTTATAACATAGGGCGACACAGAACTAGCTCCAGTTCATCAATATAATGTAGGTATGTATTTCAAATATAGTCATATGTGCTTATGGAAAAGAACTTGCATGGCATCTTTTGTCGTACCCTCCCGTGGCAGCGGGGTCCTAATGGGAACTAAGGGATATTAAGGCCTCCTTTTAATAGAGTACCGGACCAAAGCTGTAACGCCCCGAGACCGACGCTCCAGAAGACTTCCAGCTACTCCGAGTTTCGTCGTGTGATTTGTTTTGTTTGTTGCATCATGTGCATTGCATCATGTCATCATGCCATCATATCATTAATTTTTAAAACCTCAACTAAATAAATTGTATGGATTTTTCGATCCATTTAAATCGAGGGACTCACATGGTGACTTCTCTTTATAACATATCCTCCAATATTAGGGAGCTATATTAAATATTCCACTATTTTGGAATCACCATAACACACTTGCAAATAATTCTCCATGCCTTTGTTATCTCACTTCTTGGTCTCCAACCTTGCCCATAAATTATTTCATCATTTTCCGGAGCTCTACCAAAAATCCGAACATTTTTGGACCTTCCTTTTATCAAGTCCTAGTTCAAAACCATTTGAATTAAATTCAAATGAGTTTGAATTTAAATCTTGCAATCATGGCCTTTCTATTTTTCTCGGAACAAACTCATTTTTGCGAGTCCGGAAAAATTATCCCCTTGCGCATTTTCTTTCCCTAACCCTCCTTTTCTTTTCCTCTCTCTTTTTGCTTTTCTGTTAAAGAAACTATAAGAGGGAGAAGAGAGAGATAAGCCCAGCCAGGCCTCTGGCCATTTCCTTTCCACCTGGGTCGACCCAGCCGGCCCAAGGCCCAGCCGACCCCTCTAACCCTAGCCGCCAGGAGACCGATCCCCTCCTCTCGATCTCTCCCTCCACTCTCTCCCTACGCCGCCACTTGCCCGAACCCCTCTGCCCGATCCCCATCCATCTCTCCCTCGTCCTCCCCTTCGCCCGCATCGCGCCCGTCCCATCACTCGCCCGACCCCCATCTCCTCTGCGCCGCAGCCTCGTCAGCGCCGGCTCCCGTCGCCGCTGCCTTCTTCCAGCGCCGCCGCGCCATCTTCTTCAGGCGCTCGAGCACGAGCTCGTCCCCGCCGCGCCAAGCCCCTCCCCATCGACCATCGTGCCGGCACCCAAGCGCGTCGCCCGTGCTCCTTCCCCGCTTCAGATGCCTCGCCGTCCGTCTTTTCGCTGGAACGCGTGCCCGAGTCCGTTCGACTCTGCCGGCCGCCGTGACCGCCTTCCCCGCCTTCGCTCGCCATCTCCGACAAGTGCAGGCGTCGGTGAAGCCCCACAGCGCCTTCTCCAGCTCGTCGTCGACCTCGCCCTGCCTCTGCCGTTTCGCCGGATGCCTTCCCTGCTGCTGGGGACCTCGGATCCACCCGTTCCCCGTCTCCGGCGCCGTGCTAGGCCGCCACCTTCGCCTCACTGCTGCTGCTGCCCTTTGCTGCTCTCCTTGAGCGTGCCCGCTTCCTGCCGCTGCTCACGCACCGCCTGTCCTTGCTGCTGCCCACTCAAGGCCCTCGTGTTGCTTCGTTTCGGTGACCATATGGACCGCCAAGTTCGACTACGATCCTCGAGACCATCGGGTTGCACGCCAACATGAGTACGACCACAGACTGCTACCTGCGGATGGATTTCGTCAAGTTCAACGACGACCCGTGAAGCACATGGGTACATCAAGTTCCTCTCCGAAACGTGTACCTCTACCGACGACCCTGGACATCTACGAAACGAACGTGTACAACTACCGTCGCCCCGAAGATGTTGGATTCGTCAAGTACCTCTCCGAAAAACGAACGTGTACCACTACTTCCACTACCGTCGCCACGTGAACAACTACTTCCGACGACGTCCCGTGAACGCCTACTTCCTCTACACCGCTCCGAATGCGAACCGTCTCGTTTGAATGCTTCGAAGGTATAACCCGAAATGACCGCCGTGGACCGAATGCACGTTGTATGAGATGCCCGTGTTTGCACCATGTCCGAATTGTTCCTGGCACGTTCCTCCTCGTTTGCCATGCCGTCGACCTGTGGGACACCCGGAATCCGGGATCACCCCACCATCTATGCACGCATCCGCACGCCTCCTTTTGCACCGGTATCTCCGTGAGCTACCGGAACCGATATGTTGCCATGGCATCATTTCGGATATGTTGCCGTGGCACCATTTTTGTTTCGCCGCCGTGGCACCCTTTTTGTTCCGCTATGGTGACCAAGTGCTTCATAACATGCTCATGTCAACATTTTCATAAAATTGCATAAAACTTGTATATGTCATCCGCATCATGATAACAACATTTAAAATGTTTAAACTTGTTGTTGCATTAAATTGCTAAATGCATATGGGGATTTACCGGATTTGTTGTTTTTATACCCGGCCCCATTTAAATTGTTTAGATGGTATAGTTTATATTTTGCTTCACCCGCTTGCCCTGTTTAATAACATTTAATATTGTTGGGTACATAAACAAGAGAGAACTAAATAATTGATGTGGTGTTCCGTCAACATGCACCTCGTTGCATATTGAGCTCCACTTAACTTGTAGTATTGTTTGTTGCACTTTCCCATGCCATGCATATTTAAACCGGACATGCATCATACTTGTTTGCGCATCATGCCATGTTTATGTGATATTTGTTTACTATGTTGTTTGTTTCTTTCCGGGTTGCTTCTCTCGTTAGCTTCGGTTTCGTTCCGGAGTTGTGAGGATTTGCTCGTCTACGACCGTTTGTCTTCTTCTTGGATTCGTTCTTCTTCCTTGCGGGATCTCAGGCAAGATGATCATACCCTCGAAATCACTACTATCTTTGCTATGCTAGTTTGCTCGCTCTTTTGCTATGCCAATGCTACGATGCCTACCATTTGCTTGTCAGCCTCCCAAATTGCCATGTCAACCTCTAACCCACCATGTCCTAGCAAACCGTTGATTGGCTATGTTACCGCTTTGCTCAGCCCCTCTTATAGCGTTGTTAGTTGCAGGTGAAGATTGAAGTTTGTTCCTTGTTGGAACATGGAGATGTTGTTCCTTGTTGGAACATGTTTACTTGTTGGGATATCACAATATATCTTATTTAATTAATGCATCTATATACTTGGTAAAGGGTGGAAGGCTCGGCCTTATGCCTGGTGTTTTGTTCCACTCTTGCCGCCCTAGTTTCCGTCATATCGGTGTTATGTTCCCGGATTTTGCGTTCCTTACACGGTTGGGCTATAATGGGAACCCCTTGACAGTTCGCCTTAAGTAAAGCTCTTCCAGCAATGCCCAACATTGGTTTTACCATTTGCACTAACAACCTACCACCTTTCCTTGGGTTCTGCAGACTCAAGGGTCATCTTTATTCTAACCCCCCCGGGCCAGTGCTCCTCTGAGTGTTGGTCCGAACTAGAGCCCTGTGCAGCGCCCCCTCGGGGAAACTCGAGGTTTGGTTTTAGTTGTACGGATTGCTCATCTGAGTGTGCCCTGAGAAAGAGATATGTGCAGCTCCTATCGGGATTTGTCGGCACATTCGGGCGGTGTTGCTGGTTTAGTTTTACCCTGTCGAAATGTCTTGTTGTACCGGGATACCGAGTCTGATCGGAACGTCTCGGGTGGAGGTCTATTCCTTCATTGACCGTGAGAGCTTATGATGGGCTAAGTTGGGACACCCCTGCAGGGATTTGAACTTTCGAAAGCCGTGCCCGCGGTTATGGGCAGATGGGAATTTGTTAACGTCCGGTTGTAGAAAACCTGAAGTTGACCTTAATTAAAATACATCAACCGCGTGTGTAACCGTGATGGTCTCTTCTCGGCGGAGTCCGGGAAGTGAACACGGTGTTGGAGTTATGCTTGACGTAGGTTGCTATAGGATCACTTCTTGATCATACTTTTATCGACCGTGCTTTGCCCTCTCTTCTCGCTCTCTTTTGCGATTGTAGCCACCATATATGCTAGTCGCTTGCTGCAGCTCCACCTCATTACTCCATCCTTCCTATAAGCTTAAATAGTCTTGATCTCGCGGGTGCGAGATTGCTGAGTCCCCGTGGCTCACAGATACTTCCAAAACCAGCTTGCAGGTGCCGATGAGTCCGTGCAGATGACGCAACCAAGCTCAGGAGGAGCTTGATGAAGATCTTGCCCTTTGTGTTGTTCCGTTCTAGTTGATCAGTAGTGGAGCCCAGTTGGGGTCGATCGGGGACCTTTGTCGCATTTGGGGTTCTTCTTTTATTTTGGTTCCGTAGTCGGACCTTGATTGTATCTGGATGATGTAATGCTTTATTCATGTAATTGTGTGAAGTGGCGATTGTAAGCCAACTATGTATCTCTTTCCCTTATGTATTACATGGGTTGTGTGAAGATTACCTCACTTGCGACATTGCTTTCAATGCGGTTATGCCTCTAAGTCGTGCTTCGACACGTGGGAGATATAGCCGCATCGAGGGCGTTTCAAAAGCATTAGCACTCGATGAATACATGAACTCCTCAAACTACGGTCATCATCGGGAAGTGTCTCGACTATTGTCACTCCGGGGTTGCCGGATCATAACATATAGTAGGTGACTATAAATTGCAAGAGTAGGATCAAGAACCCTCATATATTCATGAAAACATAACAGGTTCAGATCTGAAATCATGGCACTCAGGCCCTAGTAACAAGCATTAAGCATGGCAAAGTCATAGAAACATCAATCTTAGAACATAATGGATACTAGGGATCAAATCCTAACAAAACTAACTCGATTACATGGTAACTCATCCAACCCATCACCGTCCAGCAAGCCTACAATGAGATTACTCACGCACGATGGTGAGCATCATGAAATTTGTGATGGAGGATGGTTGACGATGGCGATGGCGACAGATTCCCCTCTCCGGAGCCCTGGACGGACTCCAAATCAGCCCTCCCAAGAAAGAACAGGGCTTGGCGGCGGCTCCGTATCGTAAAACGCGATGAATCCTTCTCTCTAATTTTTTCTCCCCGAACATGAATATATGGAGTTGGAGTTGAGGTCGGTGGAGCTCTAGGGGGCCCACAAGGTAGGGGCGCGCCCCCACCCTCGTGGCCAGGGTGTGGGCCCCCTTCGGTTGATTCTTTCGTCAATATTTTTTATTAATTCCAGAAAGTGTCTCCGTGAGGTTTTAGGTCATTCCGAAAACTTTTATTTCTGCACAAAAATAACACCCTCGCAATTCTGCTAAAAAACAACGCCAGTCCGGGTTAGTTCCATTCAAATCATGCAAGTTAGAGTCCAAAACAATGGCAAAAGAGTTAGGAAAAGTAGATGAAAGAGCAATCATGCCCTTAATCATATTTTGATGTTGATGACAACACATATGCTAGGGACTAATCATGTTTATCAAGTATATCTCAGGATTATGTCTCAGAGACCGTGTGCATGGATCATGACTAGGGACAAAAAGCATATAACTCAAGAATGGAGATACAAGACATTGACTTCATTTATGGTTTGTTCTTGAGTATAGGGATCCCGCACTATTAAGAGGGGATCGTTGGATCTAGTGAAAAACTTGCTCAAAAGCCACTGTTCCTATATCTTCCCTTCGGACGTCCGGTGATCTACGGACGTCCGGTCCCTCTCGGCTGCCCGAACGTCCGGCCACTTCTGGTCGTCCAGTGTTCCTCTACAATATGATTTTTATGGATGTCCGGAACTTTCCAGACGTCCGGTACTTTCAAAACAGAATCATGTTTATGGATTTCCGGACTCTTCGGTTGTCCGTGCTCCAAATGTTCGGCCCGTCTCGGACGTCCGTGTCCTGTACACTGGGTCGTGGCTCACAGTTTCACAGCGCCCGGTCATACGATGACCGTCGGATGTCCGGACCTATTTGTGCCTCCGGACGTCCAACCTATCCTGAGCACTTATGTTCACCAAACGGTCACTTTTACTCACCTACTATATATATGCCCTTCCCTTCCACGGGATGGGGTTGACCACTCACTTTGAGCCTACCAAGAACACTCCTCACTCTCTCTCTCATTCACCTACACCAAATCCTAGATTCCCAAGAGTTCTAGGAGCATTTGAGGGAAGTTCTCCAATCAAGTGATAGATCCACTCCTTCCCCTTCTTTGCACCAAAGGAATTCGTTATTTGAGCAAGTTTTGAGCTTTCCCCCATCGTTCTTGTTACTCTTGGAGGTTGGAGACTCCTAGGCGGTAGGAGTCATTCGGAGAGGAATCGAACTTTGTGATTGCCCTCGGAAAAGTTTGTTAGGGTTTGGAGACCACCCCAAGGTCTACCACTAGTGGTTGAGAAACGCCTCCGTGGTGTTGTCTCAAAGGGAGAATAGGGTGAGCCTTCGTGGCGTTGGTGTGCCTTCGTGGTAACATCCACCTCTCTAACAGTGACTAGCTTCCCTCCAATGAAGTGAACATCGGCATACATCCTCGTCTCCCAGAGTTGTGGTTATTCCTAACCCTAACTCTCCACTTGTGGTTACTTGTCTCTTTGCACTTACGTATATCATATTGTGCTTGCCTACTTACGTGCTTGTGTTACTTGATTAGTACTTAGTACTCACTTGCAATTGTTAGGCTCATCTTCATATTCCCCATTATTGCCTAAAATTGCTAAGTAATAATTAAAATTTTGTAATTGTACCTATTCACCTCCCCTCTAGGTCCATCTTGATCCTTTCAATTGGTATCAGAGCCTCATGCTCTATTCTTGTGGCTTAACCGCCCTAGAGCAAGATGAACCCGGATGGGACTCCCCTGGTTGTAGATCATAAGGATAAAGGCGAGGCTTCTTTTGAAGTCAAGTCCTTTACGTATGAGGATCTAGAATGGGCCCTTGCTAAGCAAAAAGAGGAGCATGATGCTTCTCTTGAGGCCTTGGTCCAAATGAGATTAGCCACGTTGTCCACGGCGCTTGCACCACTCTCGGGTGGTGCTGCTTCGAGGCCAACTGTGCCTACTCCATCACTTGGTCAACAACCTCCTAGCAATGAACATGCCAGTGTTCCTTGGCTTTATGCAAGACCTCAGGTTGAGAAACCAAGATATAACCCTCAAGGCAAACCTCCTTTACTTAGTGCCACTTCCAATTTTGCTTTGTGGAGAGTTGCTATGCAGGATCATCTTCGACATGGAAACGATGAGATGCTGGAGATCTTGGAGTATGGCTATCATGTGGTTGATCCAAAGAACCCCACACCAAGAGAAATATATGACAAGAACCTCAATGACACTGCAATCATGTGTATAAGGAGAGGTATGGATGAAAAGCAAAGGAGACCGTTCATACACATCACAAGTGCCAAGGAACTATGGGAAAGTGTTATACGATCCAAGACTGTCACTTCTACCTCCGGAGTGCTCAATATGAAATTGCCAAAGGGCAATTGCAAAACTTTTGTATGGAGAAAGGTGAAACCCCCAATCAACTCCATGAGCGTCTCATGACTCTCACTGCCAATATTGAGTCATGTGAGTGTGACAAGACACAAGATGGATTCAACATGACTAAGAGGTTCCTTGTGGATAAGTTGCTTCATGCTCTTGCTCCATATCACCATCAAATGGTGTGGGACATAAGACAACATCATACCTTCAAGGAAATGACTACGGATGACATCGTATCCACCTTTCAACTATTTGAAGAGTCAAAGGCTAATGCCACAAAACATCTTGCCATGCATGGTTCCCCATCATCAAAGATCAATCTTGCATTGAAGGCCAAGCATGTATGTGAAGATGAACAAAGTGAAGAAGAAGAATATGATGATGATGATGAAGATGGTGATGAGATTGAATCCGACGAGGGCCCTTCATATGAAGACATGGCTCTTTTTGTCAAGAAGTTTAGCGCGGGAAAATTCAAGGGAAGATTTCAAAAGAAGAAAGTAAGAAAATGCTACAACTGTGAAGAAACCAATCACTTCTCCAACGAGTGCCCTTATGAGAAGAGAGAAGATAAACCAAGGTTTCCCAAGACCTTTTCCAAGAAGAAGTTGCCAAATCCTTTGAACTCCAAGCTCAAGAAGAGAGATGGAAAAGCAATGGTTGCTCAGGAAGAATCCGATCCGGATGATGTTAGTGGCGTTGCCGGAGTTGCTCAAGACTCTCAAAACACTTTGAGGTTAGTAAACAAGAGTGGTGATGTGGTCACTTACAACTACATGAAAGACTACAAGGGCAACGCTCACAAGTGCCTAATGGCAAAGGCCGTGGTAGAAGATGGAGAGGACCAAAGCTCTCCTGACAAGGTCAAGGTAACTCCATGATCAAATCCTCCTCTTTTCACTCCTTCTACTCCTAGTGATGAGTATCTTGATGCGGAGGATAGTTATGAGGATGATGATCTAAATGATCCTATGCTTGCTAAACTTAATAAGTTCATGTGCTCCCTCAAAGGAAAGAAGCTCACTATGTTTCGTATGCTTATGGAGATGGTGAGTAAGCACACCATCACCATTAAGGAACTCGAAACCCTCGTCACCGAGGAAAAGGAAAAATGTGAAATCCTTAAGCGGAAAGTCCAATATGAGGAAACACAAAATGATGAACTATGCTTAAAAATTGGTGCAAATATTGATGTTCATACTAAAGATCTTGCCTCCTTAAAAAAGGCTATTAGCTCTTGTGAAGAGTTGATGAATGATAAAAGTAAGCTTGCGAAGTCTCATGCTTCTCTCTCTAAGATTGTGAGCTTCTATCCGTGTCCCTCAAGACTAAGGAAGAAGAGCTCACCCTTCTTACAAAGAGTTTTGAGACGCTCAAACTTACTTATCTTGAAACTCTAGCTAAGGCTTACTCGTCTCCTATTATCAATGTTGATGCTTGTTCTACTAACTCTAGTAGTGATCTAGCATCTATTCTTGAGGAGAATCATTTTCTCAAGGCTCAAATCGAGAAAGGGCTCATGACATGTGCTCAAGGGCAAAAGAACCTTAATGAGGTGTTGAGCCAACACAATGAAGTGTTCGCCAAAGAGGGACTTGGGTTTGACCCAAGCTCAAGCAAGAAGAAGACGTCCTCTCAAAAGTGCACCACCCCTTTAAAAGAAACTTTTGTACGAGAAGGGCACAAGGAGAAAGGTATGGTTGTTAGTGGGAAGGCCACAAGGGGCATGCCCACTCTCAACAAGCCAAAAGAGTTCATGCCTCCATCCTATGTACTTCGTAAGACTAAGGATGGAGAAGTTTATGCAAAGTTTGTTGGTCCTCGAAATGCATTTCGGTTTTATGCTATTTGGGTCCCTAAGACCCTTGTGACTAACTTGAGAGGCCCCATTGCAAAATGGGTGCCTCTAAACAAGTAAAAATTGTGTGTAGGTTGCCTTCTCCGGTGGAGTAAAATGGGTGATTGATAGTGGATGTACCAATCATATGACCGGAGATAGCAAATTGCTCTATGATTTCATGGAAGCTATTCAACCATTTATGAGCATTATGTTTGGTGGAGGATCAAAAGGACAAGTACTTGGGTTGGGGAAGGTGGCTATCACAAATGACATGCTTGTCCAATCCCTTAAATATCATTTGCTTTTTGTTCGTCAATTGGCTTCTGTTGGTTATGATACACTATTTGGACTAACGGATGTGAAAGTCTTTAAGAGAGATACTCTCGAAGTGGCCTTTGTTGGAGATTTGGATGGCAACCTTTACACGGTTGATTTCTCGAAATAGAGCACATTCCATGCAACTTGTCTAATGGCCAAGGCCGACAAGGGGTGGCTATGGCATTGCCGGCTAGCCCATGTCGGCATGAGGAATCTTCAAGATCTCTTAAAGGGTAATCACATCCTTGGACTAACAAATGTCTCTTTTGAGAAAGATCGTGTGTGTAGTGCATGCATAGTCGGGAAGCAACATTAATCAAAGCACCCACCCAAGAACATTGTGTCTACTTCAAGGCCTTTGGAGCTTCTTCATGTGGACCTCTTTGGGCCTCCTTCATGGGATAGTCTTGGTGGGAAAAATTATGGACTTGTCATTGTTGATGATTACTCAAGATATACATGGGTGTTTTTCCTCAAGTACAAGGACGAGACGAAGATCACCTTCATTGATTTTGCCAAGCAAGCACAACGCAAGTTTGACAAAGTAATCTTGGCAATCAGAAGTGATAATGGATCTGAGTTCAAAAACTATACCTTGGAAGAATTCCTTAGTGATGAAGGGATTGTGCATCAATATTCAGCTCCATATACTCCTCAGCAAAATGGTGTAGCCGAAAGGAAGAACTGTGCCCTTGTGGATATGGCACGGTCCATGTTGGATGAATACAAGTCACCACATAGTTTTTGGGCCGAAGCTGTCAACACTGCATGACATGCATCAAACCGGCTCTTCCTCCGCACTATATTGGAAAAGACTCCATATGAGCACCTAACTAGGAACAAGCCAAATGTCAAGTACTTTCGTGTATTTGGGTGCAAATGTTTCATCCTCAACAAAAGAGAGCGGTTAGGAAAATTTCAATCCAAAACAATTGAGGGCATATTTGTTGGTTATGGATCAAACTCTCATGCATATAGAGTCTACAAAAAATCCAATGGATGTGTTGTAGAAACTTGTGACGTGGTGTTTGATTAATTTAATGGATCCCATGGGGAGCAAGTTGATCTAAGTGATGTAGGTGAAGAAGATTCCTCTCAAGATATTTTAACCATGGGTGTTGGTGCACTTCTTCCAATGGAACAAGAACCTCATGATGATGAAGAAGAAGAGGGAAGTCTCACACATCATCAAACTACTTCAACACCCATACCATCACAAACTCCTATTGTTCAACCGATGCCCTTAGTCCAAGTACAAGAAGATGATCAAGTTCCTCTTTATGAGAATCTTCAAGAACAAGATCACCATCAAGGGCAAGAACAAGAAAGTCCAATCATTGATGATGAACCTCAACAAATGCAACATGTACAAGAAGATCTTCCACCACACATTAATGATCCGTATGTTGAGGACGTGGATGATGGACATGAAGTTGAAGCTCGCGAAACCTTAACCTCCATCATGCCTCGAGTGGCCGGTCGTGTTGATGTTGATAAAATCCTCACCAGCATATCGGAAGGTAGAGTCACTTGTAAACAATTGACTAACGTTTGTGCTCACTTCTCGTTTGTGTCTAGTGTTGAACCTCTCAAGGTACAAGATGCATTGATGGACAACGATTGGCTCGTTGCTATGCAAGAAGAGTTGAACAGTTTTGAACGCAACCAAGTGTGGTCATTAGTCAAGAGACCAACTATGGAACACAATGTCATTGGAACAAAATGGATTTTCAAGAACAAGCAAGATGAGAATGGTATAATCATCCGCAACAAGGCAAGGTTAGTGGCTCAAGGGTACTCACAAGTTGAAGGTTTGGACTTTGGTGAGATCTTTGCCCCCGTTGCCCGTCTTGAATCCATTTGCATCTTACTTGCTTATGCTGCTTTTAATGGATTTACATTGCATCAAATGGATGTGAAGAATGCTTTCCTTAATGGTCCTCTACAAGAAGAAGTATATGTGTCACAACCACCTGGGTTCGTTGATCTCGATCACAAAGACTATGTGTATAAACTTCATAAGGCTCTGTATGGCCTCAAACAAGCACCTCGTGCTTGGTATGATCATCTTAAGAAGTTTTTACTCGATGATGGCTTTGTGAGAGGGGTGATCGATCCCACTCTTTTTACTAAGAGGGACAAGGGTGATTTGATCTTATGCCATATCTATGTAGATGATATAATTTTTGGTTCTCCTAACATTCATTTGTGCAAGAAGTTTGCGGACTCCATGACCAAGAATTTTGAAATGTCACTCAATACAGATTTGAAGTTCTTTCTTGGATTTCAAATTCAACAATTTCAAGAAGGAATTTTCTTGTCTCAAGCAAAATACCTCAAGGATATCTTAGAAAAGTTCGGCATGACTGATGCTAGTCCATGTAAGACACCCATGCCAACCAAAATTGTACTCACTGAAGACACCAACGGTATCCCTTTTGACCCATCTAAATACCGCTCTATGATTGGTTCATTTCTTTATCTTTGTGCATCTAGACCAGACATCATGTTTAGTGTATGCATGTGTGCTAGATTTCAAGCTTCCCCTAGGGAAAGTCATCATAAGGCGGTTAAGCATATTCTTAGATACCTTGTTCACACCCCAAAGTTGAGCCTCTGGTACCCCAAGGATGCTAAGTTTGATCTCATTGGGTACACAGATGCGGATTGGGCAGGATACAAAGTGGATCGTAAGTCCACATCCGGTGCATGTCAGTTTCTTGGACGATCCTTGGTAAGTTGGTCCTCGAAGAAACAAAATTGTATTGCTCTCTCTACCGCAGAAGCTGAATACATTGCTGCCGCTAGTTGTGCAACTCAGTTGTTATGGATGAGGCAAACTTTGAAGGATTACGGTATCACCTATAGACATGTGCCTCTTCTGTGTGATAATGAAAGTGCCATCAATATTGCTGAGAACCCCAAAGATCATCTCCGCACCAAACACATTGATATTAGGTATCATTTCTTGAGAGATCATGTTGAAAAGGGTGATATTCACATTGATCACATTGGCACAGATTTTCAACTAGCCGATATCTTCACCAAACCTTTAGATGAAGCAAGGTTTTGTCGACTTAGGCGTGAACTTGGTATCTTGGAGCTTGACAATATTATGTGAAATCTAGTACCCACTCATGCATGAATCTAATGTCGTGTCATGATGTAGGCATATATTTAGGGGGAGGCATTCAATTCATGAATATTATCACCCTATTTAATGCATAAAAAGAACCAACACTCTCAAAGTTACCATGGTTCTAAAACTATGGTGCTTTAACATGATGGAGTAGTGACTATGCACTAAAAGTTCAAATCTTTCCGTGTCATGCCACGTCTACTCATACATGGTGGCATTAGCCACCGCTTGTATCACTCGACCAATATTGGAATAGTATATGGCTATTATTGATTGGGGTAGGGTATTAGTTACTAAATAAATAAATTTTTACTGTGGACGGTAATTGTCTTCTCCTCCTCATGATCAGCAGCACATACACTTACACCTTGCCTCGTGTCAAAATTCTGGCGTCGGACGTCCGTAGGTTCCGGAGGTCCGTGTGATTCTTCAATGCCGGTCGTCCGTAGGAATCCGGACGTCCGTGAATTCTTCTCTGATTGACATCGCCCGGTCGTCGGCCTATCCGCACGTCTGTAAAATCATCTCTGTCATATTCCATTTTTGTGGCCCCGACTCCGGTCGTCCATAACCCCCGGTCGTTCGGACGCCTACTCGACTCCGATCGTCCGTAGGCCCCGGTTGTCCGGTCGTTTTCACCGGCCCCTATTTATAGTGCGCGGTAGGGTTTCGCAACTGTTTTCTCATCTCCTCTCCACTGCTTCCCCACCCCCGCCGCCGCTCCTGCCTTGTGGCCTCTCGCCGCGGCCGCACGCCGCCGTGCCCCTCGCCGGGGCTCCTCTCCGCTCGGGATATGCTTTGTGGCCTTCGTCCTCGCCGCGGCTCTGCTGTCCTGCTTGGCTTCGCTGAAGCCCTGGCGGCCTCTCTCTCTCCGATTGCTTGTGTTGGTTCGGTCGCCCGTTTCCTCCGTGCTCCTCCCTGGTAGGCCATATCTTTCCCCCTCATGCATCTACTCCTCGATCTATGGAGGGGTGTTGATTTGTGTCCTCCTTCTCCCCTAGGTCATGATGCCTCAGACGAAGAACACAGCTCGCAAGCAAGTCGCCGGAGGGCCGGCTCATCCATCTCGTCATGGTGGCTTCGATGACTCCCAGGAGCAGGCTCGTCCTCGAAAACGTGTCGTTCATCCTCCCAGCTCGTCTAGCGATTCCTCCTTGGAGGGGTCGGACTTTGAGGATGAACTTGAGGAGGTGGAACCGGCCCCACTTGTTGGTATTCGCGTCGCTGCACCCAAGCCGGGCACTCGTCGTCCAACCTTTCAGCCTCCTCCTCCCCCGGTGCAACCCCACGGTGATGCTCGTCACATCCCAATTGAGCCTCCATTACCACTTGGCCGTCATGTTAAGCGTTTCAATGTGGTTCCCAAAGCTTCATATCTTAAATTGTGTCGCGATGTAGATCAATTTACTGTTGTTAGGGATTCTCGGGATAGTCGTTTTCGCACAAATGTCCAAGCCGACATCTTCACCACGATTGTCATCCCTAAAGGCTTGTCACTTCATGTTTGCATTGATCTTGAGCACATTCGCACTCATCTGGAGAAATATCCAGGAGCTATTGAGCTCATTGAGTCTTCCAATCTAGATGCTCCTTTTGCATTTCAACATGATTTTAATCACGCTGCCATTCATCAATTCTATGCCACTTGTTATTTTGCTCCTGATAACACTGTCACATGGATGACCTCAGACACCACACTCACAGCATCTTATGCTCAATTTGTCACTGCCCTTGGATTTCCTGACACTGGGTTCAAAATCCACAAGGATGATCCCAACCATAGGCCCAAGGGCATTGAGGTCTGTGCGGATCTTATTAGACCTATACCCACTTTGTCTGCCATTGAAAAAAAGGGTCTAAACCAAGTCTCCATTTGGCGCTTTCCATTCAACATCATTTATCAGTGTATCATCCGCACCATCTATCCCAAGATGGGTGACAAATGCTCCTGCAGCAGCTATTGCCCTGATCTCATGCATCGCCTCTTTACATCTCCTAAAGGGAAGATAAATGTTCCATACTTTCTATGGCATGAGATACGCCTTGCTAGCTTCCAGCACAAGAGGGCTTTTCCTCATGCCCCCTTTATTCAGGCTTTTATCGAGAGTGTAGCTCCTTTTCCCATTGTCCGCACTCATGTGCATGAGCGATGGGTCATTCCCGCTCACATGGCGGCTGATCATGTTCCTCCTCCTACCGCTCCTGCTCGTCGCATCGCCGCTAGTGTTCCTTCTCATGCTGCCCATTCCCCTTCCAGTTATGCACCTTTTGGGTGTATTGCTTGTTTTCTTGGGAAGGCTCACTCTGCCATGATGAAGATGTGCACCTTCCATTACTCCCAACATCACGATGTTTTCACTCGCATGGTAACTTCCAAGAACGCTCTGAAGGCTCGTCTGAGAGACTCAGGAGTGTATGATGTGAGTGACGATGAGCGTCTTCCTGATGAGCCCCCTTCTGACTTTGGTTTCTCCTCGGGTCCTGAGTGGGCTGACTTCTTTGATGAGGCTGGTGGTAGTGGTGCTCATAATGATGATGATGATGATGAGGATGATCTCTGATGCTCTTATATTTTCCCCCTATTCTCTATTTTTGGATATTTGATGCCAAGGGGGAGTAGGCTCTATATGCATGTTCTTCTAGCTCATTATGTAATCGAACTTATTGTTATGATGGTGATTTTAGCTTGTACTGAACCTATGTTATGATTTGATGAATCTATATGAAGTTTAATTCTTGATTATCATGTGTATGAGATTTGGTTATATTGGGCATCATTTTGAGGGGGAGCCCTCGTCATGTTTTTAGTATCTATGGTATCACTTTGAGGGGAGCTCATGCATTGCTCATTCTTGATTATTGTTATTGAGCTCCACAACAAATACTTTCGATTACTATTATGAGTATGCATATGAGTTGTCATCAACTACCAAAAAGGGGGAGATTGAAAGAGCAATCATGCCCTTAATCATATTTTGATGTTGATGACAACGCATATGCTAGGGACTAATCATGTTTATCAAGTATATCTTAGGATTATGTCTCAGAGACCGTGTGCATGGATCATGACTAGGGACAAAAAGCATATAACTCAAGAATGGAGATACAAGACATTGACTTCATTTATGGTTTGTTCTTGAGTATAGGGATCCCACACTATTAAGAGGGGATCATTGGATCTAGTGAAAAACTTGCTCAAAAGCCACTGTTCCTATATCTTGCCTTCGGACGTCCGGTGATCTACGGACGTCCGGCCCCTCTCGGCTGCCCAGACATCCGGCCACTTCCGGTCATCCGGTGTTCCTTTACAGTATGATTTTTTACTGATGTCCGAAACTTTCCAGACGTCCGGTACTTTCACAACAGAATCATTTTTACGGATTTTCGGACTCTCCGGTCGTCCGTGCTCCGGATGTCCGGCCCGTCTCGGACTTCCGTGTCCTGTACACTGGGTCGTGGCTCACAGTTTCACAGCGCATGGTCGTCCGATGGCTGTCGGACGTCCGGACCTATTTGTGCCTCCGGACGTCCGATGTTCTCCGGACGTCCGACCTATCCTGAGCACTTATGTTCCCCAAACTGTCACTTTTACTCACCTACTATATATATGCCCTTCCCTTCCACGGGATGGGGTTGACCACTCACTTTGAGCCTACCAAGAACACTCCTCACTCTCTCTCTCTCATTCACCTACACCAAATCCTAGATTCCCAAGAGTTCTAGGAGCATTTGAGAGAAGTTCTCCAATCAAGTGATAGATCCACTCCTTCCCCTTCTTTGCACCAAATGAATTCGTGATTTGAGCAAGTTTTGAGCTTTCCCCCATCGTTCTTGTTACTCTTGGAGGTTGGAGACTCCTAGGCGGTAGGAGTCATTCGGAGAGGAATCGAACTTTGTGATTACCCTCGGAAAAGTTTGTGAGGGTTTGGAGACCACCCCAAGGTCTACCACTAGTGGTTGAGAAACGCCTTCGTGGTGTTGTCTCAAAGGGAGAATAGGGTGAGCCTTCGTGGCGTTGGTGTGCCTTCGTGGTAACATCCACCTCTCTAACGGTGACTAGCTTCCCTCCAAGGAAGTGAACATCGGCATACATCCTCGTCTCCCGGAGTTGTGGTTATTCCTAACCCTAACTCTCTACTTGTGGTTACTTGTCTCTTTGCACTTACGTACATCATATTGTGCTTGCCTACTTACGTGCTTGTGTTACTTTCTTAGTACTTAGTACTCACTTGCAATTGTTAGGCTCATCTTCATATTCCGCATTATTGCCTAAAATTGCTAAGTAATAATTAAAATTTTGTAATTGTACCTATTCACCCCCCCCCCTCTAGGTCCATCTCGATCCTTTCAGTAGATATGTTGGAGACATATAACACAGGGAGAGCACGCGCGTCGTACTACGGCTGCTGCACACCTGGTAGCTGGCCTCATCACGCGCTGGCACAGGCGCCCTGTGCGTCAGGTTGCACAGACGGGGTCGCGCCTGGGCTCGGCGTCGGCGCTCAACATAACAACCAAGAGATATCTTCCATGCTACATACATTATAGGAGGTTCCCAAATAGAATGGTAAAGTTTATACTCCCCCACCACCAACAAGCATGTTCCACGGCTAGTCCGAAACAATGGGTACCGTCCAACTAACAACAATCTTGGAGAAGTTTTGTTTGCAATTATTTTGATTTGATTTGAGCATGGGACTAGGCATCCTGGTTACCGGCAATTTTCTCATGAATGATGAGCGGAGTCCACTCACCATGAGAATAACCCACCTAGCATGGAATATATAGACATCCCTAGTTGATACATGAGCTATTGGAGCATACAAAATAGAATTTCATTTGAAGGTTTAGAGTTTGGCACATGCAAATTTACTTGGAACGACAGGTAAATACCGCATATAGGTAGGTATGGTGGACTCATATGGAACAACTTTGGGGTTTATGGAAGTGGATGCACAGGAAGTATTCCCGCTTAGTACAAGTGAAGGCTAGAAAGAGACTGGGAAGCGACCAACTAGAGAGCGACATAGTTATAAACATGCATTAAGATTAACCAACAATGAGCGCGAGCATGAGCAGGATATAAATCACCATGAACATATATATCGTGGAGGCTAGGTTGATTTTGTTTCAACTACATGTGTGAACATGTCCTAAGTCAAGCCAATCGAACCATTCAAAGGAGGATACTATCCTATCATACTACATCACAACCATTTTAATAGCATGTTGGCACACAAGGTAAACCATTATAAACTCTCAGCTAATTAAGCATGGCATGAGTAACTATAATCTCTAATTGTCATTGCAAACATGTTTCATTCATAACAAGTTGAATCAGGAACGATGAACTAATCATATTTACAAAAACAAGATAGGTCGAGTTCATACCAGCTTTTCCTCATCTCAATCATTTCATCATATATCATCATTATTGCCTTTCACTTGCACTACCAAATGGTGTGAATAATAATAATAGTGCACGTGCATTGGACTAAGTTGGAATCTGCAAACATTTATTCAAAGGAGAAGACAAGGTAATATGGGCTCTTTGTTAGATCAACAATAATGCATATGAGAGCCACTCATCATTTTCATCATGGTCTTCTCCTCTTGACCCCCAAAGAAAAGGAAAGGATTTCAAAGAAACACACTAAAATGTTTTTGGAGTTTTTGTTTTTCTGAAGAAACTAAAACAAGAACGAGAAAAACTATTTACACGGGAAAGCTCCCAACAATCAAAAGAAGAACGAGAAATCTTTTTGGGGTTTCTTTTAATACTACTACTAAGCATGGATATTAAACTAGCTAAAAACTATAACTAATTTTATTGGTTTTTCTCAAAAGTTTTTCAAACACACAAGAAGAAAGCAGGAAAGAAAAATAAACTAGCATGCATAATACAATGAAAAAGTAAGAGTACCGACAACTAGAATGAGTGTGTGAACATGAATGTAATGTCGGTGAGAAATACGCACTCCCCCAAGCTTAGGATTTTGGCCTAAGTTGGTCTAAGCCCATGGATCAAAGTGGTCCTCTCCGGTGTACTGAGGAGGATCCTCGGGTTCCACTGGTTAGCGAGCTCCTACGGATCTCATTGATAAATAGACTCACTTATCGTGGATGAATTCGGTGATGCCTGCATTCTCAGCCAAGTAATAAAAGTCTTCATAAATTCCAGCAGCCTTCAAGAATGCATCACAAGGCCATTCACACGGCAGAACCTTCACGGTGCGAGTAAGATTGTACTTGGGTTTTTCATTCTCTTCATTCTCCTTTCCCTTCGAACCCGGGCTTGAGGAGCCTCTCAACAATCTCTTCAACATTTTTCTTCCTCTAAAAATTTCTGAAATTGTTAGTAACTCAAAATAAAAGTGAACCAAACTCAACAAGATTGATAGCAACTACTCCCTCAAGTGCCTAGAGACTATATCATGCATTAAAACTACTTTGGACCATATAAATTTGACATGCAAGCTCAAGAACAGGGTCACCGCAGCAGCAAAATTGCAATAAATAAAGCACTAGAACAAAAACTAATTGGACCATTGGAGGAGTCACATACCAAACAACAATCCCCCAAAGCAGTTTTGTGAAAGGAGCTTTGAGCAATGAGATAAAAAATGGCAGCAAAATGAGCAAGAACACGAGTTTGAGCTATGGGATGATTTTTTCTCGAGGAAGACAAAGTGTGTGGGTGCTGGAATAAGTGGAGGGGGCCACGAGGCAGGGGCACACCCGGGGGGTAGGGCGTGCCCTCCACCCGCGTCCTAGATGGTGTGGCCCCCTGGTGTGTCTAAGTGCTAGAAATTATCAAATATTTTATAAAAAACATACTAAATTTTCAGGGCAATTGGAGAACTTTTATTTTTAGGGTATTTTTGTTGCATGGATAATTCAGAAAACAGACAGAAAATATTATTTTTGCTTTATTTAAACTAAATAACAGAAAGTAAAAGGAGGGTACATAAGGTTGTGCCTTCTAAATTTGTCCATCTCATGCTGATCAAAAGGAATCCACTAACAAGGTTCATCAAGTCTTGTTAAGAAACCTCTTTCGAATAACATGAAACCGGATAATTTTGGAATAACACTAGGTTACCTCAACGGGGATATGCATGTCCCCAAGAATAAGAATATCATATTTCTTTTTGATAGTTGGAAGAGGGAATTCAAAACCTCTGATAGTAATAGTTGAAATTTTTCCAATAGAATTGATACTATGAACTTGAGGTTGTTTCTTCGGAAAGTGTACCGTATGCTCATTTCCATTAACATGAAAAGTGACATTGCCTTTGTTGCAGTCAATAACAGCCCCTACAATATTCAAAAAGGGTCTACCAAGGATGATCAACATACTGTCGTCCTCGGGAATATCAAGAATAACAAAGTCTGTTAAAATAGTAACGTTTGCAACCACAGCAGGCACATCCTCACAAATACCGATGGGTATAGCAGTTGATTTATCAGCCATTTGCAAAGAGATTTAAGTAGGTGTCAACTTATTTAAATCAAGTCTACGATATAAAGAGAAAGGTATAACACTAACACCGGCTCCAAGATCACATAAACCAGTTTTAACATAGTTTCTTTTAATGTAGCATGGTATAGTTGGTACTCCTGGATCTCCAAGTTTCTTTGGTATTCCACCCTTAAAAGTATAATTAGCAAGCATGGTGGAAATTTCAGCTTTCGGTATCTTTCTTTTATTTGTAACAACATCTTTCATATACTTAGCATAAGCATGCATTTTAAGCATATCAGTCAAATGCATACGCAAAAAGATAGGTATAATCATTTCAGCAAAGCGCTAAAAATCCTCATCATCCTTTTTGTTGGATGGCTTAGGAGGAAAAGGCATGGGTTTCTGAACCCATGGATCTCTTTCTTTACCATGCTTCCTAGCAACGAAGTCTCTCTTATCACAATGTTGATTCTCTAACTATGGGTTATCAAGATCAACAGCAGGTTCAATCTCTACATCATTATTACTAGGTTGAGCATCAACATGAACATCATCATTGACATTATCATTAGATTCATGTTCATCACCAGATTGTGTTTCAACATCAAAAATAGAAATATCATTGGGATTCTCGGGTGTGTCTATAACAGGTTCACTAGAAGCATGCAAAGTCATATCAGTATTATTTTTCTTTTTATTAGAAGGACTAGGTGTATCAGTATTAATTATCCGAGAGTCTTGCTCAACTCTCTTAGGATGGCCCTCAGGATACAAAGGTTCCTGGGTCATTTTACCACCTCTAGTCATAATTCTAACAGCATTAGCATTATTCCTATTATTCAACTCATTGAGCAAATCATCTTGTGCCTTAAGTACTTGTTCTACTTGAGTCGTAACCATGGAAGCATGTTTACTAATAAGCTTAAGATCACATTTAACTCTAGACATATAATCACTCAAGTGTTCAACCATATAAGCATTATGTTTCAATTGTCTACCAACATAAGCATTGAAGTTTTCTTGTTTAACAATAAAATTATCAAACTCATCCAAGCATTGACTAGCAAACTTAGTATATGGGATATCACCCTTATCAAATCTATAGAGAGAATTTACCTTTACTACCTGTGTTGGGTTATTAAGACCCTGTATTTCTTCCATAGGCGGTAAATTCTTAACACCTTCAACTTTAATACCTTTTTTTCATAGATTTCTTTGCCTCTTGCATATCTTCAGGACTAAGAAATAGAATACCCCTTTTCTTCGGAGTTGGCTTAGGAGCTGGTTCAGGAAGTGTCCAATCATTATCATTACTCAATATATTATTCAATAGCAATTCAGCTTGCTCAACAATTCTTTCCCTGGAAACACAACCAGCACAACTATCTAGGTGGTCTCTGGAAGCATCGGTTAGTCCATTATAAAAGATATCAAGTATTTCATTTTTCTTGAGAGGATGATCAGGCAAAGCATTAAGTAATTGGAGAAGCCTGCCCCAAGCTTGTGGGAGACTCTCTCCTTCAATTTGCACAAAATTAAATATTTCCCGCAAGGCAACTTGTTTTTTATGAGTAGGGAAATATTTTGCAGAGAAGTAGTAAATCATATCCCGTGGACTATGCACACAACCAGGAGCAAGAGAATAAAACCATATCTTAGCATCACCCTTTAATGAGAAAGGAAACAACTTAAGAATATAGTAATAGTGATATTTTTCCTCATGAGAAAATAGGGTGGCCTATATCATTCAGTTTAGTAAGATGTGCCACAATAGTTTCAAATTCATAACCATAGAAAGGATCAGATTCAACCAAAGTAACTAACTCAAGATCTATAGAGAATTCATAATCCTTATCAGTAACACAGATAGGTGAAGTAGCAAAAGCATTCAAAGACTTTTCTTTCAGCTTAGCTAACAGTTTCTTAAGATCATATCTATCATTGCAACCAAGAAAGTCTCTAGCAGTTTCTTCATCCATAACATAACCCTCATCAACATGCAATTCATATCTAGGGGGAGAATCTTCATCATCGGATTTAATGATATCATCAGTTTTAGCAATTTCATTCTCTCTAACCCTAACAAGTTGTTCATCAAGAAATTCACCTAGTGGCACAATATTATCAAGCAGAGAAGTAGTATCATCATAAGCATCATGCATAGCAAAAGTGGCATCATCAATATATGCGACATATCAGAATCAATAGAAGGTGTAGGTGTTGCAAGTTTACTCAAAATACAAGGTGAATCAAGTGCAGAGCTAGATGGCAGTTCCTTACCTCTCCTCGTAGTTGAGCGGAAAATCTTGGTTCTTTGATCTTTCAAATTCCTCATAGTGATCAACAGATATAAATCCCAAGTGACTTATAGAATAGAGCTATGCTCCCCGGGAACGATGCCACAAAAAGGTATTGATAACCCACAAGTATAGGGGATCGCAACAGTTTTCGAGGGTAGAATATTCAACCCAAATTTATTGATTCGACACAAGTGGAGCCAAAGAATATTTTTTAGTATTAGCAGCTGAGTTGTCTATTTAACCACACCTGAAAGACTTGATATCTGTAGCAAAGTGTTTAGTAGAAAAGTAGTACGAAAGTAACGGTAATAGTGGCAAAAGTAAGAGTAGCAGTTTTGTAGCAATCGTAACAGTGGCAACGGAAAAGTAACTTAGCAAAGATCAATATGAAACAAACTCGTAGGCAATGGATCAATGATGGATAATTATGTCAGATGGCATTCATCATGCAACGGCTATAATATAGGGTGACACAGAACTAGCTCCAGTTCATCAATATAATGTAGGCATGTATTCCGAATATAGCCATGCGTGCTTATGCAAAAGAACTTGCATGGCATCTTTTGTACTACCCTCCTGTGGCAGCAGATATAAATCCCAAGTGACTCAAAGAATAGAGCTATGCTCCCCGGCGACGGCGCCAGAAAATAGTCTTGATAACCCATAAGTATAGGGGATCGCAACAGTTTTCGAGGGTAGAGTATTCAACCCAAATTTATTGATTCGACACAAGGGGAGCCACAGAATATTCTCACGTATTAGCAGTTGAGTTGCCTATTCAACCACACTTGAAAGACTTAATATCTGCAGCAAAGTAGTATGGAAGTAACAGTAACGGTGGCAAAAGTAACAGTAATAGTTTTGTAGTAATCGTAACAGTGGCAACGGAGAAGTAACTAAGCAAAGATCAATATGTGAAAAGCTCATTGGCAATGGATCAGTGATGGATAATTATGTCGGGTGTGATTCCTCATGCAACAGGTATAACATAGGGTGACTCAGAACTAGCTCCAGTTCATCAATATAATGTAGGCATGTATTCCGAATATAGTCATACGTGCTTATGGAGAAGAACTTGCATGACATCTTTTGTCCTACCCTCCCGTGGCAGTGGGGTCCTAATGGAAACTAAGGGATATTAATGCCTCCTTTTAATAGAGTACCGGACCAAAGCATTAACACTTAGTGAATACATGAACTCCTCAAACTATGGTCATCACCGGGAAGTGTCCCGACTATTGTCACTCCGGGGTTGCCGGATCATAACACGTAGTAGGTGACTATAACTTGCAAGATAGGATCAATAACACTCATATATTCATGAAAACATAATAGGTTTAGATCTGAAATCATGGCACTCCGGCCCTAGTGACAAGCATTAAGCATGGCAAAGTCATAGCAACATCAATCTTAGAACATAATGGATACTAGGGATCAAACCCTAACAAAACTAACTCGATTACATGGGAAATATCATCCAACCCATCACCGTCCAGCAAGCCTATGATGAGATTACTCACGCACGGCGGTGAGCATCATCAAATTGGTGATGGAGGATGGTTGATGATGACGATGGTGATGGATTCCCCTCTCCGGAGCCCTGAACAGACTCCAGATCAGCCATCCCGAGGAAGAACAGGGCTTGGCGGCGGCCCCGTATCGTAAAACAAGATGAATCCTTCTCTCTAATTTTTTTCTCCCCAAGCGTGAATATATGGAGTTGGAGTTGAGGTCGGTGGAGCTCCAGGGGGGCCCTGAGGCAGGGGGCGCACCCCCACCCTTGTGGACAGGGTGTGGGCCCCCTTCGGTTGATTCTTTCGCAAATATTTTTTATTAATTCCAAAAAGTGTCTCTGTGAAGTTTCAGGTCATTTCGAGAACTTTTATTTCTGCACAAAAATAACATCATGGCAATTCTGCTAAAAACAGCGTCAGTCCGGGTTAGTTCCATTCAAATCATGCAAGTTAGAGTCCAAAACAAGGGCAAAAGAGTTTGTTAAAGTAGATACGTTGGAGACGTATAACATGGGGAGAGCACGTGCGTCGTACTACGGCTGCTGCACCACCTGTCAGCTGGCCTCATCAC
Source organism: Triticum dicoccoides (assembly GCF_002162155.2). Taxonomy (NCBI): domain Eukaryota; kingdom Viridiplantae; phylum Streptophyta; class Magnoliopsida; order Poales; family Poaceae; genus Triticum; species Triticum dicoccoides. Next base: position 443,788,873 of record NC_041385.1, read on the forward strand.
GCGCCGGCGCAGGCGCCCTGTGCATCGGGTTGCGCGGACGGGTGTCGCGCCTGGGCTCGGCGTCGGCGCTGCGCATAGGAGGAGGTGGAGGCGCACTATGAGCCACGTCGCCCGCACGGGAGGGCCGGGGACGGAGCATGTGGGAAGGTGTCGGGACCTCGCCGACGGCGTTGACAAGTTCGGTGATGTGACCAAGCCTGGCATCATAGCTTTCATTGGCAGGGCGGTAGCGCAGCAACTCTCGCGCCATGAGGAGTGTGGCATGCACGTTCACTGGCCCGCGACGGGTGTGGGAGGACGAGGCTTTGGTGGGAATGGGAGAACGCGTGGCGGTGCGGCCGTCACGCTGCATGGAGGGCAGTAGCAAAGAGTCATGCAGTTCATGATCAGCGGGGTCGGTGGCGGCGTTTGCCGCAGGAGAGGTGGAGCAGTGAGGGACACCGCGACCCACAGGCGCCGTCTGGGCGACGCGAGCGTCCCGGCACTTAGCGCGGACTCGGCGGGCGTCGGCCATGGGTGCGGTGGAGCGAGGACGGAGAGAGGCCCATAAAGAAATGGAGGCTTCAACACGCCCCTACCTGGTGCGCCAAATGTTGGAGTCTGGGGTTCCGCGGACCCAGACTAGGTTCGAACTCTGGGGCGTGTATGAAGGATCTCGCTTCATGACGTCTCACTGCCCGCCTCCCTCAAGGCCTAATCTCTTCGAGGACACGTGAACCGGGCCAAGAAATGGACATGGTGGTTTACCCAGGTTTGGGCCACCTTGCGGTGTAAAACCCTACTCCTGCTTTGTGGTTGGTTGGCCTCGCGAGGAGGTTGAGGATGAACTAGTACAGTGGGTGAGCTGCCTCGTGAGGGGATGTGAATGAATCGATCAGGGTGGCGATGAGCCGATCCCTCTCTATGGTGGAGACTAGCCTATACTTATACTAGGCCCGGTTCTCTTCCCTCATAACTTAGGCGGGAAGGAATACCACAACGGCCAATTTTGAAGGGGGACAAGAGTACATCCTATCCTAACTAAAGGTAGTCTTCATCTGCAAAGCTCATGGTCGTGATGCAGTTGTGGGCTCGATGATGACCTCCGTCCTGCCGAGCCCGTGGTCTTGGTCTTGTTGCACCGGAATGGAAACCTTTGGGGGATTCCTCGGGAACCCGCGCTTGTCCTTGCTTCCTTAGCACCAAAGTGGAAACTGCTCTGGTCTGCGCCCGTTGGCACCCGCCTGGCCTTGATCGTCATGACTCACATCACCACGAGCCTCGTGATGTAAGGTACCTGCATAGAGATATCCGCCTCTCGGGAGGCAGCCTTGGGGGCCGCCCTTCAGGAGGTCTCGACGTCGTTTGCCTCGCGAGGCTGGGGGCCCTCGCGAGGGTCTTGCTAGTGGGGCCTTGGAGCCGGGCCGCGCCGGGACGCTGGTGAAGTCATGCGCTGGGCCGCAGGCAGGCGGGCCTGGGTACCCCCGTTCCCAGAACACCGACATCGTAGCAATATGATCATGTTCCTGCATGACGAATGGGATAATCCTCATGGGACAGGACGAGATCACGGATGCAAGAAATAACTAGCATGCGGAGGTGTTGGGTTCGGCACCAGTGTAGGATTACGCTATTGATTTGGAGGCTCTGGGTTTGCGTGTGCTTGATCTCGTGCACCTAGACGTGCCATTCTCTGCAGACAAGGTGGAGAAAGTCATCACAATCATGCCCCTCGACAAGGCATCGGGTCTGGACGACTTCATTGGCCGCTTCTTTAGAACATGTTGGAACATCATAAAGGTGGATTTCATGAGAGATGTGGAGTGCTTCCACCAGAGGATATGCGGGACTGTTCCCACAACACGGTAGTCGCTCTCCTTCCAAAGAAAGATTGGTCTGTGGAGCTGCATGACTTTGGCCTGTCAATCTGGTGCATGGGGCAGACTTGCAAAGGATCTTCCAAGACTTGTGGGATTTCATCAGATCACGTTCGTCCGTGGACGATTAGTGCATGATAATTTCAAGCTTGTCTAGTGTACCGCCAGGAGATTACATGCTCTCAAGGAACCGACAATCATGATGAAGTTGGACATTTCGAAAACCTTTGGTTCAATCTAGTGGTCCTTGATGACTGAGAACTTGAAGATTTAGACTTTGGGCAAAGGTTGATCAATTGGATAGCTATCCTTATGTCCATGCCGTCTTCTGGGATTCTTGTCAACGACCTTCCGGGTGCACCACTACGCAGTCGCAGGGGTCTCAGGTAAGGAGACCTATTGTCAGCAATGCTATTCATCCTCTTGTTTGGATCCCCTACAATGTTGTTTGCTCTCGTAGCATCACATGGACTTCTATCTCCCCTCGCCCACTCTGGATTGAGCCAACATCTATCTATCTTCGCAGATGACGTGATGATCTTTATCAAACAAAGAGAGGAGGAGATGAGAACTTGTGTGGCAATTCTAGAGACTCCCGCGATGGCGTTCGGATTTCACGTAATCTTCTTAAATACGTCGGCCATGCTGATCAGGTGCTTTGACGAGGAGGGGCAACAAATCAGTGACATACTAGAGTGTGCGCTAGTATCCTTTCCATGCAAATATTTGGGCCTCCACCTAAGCCCGCGGAAGCATTCCGTGACCTAATACCAATATCTGGTCGAACAATTAGCCAACAAACTTCCAGCTTGGAGGGGTGCCTCCCTTCCTAAGAGTAGTAGATTGCTCGTGGTTCAAACTGTTCTCTTGCACGATTCCACTTCATGAGATGATGGCTCTTGATGTACCACCGAGGACCTTGGCTGCCATGAGAAAATTTGTTGCAACTTTTGTGGTGCGCCAAGTTTTAAGACCGTGTTTGGATTACCGTTTCTATCTCAAATACCCTTGTAAGAAATACAGGTCTCTGCTCGTCGTTTTGTTTCCGGCCGGAAGTCTGTTCATGACCGATAAAATAAACGTGTAGAATAAATACATCCGTATGGTGTGTCTAGGACACATCTAGATGTGACATAACTATGTCACATCTAAATATGACATCAATGCAACCTCATCCTAGCACAAGCTCACCCCTCTTGTTTTTGTTTGTTTATTAGTTTTTTGTTTGTTTCTGCCTGGTACGTATACACGATCGAGTAGCACGTGTGTGTGTGTGGCTGCCACACTAGCGGTGGTGTTTTTGAGTGAAACTAAGAAGCGGGCAAGGGCTATGGACAAGCCCAAGTGGAGTTTGGGTTTCAGGTGTGGAGTGGCCGTGGACTGCAATGGCAAAAGTGGGGGGCTTGCCCTCTGGTGGAGATATCACTTACGTGTCACGATAAGGCCATGGTGCCAATATTTCCTCGATGCTGAGGTGGTCAGTGAGGGCAGAACCTTTAGGATCACTGGGTTCTATGGGGAACCGGATGTTGAGCATAGATGTAAATCATGGGATGCCCTTAGGTATCTGAAGTGGCAGGATAATCTGCCATGGTTGTGTGTTGGGGATTTCAATGAGATCCTCTTCCACTCGGAGCAGAAGGGAGGTAATCAGAGCGGTTTTCTGTAGATGGAATCATTCAGGTACTGCCTTGATGATTTTGGGCTTGCGGATCTTGGCTTTGCAGGATACCGTTTCACCTGGGATAACAAGCGGAGCGACAATGACAACATTCAGGTGCATTTGGACCGGGGTACGTGCACGGACGAGTTCATGGCCATGTTCCCCAGCACGTTTGTGGAGCATATCATCACGGAGGAGTCTGATCATGTGGCTCTGGTGGTTCGTGTGTTGGAGACGGCTCCAATGCTTGAACCCCGGAAGGAACGGCTCTTTCAATTCAAGGAAGCATGGACACGTCATGAAAGTTATGAGGCAATGGTTGCTGAGCAGTGGGTCTGCGCCTCTACAGGGGAGTCAGGACTGATTGCAGTTTGTAGCCACATTAAGGGCATGACGGCCGGAATGCAGGAATGGGGTAGGAGAGTTTTTGGTTCGGTCCGCAAGCAGCTAGTGCATCTCAAAGATCAGCTACAAAAGGCAAAGTTCAGAGGCCTAGCGGCGGAGAATTCTTCAGAAGTGCACGAGATAGAGGAACAACTCCGAAGACGTACGCCAGGGAGGAGCTGCTCCAGCGCCAACGATCCCGTGTGGATTGGCTGCAGGCGGGTGATATGAAGACAAAGTACTTCCACGGGAGGGTGTCTCATAGGAGGAGGAAAAACACTGTCCAGGCGCTACGACGAGAGGATGGATCCAAGTGCGAGGTAAATGACATGAGGGAGATGGCCGCTGGCTTCTATGAGCAGCTCTTCACCTCAGAAGGATCTACGAATGCTGAAAATGTCCTTGGAAACATCAATGAAGTGGTCTCGCCTGAAATGAATGCCAAGCTAACTGCTCTGGTTTCTGATGAGGAGGTGGAGACGGCCTTGTTTCAAATGGGGCCGATGATGGCGCCGAGCTCAGACGGCCTCCCGATGTTGTTCTACCAGCGACACTAGTCGCTTGTCAAGGATGATGTGTGCCGCGTTGTCAAGGACTTCCTGGCTGGCGTGGCTGCTCCAGATGCTTTCAACTCTACGGTGATTGTTATGATTCCGAAAGTTAGCTCACCGGAGCTACTTTCCCAATTTCGCCCTATCAGTCTGTGCAATGTCTTGTGCAAGATCACGTCCAAGGTTCTTGCTAATAGGCTCAAGTTGATTCTACCGGTTCTCATTTCTGAAGAACAAAGTGCCTTTGTTCCCGGGAGGCTTATTACTGACAACGTTCTTGTGGCCTATGAATGTGTTCATGCGATCAGAACTAGGAAAAGGAAGAGACTCCTCTGCGTCGTCAAGCTCGACATGATGATGGCGTATGATAGGGTGGAGTGGAGCTTTCTGGAACAGATGTTGGCTCGCTTTGGTTTTGAGGCTGGTTGGATAGCTATGATTATGCATTGTGTCACCTCCGCTAATTTTGTTGTCAAGCTTAATGGTGGTTACTCTCGGAGATTTTGCTCATCCAGAGGATTGCAACAAGGGTACCCCGTCTCTCCTTAGCTGTTCTTGTTCTGTGTGGAAGGCTTCTCTGCTTTGTTAAAGCGAGCTCAGGTGGAGAATGAGTTGAAGGGGGTGTCATTTGGGAGCACTGGCCCCCAAGTGACACATCTTCTATTTGCTGATGATAGTATTGTCTTTCTCCAGGGGTCAACAGATAATCTTGAGAAGTTGAAAGCCATCTTGGAGGTGTACGAGGTGGCTTCGGGGCAAAAAGTGAATATGAACAAGTCCTCTATTTTCTTCGGGAAGGGATGCCCGGAGGGGCATAAGGAGGCTCTCAAGATGGCCATTGGGATTGAATCTGAGGCTCTGAGTGAGCGATTTGGAAGATCTAAATATGGTGTGGTTAAATCTGTCACGGAAAGCTCGAAGAAGAAGACTACGGGATGGAAGGGGCAAGGTCTATCCAAGAAAGCTAGGGAGGTCTTAGTGCAATCGGGGCTGCAGTCTACTCCCACGTTTACCATGAGTTGTTTCCACCTCACAAACAAGATGTGCCAGAATCTGTCATCTATCTCCTCTAAATTCTGGTGGTGGGCTATCAATGGTGACGCAAAGTACACTGGATCGCCTGGGACAAGATGTGTACAACCAAGCGAGTGGGTGGCATGGGGTTTCGAGATCCTGAAGCTCTCAACCAGGCCCTCCTTGCAAAACAATCTTGGCGGCTGCTGCAAGTGCCTTCCTCATTGTGCGCAAGGGTTTTGAAGGCTAGGTATTACAGAGATGGGAGTATTCTGAATGCCACTTGGCCGGCGGGTGGATCATACACTTTTAGGAGCATTATACATTGGCGAGACTTGTTGCGGGCTGCCCTGGTATGGAGGATTGGCGATGGCTTGCAGGTTAACATCCACCATGATCAATGGATCCCGAGGAAGGGGTGTTTGACCCCGCTTGGTGCAGAATTCATTCCGGGATTGACAAAAGTGGGACACCTGCTAGATAAGTCCGGGGCGCGGTGGGATGACCAGAAGCTTGATGCTATGTTTTCAAGTGACGATGCTCGGGATATCAAGCAAATTGCGGTAGACGGGCCTGGTGTCGAGGAATGCCTCGCATGGAACTATACGAAGAACGGATAGTTCATGGTTCGCTCGGCCTACCATTTGCGGATGGAGATGAACAAAGCAAAGCATGATAAGGCGGAGTCCTCATCTGTGAGTGATCATAAAAGCTGGCTGGCTCTATGGGACTCGAACGCTCCGGGAAAGGCCAAGATACATATGTGGCACTTAATGAGAAATGGCCTTGCATTGGAAATGAGCTGTGAAGGAGGAGCATAAAGGCTGGTGTGTTCTGTGTAGCTTGCGGGCATGACGAGACTGTTTTCCATCGGTTCTGGGGATGCCCGCACTCGGCATTGTTCTGGAAGTGTCTGTGCTCAGGAACGGGAATGAGGGTGGCGATCCCACCCTGCCAAATCGATTCCTAGAGTGCACTTCATCGATGGTTGCTAGATTGGCTTGCCGCTGCTCATAAGGACGAGAGGGCGCTAGTGATCCAAGCTGTTTACGCCCTCTGGCTGGCGCGCAATGAGACCAGGGACGGGAAGCGTATCGAAGAGCCATGAGCGGTCGCTCGCCGTGTGGTGGCGCTCTCGGAGGAGTGGAAGGGGGTCCATCAGCGCGCTCCACCACTGCCGAAGCAGAGGGCTCAGTTCAGATGGACGGCACCGGAGGCCGGCTGGGTGAAGGCCAATACTGACGGGGCGCAGTCCATACAAAGGGCAAGGGGATGGGCGGGTGTTGTTCTCCGAGACCACAATGGTGGTTTTTTGGCTGCTACATGCCACTCTTTCAAAAATGTGGGGAGCCCTGAGGTTGCTGAAGTCCTTGCTTGCAAAAGGGCGATTCAGGTGGCTGCTGAAATCAATGTGCAGAGACTTCATCTGGAGCTGGATAACGCGGCTGTTGTTCGGGCTATTTCTAGCAGCGATAGGGACCTGTCTACGGTTGGGCCTGTTGTGCAGGAGATCAAGAATCTGCTCCAGGAGTTCACTGATGTGAAGGTGTCGTGGAGGAGCCGCGAAGCAAATCGTGCCGCCGACAAATTAGCTAAAGTAGGTTTAGATGATGATTTATGTAAGGTGTGGTTTTCTGTTCCCCCAGAGTACATTCTGGAGTTCTTGTGGGACGACATTCCTAGCTTCGTTTAATAAATGGCGGCGATGATGATCCTAAAAAAACACCTGTTGTGCTGCCATTTTTTTGCATGGTACGCACTGTACAACCGCTGCTTCACTTCACTAATAAGCTTGCACGTGTAACACACGTAATTTTAGGAATTTCATTAATGTTATGATTATACAACCTTGGACCTGTGCAAGAAAGGCGTACCAAATGTGCTCTTTTTGTCAACATTGTTTAGATGTTCAAAACATGATAAGCAACTTGGCAAATCATAGCAGAAAATAAAAACATACTCCCTTCGTAAAGAAATATAAGACCATTTAGATCACTATATTTCTTTACAGAGGGAGTACTATCTTAAACTAAAAAACTAGACGTGAGGTGATGCCCAGTTTCACCAGTTGGTATCTTATCATGTGTCTTGAAGATTGAAAACATCATTGTTCCAAAATATCCTTCACTATTTAACAAAATATTTAGGAAATCACAAGTACAATGACATGTGTAAAAAAGCATAGGGCACTACCACCCTTGACTCATACGTTTGCACAGCAACATGAAAAACCCGTAAAAGATCAAGAAGGCAGTAGTCCATCCCACCACATCATGTAGAATTGCTATTTTTCGATAGTATTTGATGATATCTAAGGGCATCTCGTCCAGATTCATCAATATTATCAACAACATAAGTGTGATAGGAGTGATATGATCCACACCAGCCTTGCTGCAAAAAAGAGGCAAGAGTTTTACTTTCCAAATACCAAGCCATCTACACAAAGTCAAACTAATAGACTAACAACAATATATTCGTACATTGCAATTCCCCTTGCTACTGTTGCTATCTCAATCAAAGAGTTTTTGCACATGATAGTAACCATGCTCCTTAGGTTTCTTCTATCCATGTAAACATTTGTCGCTCCTTGCTGCTCTAAATGCTGAAGCTAATCCCATACTCAGCTCTAATATGCTTTCTGCAAGCCCTATGAATCTGTATGTGTTGACATATACTACAAGCTAAAACGGTACTCAGTCAAGTCACATTAAGATGCAATTTATTCTGCAAGATTGTTTAGTGAACTACTCCTAGCAGTCTATTCTACATGCATTTACATGCAACCCTAAGGGATCAATAAGCCCACAACCTAAATATTGCATACACTACGAAGGTGGTTAACAAAATAAATAGATGCAGTTACTCACTCAATCTCAATAAAAATCTCCTCATGATTCTCGGTATGGAACACATCATATCAGTATCTTTACAATATTGGTAGTCAGTAGCAGCCTCTAATTCAACAATACTAGCCTGCAACTCAACAAGTGTTTACTCATGGCATCTATCTATTTGAAAAAATACAATGACGTCAGCACAAAAATGACTTCAAAATATGGATAATATTGCATTGCAAGAGGGCGTGACCTGATAGTGCCAACGAAAAAAAGAGGACGCAACCTGAAATCTTTCTGCACTTGAATATAAAGAAGGTTGAAGTGTCACCTGCAGAAATAGCAACATGTTGATTAGTAAAAATAACTTCAACATAAATCAAATGTGAGGAACTGAAAATGGCTAAAACAAAAATGAACAGTCCCAACATATATAACCAACAAAGAAAATGGCGGTGGAAAATCATAATAACAGGTAAGTCGTGCGTTAACACTGTAAAAAGAAATTTACAAGATAAAAGAAGAAGTATCAAAGGCTTCATCAGAATTTAAAGGTTGCACAATTTTGTTCTTGAAAGCACAAGAGAATTGCACGTTCTTCCACAAAGATAGAGAGAGACAATCCAGCATACATCGAGAATTACATGAGAACGCGTCGGTCTAGCCACGGAAAAATTAAATCCGTAAATGGGTTCCCTTTACTCCATGTTAGATCAGGGACCACTATGTCCGAGTCCAACATTCTTCCAAATGATGTTCATGACCAGTTTTCACTTTCTCCCATCCACTTCGAAAGAACCGATGAAGATATACTACAAGTTATCCATCATAGGTCATGATTAAAAACAACAGAATATATATATAAATGATAAAAAAGCATTCCTTATGCTATGGAAGTATGCACTGTAATGGAACAAGAACCATAATTATACACAAGTAATCATAAATAGAGAACTGATTTAGGATCGCAATTCAACATTTTCTTTTGATAAAATTATCATTGTAATCTGTTTCTGTTGGAATCCCAAGGCTTGAATTGCAGGAGAGTGAATTGTAGGCTTCTGGGCATCCCTTCCAGATGAACAAAAGTGGGTAAAAAATTCCGAATTCGGGTCCCATTGCACAATTAACTATGTACATAGGGCAACATGCTCGTGGGCTTCTGGGCATCCCTTCCTACCTCAATTATGACACCGGCCTGGAAGTATAGCTACCTTTTCTCACACTCGATCAACTTTACGCTGATTTCAACAATGATTTGATGGTGCTTGAACATTGTCCTATTTCCCATATTTGTTCTTTTCACAATTTTATATAAGAAAAGGTAGCATGTATTTGCTTCTGCAGTTAAGAATCTAAGAGAGAAATAGTATTTGCAAGACTATATCAACTACCTCAGTGCAAAAACGTAATGCAAAGTATTAAAAAGATCCTAAGATGAATGTAGTGTATCTTTTTCGGAAGTGCACATCGCAATGTTACAGAGTTCGGTAGAGGCTTCAAGCCTGTCAAGTCTAAATGGTAGAATAATTGTTTCTCAGAACTCAACAGGGGAAATGTCTTTGCTGGCAGTTTTTTGGTCAGGTTTCTAAATAAACATGTGAAATTTCTGTTTGGAAAGAGCGCGTTACCTCTTCAATGCTTGCATTCTTCAGCATCTGCAAGGTAAAGAATAAACATGTGAAATACAGCTAGCCTTTGTAATAAATTTTTATTAGCAGATCCAACATATGTTTCCTACGTAGATGATAGAGCTAGCCAATCTCACTGAGAGATCGTCGCCGCCCTGCTTGAAGCTCCTATTTGCTGAAGATGTGACACCAGAGTCGTCTGAGCTTCCACTTGGCAATGTGTAGACAAGCTTGAGCTTCATTTCCTCAATCACCTTATCAGTCTCCTTGTTGAACTGAGGAATACATATAAAGGTGGAATATAGTTGGTGGAATGCCAATCATTTTATCCAGATGACAATGCAAGACTAAATCATATCATAGAAACCAGTGATTATGAGTTTTATGCTCACAGTGTCAGGGGGGATTTCATCCATGTCGGTGCTGGCAGCCACCCTGGTGCATGACTGTGAATCAAGAATTTATCCTTTGATTGCATATATCTGGGGGGTACTCTTTCTGTGACTGTAGGGTAACTATAACCCAAAACAAGAAGCCAGATACGCGCACATCAGAACCAAATGAAGAATCCTGGAGTATGTATGCATGTATGCATGCTTACTTGTTATCGTGCAAGAATCCCATGGCTGGACGACGCACGCGTTCGGCCGGACAAAGTACTTCCTCGGAGACGTCATCTTGACCTGAAAAATAAAAAAAAAGAACAAATTCTGATCAAACCTGAACCTCGATCTTCTTCAAGAGCTTCACCGAAACGCACAGCGGAAAACCAGAGTCCATACCGCGTCATGGAATGGAAATGGCACGAACCTTGAAGGCAACATGGTGCTCGCTGTTGTTCACCACCTTGAGATTGCAGTAGCACGGCTTGTCCAGCTCGACTACGCACAAGAATTCAGTTCAATCAACAGAGAGAAAACCACGGAGGTTTCTTATTTTGCAGAATGCAGAGAAAATCTCAAGAACAACGTTGTCCGGGTAGACCGAGATCAGCGCTCCTCCCACCATTGCGACACGTGAACCTGACGCGAGAAACGGGGAAGAAACCACGACACTCGTGAATTGTTTGCATTTGAAGAGACATAGGAGGAGGTGGTTTCTGCTGGTTCAGAGGAGGATCGTCCCAACCTTTCTGTGGAGGAAGGCAAGAGCCGGGCCGAAGCAAAAATCAACGACGAGCAGCCTTTCTGATGGGAACTCCTGGTCGGCCGGCGTCGGAGGCGGAGGGGCAGAGCGGGGGCTGACCTTTTTGGGTGCTGTGCAGGCCGCCGGCAGGGCTGGGGTAGGGGCCTGCGGCGGAGGCGCAGGGGAAGAGCGGGGCTGGCCTTTTTTGGGTGAGCGCAGGCCGCCGACAGGGCTGGGGCAGGGGCCGGCGGCGGCAGCGCGGCTAGGGCAGCGTGCGGCGGCGGGAATCGGCGGGCAGCGGCGGGGCTGGGCGGCGTGGCGGCGCGGGAACAGCGGGGCTGGGCGGCACGGGAACGACGGGGCTGTGGGCGGCGATGCAGGATCGCGGGTGGGCTGGGCGGCGTCGTTGCGTCGGGAAAGGAGGAAAGTATCGTTTTCCTCCCGAAATCCTCTCTGATGGATCAATTTCCCCCTCAACTCTAATACCGGATCAATCAACCCCTCAAATCTCTAAAACCGGATCAATTCCCTCCTAAAGTGGTTTTGGACTTGATTTTGAGTGGTTTTGACCCAGATCGTGCACTTCTCTCGGTTATGGCCGTGCACTTCGCGTCTTCAGTGCGCCCAGCTCGCCTCCGTGGCCGGCATGCTCGCCGCTTGCCGTCTTCATGGTCTCGACCAGGCTGCCGCAGAAGTACTCCCACTCCATGCCTACACGGACGCCGATGCTTCCCGAGAAGCCATCTGATGCCATGCTCCTGCTCAAGTCCGACTGCCCAGTGCGGGAACCGCTCTGTGTGCCTCGCACCGCACTGACCGGCGTCCCGCTTGGCCAGCGCAGGAGACGAACTGCATCAGCACCGTCGACGCGCTCATCCGGCCGCCCGTGATCACGCTCTGCTGCACCAGGCCTGCATTCTCTTCCTCCCGGCGAGCGGCGACGGTGTTCGAGGCGGCAACCACGCAGGCGTCGTTCTCGATGAGCATCTCCAGCGTGTCGGGGCTGCTGGAGGATGGCGGCAACGTGATCTCGTCGTCTTCGAGCTCCGTCGTAGGCTCTTGTGGCGGAGACGGCTCTGGGCCCCGGTGCCGACGGCGTCTCTCGCCGGTCTGCGTGGCCGCGTTCGCCCCGGCACCACTGCGCGACGGCCACATGGTACTCGCCGATGTCGAAGGAGCTCCAGTTCATCCTCTTGTCATTCCCGGCCTAGCAGCTAGAGGTGGAGGAGGACAAGGATGAGTCAGTGGAGGCGTCGCGCGGGGAGGAGGCGGAGCCCTGGAGCGCGTACTCGACGATGCTGACTGGCACCACCTGAAGCGAGACGAAACAAAGGAGAGCAGAGCGGGTACGCGGTCTGGGTCAAAACCACTCAAAATCAAGTTCAAAACCACTTTAGGGGGGAATTGGTCCGGTTTTAGAGATTTGAGGGGCTGATTGATCCGGTATTAGAGTTGAGGGGGGAATTGATCCATCAGAGAGGATTTCAGGGGGAAAACGATACTTTCCTCTCGGGAAAGTGGGCGAGTCGGGTGGGTTGGTGTGGCGTCGCTGCATGGGGAACGTGAACGAGTCGGGTGGGTTGGTGTGGCATCGGGAACGTGGGCCGCGTGTGCGAGTCGGGAACGTGGGATTAGGGTTAACAAAATTTCGTTTACGACGTTTTTAGGCCCTTGATTGTATGATTAGACGCTCCAGATTTTAAGTTGGATCTGCCTTTTTTTATAGTGGTAGTATATAATGGCATGGTGGGTAATTAAAGCGTAAAATGCGTTTAGTATGCTGGAGGGATGTAGACCATCAGATTATAGGTTTCGATGGACAGGATGATCTGGTTCTCCGTCCTCTTTTTCTTTTATAGTGGTAGTAGATGCACGCATTGTGCTACCGCTTTTGTGTGTGCATGATACGCATTGTACTGTCGCTGCTTGACATGTATGCCTTGAAGAATCACATATGTGTATATACATACACGGGGTGATGCATGTCTCTCCTATGTGAATTGAAACTTATAAAAATGTCCATGAAACTTAAAAATATCCCATATAACTAAAACAACTTGTATGTTTATAAAACTTGAAAATGAGAATATCTATTAAAATTCTAAAAATTTGAAAACTTGAATATTTTATAAAATTCTAGATTTTTTTGAATTGGTGAATACAATTTTTGAAAAATGTGAACATTTTTTGAATTAGTGAACATAATTTTTGAAAATGCGATATTTTTTTAATTCTAAAACCATTTTTGAAAATGTGAACATTTTTTGCATTGGTGAATAAACTAGCCTTATCTACAAAAGGATATGCCTCAAAAAGGGTGTGTCTCATTTGTATACAACTATGAGATTTCAACGAAAGATGGGGAACTAACTCAATGTGCTAGAACTAAATATCATATAAATGGTGGCTTTTTCAGAAGAAAAAACACATGTCAAAGGTATCTCAATATACAACTATATTGAGACATTGTTGAGAAGCTAAATAAGGAAAAATTGAAGAAAAGAAATAAATATTAAATGTCACGGTTGGGGCTCACATTTTGCGTATTGAAGATGGAATTGTACCTCGGATAAAAATTGGTCGCTCACCCCAGTTGGAAGTTGATGTGAAATTTGTAACTGTTACAAAAAAACTTGGAGCCCAATTTCAAGTCAATGGTGGAGTTGCAATTGGGGCGAAGAATAATAAAGGGTCGGTGCTAGTTGTGGGTCGAGGATGGACTTGCAAACAAGGATGAAAACAAATTATGAGACAAGTTGCGGGTCAAGGATGGACTTGCAGCTGGGACAATTACACAAAACTACGAGAGTTGCGAGTTGATGATGGACTTGCAACTAAGACAACTACGAGCCCAGTTGCGAGTCGAGGGTGGACCTGCAACCGGGACACCAACGAAACTACGAGCCAACTTGCAGTCAAGGGTGGACTTGCAACTGGGATAACAACAAATTACAAGCCCAATTGCGAGTCGAGGGAGGACTTGCAGCTGGGACAACTACGAGCCCAGTTGTGGGTTGAGGGTGGGCTTGGAACTGGGACAACTACAAGCCCAGTCACGAGTCGAGGATAGTCTTGCAACTGTGACAACTATGAAACTACGAGCCAAGTTACGAGTCAAGGATGGACTTGCAACTAGGGCAATAACAAACTATGAACCCGGTTGTGAGTCGAGGGCGACTTGCAACTGGGTTGACAAAGAAAATGTATTCCGAGTTGCGAGTCAAGGGTGGACCTGCAACTAGGATAACAACAAACTGCAGGCCTAGTTGCAAGTCGAGGGTGGACTTGTAATTGGGATAAAAACAAACTATGAGCTCAGCTGCGAGTCGAGGGTGGACTTGTAACTGGGACAACTATGAGCCTAGTTGCGACTCGAGGGTGGACTTACAACTATGACAACTATGAAACTACAAGACAAGTTACGACTCAAGGGCGGACTTGCAATTGGGATGAAACAAACTATGAGGCTAGTTGTGAGTCAAGGGTGAAACTACAACTGATATGAAAAACAAACACAAACCCAGTTGCGAGTCGGTGGTGGGCTTGCAACTGGGACAACTACGAGCCGAGTTGCAAGTCGAGGGTGGGCTTGCAACTGGGAGAACTGCGAGCCGAGTTGCAAGTCCATGGTGGACTTGCAACTGGGACAATTACGAAAATACAAGCCTAGTTAAGAGTCAAATGTCGACTTGCCACTGGGATGTCAACTACCGACCTAGTTGCGAGTCAAGGACGGACCTGCAATTGAGAAAAAAAACAAAACACGGGCCCAGTTGCGAGTAAAAGATGGGCTTGCAACTGGGATGAAACAAACAACTTGCCTAGTTGCGAGTCGAGGGTGGACTTGCAACTGGGGCAACTACGTAAAACTATGATACGAGTTTTGAGTCAAGAGTGGACTTGTAACTTGGACAAGTACAAACTACGAGCCTAAAAATGAGTCGAGGGTGTACTTGCAACTGGGACAAAAAAAGATCAATACCTAATTGCATTTCATTGATGGACTTGCAACTGGGGTGAAAAAGGGTGGGCCTAGTTGCGACTCATTGGTTGACATGCAATTGCAGCAAAAAAAAACCCCGACCAAGAGCCTAGTTATGAGTTGATGGTTGTCTTGCAACCAGGATAAAAGAAGGGGTGGGCCTAGTTGTGATTCGATGGTTGACTTGCAAATTGGTACAAAAAAGTTAGCCCCTTGTTGCGAGTTGATGGTGGACTTGTAGCTGGGGCAAAAAGAAAGTTAGGCTTAGTTGCAAGTTGAGGAGGGACATGCAACTAATGAAAACAAAGTTGTCCCAGTTATAATATAAATGAAATATGGAGCCTAGTTATGAGTTGAGGGTTGACCTGCAATAGGGTCAAAAAAATGCCAAACCTAGTTGCAACTCAAGGCTAGACTTGCAACTGGAACAAAAAGAGATCAAGGGCCAAGTGCATGTCAATTCTGGACGTGCAACTGGAACAAAAAAAATTGGACATGTCGACTATAATGGAAAAAACGGGAAATAGAGAAAGGAGGAATGAGGGGAGGAAAAGCAGCCGTAAAATGGAAGTGGTCAAAGTGGCAATGAATATAGAACCATGTCTCTTCCGCTTCTACGAAGTAGGCCAATAACAAACCACCGAAACCTAACAAAAAACGGGCCAACAAGTGGACATCGGGATTAGAAAGATTAGAAAAAATTAGAAAAAATTAAGTTAGACAGACCACAATTTAGATAACACATTGTTAAAAATCTTCATGGGATTTAGCAAATTCGATTTGAAAAACTGTTCAAATATTTTTAGAATGTTCATGAATCTAAAACAAAGATAAAATTTAAAAGATGTTCACAAAAATAAAAATTCATCAATTTTAGTAAGTGTGCGCACATTTCAAAACGTGTTTCACAAACGAAAGAAATTGTGAATTGGAAAATAAAAATAAGAAATATGAAAAAGAAAGAAGATAAAAACGGGACAACAAAAGTTGATATGTGGAATGTATGAGAACAGTGTTAGCCCCCCCTCGCGTCGCCCCTCTCGGGCGACTCGAGGGCGACAACCCTAGCCCCCACCGCCTCCCCCCTTCCTCCCCTCCCTCCTCGCCGCCGCCAGAGGCATCCGCCGGGCAAGCCCGGGGCGTGGCCAAGGAAGGTGGCGGCGGGGCCTCTGCTGCTCCGTTTCTCCAGCGGGGGCGTCAGAATCCGGGGCGGCGGCCTCGTTCGGTGAGGCTCCACCGTCCCCTCGGCTGGTGGTGGCGCAGGTGTGGTCCGGTGGGCTTGGCTGCGCGGGCAGCAAGCTCTCTGGCGGACGAGATCTGCAGCACCGGCGGTGGGGCTTCTGGCCTCTTGCGGCTGCAGATCTGGCCGCCCCTTTCCCCTTCTGCTGCCATGCATGCTCCACCACGTCAGATCTGGACCGGGTCGACGTTCTCCGGTGCCTGGAGCTGGCTGCGGTGTTGGTGGTGTGGAGCCTTGACCGGGAGAAATCCATGGCGGCGACGTCCATGGACGCTGTTCCCCTTCTTGAAGGCGCCATTCAGGTCTTTTGCTCCACCCTCCCCTTCCCCTAGCATCCCGGGTGAAAACCCGAACTTTGTTGGGCGGCGACGGGGCTCTTGGCGCCGTTTGCTTCGTGAAGTCGTCGCCTTGGATGCTTTTTGGACTGTGGGCACTGCGGCGTGATGGTTGTTGGGCGGCGGCGACAGCGTGGCCCCAGTGGCGGCGGCGGCAGCATTGTTGCTACTTCCTCCCTGGACACCTTGTTGTTGTCTGACCGGCATCTTTCTCCTTTCCAGAGGTCATCAGTGGGCAGCGGTGATGCGGTGCCTCTGGTGAAGTTTCTTAGTCAAGTAGGGTGTGCTCTGTTCCTACTCCTTCTGGTTGCATCCTTCTGTCCATGTTCTAGGGTGAGCAACCCATATGTCGACGGTACGACGCCTTTCGAGCCAGGCGAGGAGGCAGGGGCCTCTTTCGACAGTGGGAATGGATGAAGATGTTGTTCCAGGGCCTGGTTGTTTGATGCCGACATAGCCAATCCTCGACAGCGGGCGCTTCCCGGAGCCCCATTTCTTTTTTCCTGGTGATGCTTGTGTGGACGAGGGCCTGTGCGCGCTTCAGCTTGTGCTTATCTTGTGCTATCTTACTAGCTGCAGTGAGTGAGGTTTTGAGAGCTGCCTAACAGCACCCTTGTACCTTGCCGTGTTTTTGTTTTTTGTTTGTTCAACTTTGTAATGCAATGATTGTAATCCTGGCCGGTTGATGGCTTTGTTAATTCAAAGCCGGGCTCCCCTTGAGCCTTCGTTTAAAAAAAAAAAAGAACAGTGTTAAAAAAACGAAAAACTGGCCAGCCCTTAGACATAAGAAGGATGTAACGATCGGCACAGTTCCGGTGGAGCTCACTTCGATTCTCAAACAATGATTGTAATTAGCTCCTGGAGTGTTTCTACTCTGTATTCTTAAAGAAAAAACAGGCCAGCCCGTGCAACGAGCGGCCGGACAAACAAGAAAAAAATCCAACTGTCTAGCGACAGCGACAGCGACGTACGCGAGCCACAGGGGAAGCGCGGGCGGGACGCAAATCAAAATTGCACCAAAATTACAGCGGAATAGATCCGACGGTTAATAATTTGGAATAAGTATATTTTTCGTTCTTCAACTCTTTCAAGAGTTTAGAAATCGTCCCTCAACACTAGACCGGAGAGTTTTCGTTGCTCAACTATTGAAACCAGATAGTTTTCGTCCCTCGTGCTGATTCGGGCCGTTTTAGTCCGGATGGACAGTAAACTGGTGAACAGTAAAATCGAAAAAAAGCAAAAAAAAAATAAAAAAAACTGAAATCTTATAGCATAGATACTTTCGTGTGCAAGACACATGCAAAATTTTGTGGTGTTTCAATATTTGAGCAGCTCGTGGCAAACAAAAAACTATAAATATGTACGTCGGTAAACAGTAAATTCGAAAAAAATAGCAAAAAAGTTCAAAACAGTATGATTTTTTTTGGCATCAAAGAGGCTTGGGTGCGCGACGTGCATGCGAATTTTTCGTGGGGTTTGGGCACTCTACGAACTCATGAAAAAGAAACAAAATTTGGCTCAGATTTATTTTTTTGAAAAAATGCGCTATTTTTTTTTTTGGCTAGAGCTCCTCGTATGCCATTTAATCACGAATTTTTGCACACATCTTGCGTACCTGAGCATCTTTGATGCCAAAAAGTTTCATATTTTTTTGTTTTTTGCTATTTTTTTGAATTTACTGTTCTGCGATGTACATATTACAATTTTTTGTTGGCCACGAGCTGCTCGAATGTTGAAACACCACGAAATTTTGCACGGGCCTTGCGCATCAGAGTATCTTAGATGCTGTAAAATTTCAGTTTGTTTTGCTATTTTATTGTTCACCGATTTACTATTCATCCCAGACTAAAACCGTCCGAAGCGGCACGAGGGACGGAAACTATCCGGTTTTGATAGTTGAGGGACAAAAACTCTCCGGTTTAAAGTTGAGGGACGATTTCTAAACTCTCGTAAGAGTTCGAGGACGAAAAATATACTTATTCTTAATAATTTAGATTTGATATCCTTAAGAAACATCTAGATGTGATTTAGTCATTCTGATTAGAATACACCCATCCAAGCGCGGCTTAAGGAATTTGCTAGAGATGCCCTAAGGCACCAGACAGACGATGGGAATACCAATTCACGATTCCGACCCCGAAGACCCCGACTAGTGACATCCAAGCGCAACCTTAACATTATCATCTATACATGTCTGTCATCGTCAGACTTGACTGCCTCTCGCGGCGTCATTCAGTCTTTATCGTTGTTTTGCTGTTTCGTTTTGTCGTGGCTAGTCAGTAACCTGCTGGTGACGGCAAGTGATATTTTTCATTATAATCCTGGGCCTGGCATCTACGACCTTGGTCCACGAACGTAGCTTTCAGAATTCAGATCCATGATGACTCATCTGGTCATCGCTTAGTTCAGATCCATCAGGACTCTGAACAAGCGGCATGCAGTGTAAAGCTCGAACAAGTGGCATGTGCATTCATCAGCTTAAAATCTTACAAGCTCGAAGCTAGCATCCTGAACTCATAATTCGTTGCCTATAAACAGTCCTGCGGAGACTTAGAGATAGCGCGAGTTGTCCAAGAAATCGGCGTCGGCCAGCTGGAGCATGAAGTCCATGTCCCCCATCGGGGATTCCGTCGTGGAGGCCTTGCACTCTGACGTCGCCGGCGACATGAAGGGGGATGCAGTGGTGGCACAGCCTGCCTGGAAGTCGCTGACCGTGTCGGCGCCTGCTTGTTTGGAGGGGAACGAGAACGGAGCCGCCACGCCCGGCGCGCCGCCCTGGGTCTTCAGTCCCACGGAGATCCGCTCCTGTCCGCCTGCCGGCTGCGGCTGCCGGTGCTCTCCGCTTGCTACGGGCTGCGGCCTCTGGCTGTTGTAGTGCTTGCCCTGCGCGCACGTGTGGTTCCCGTGGTACACGACGTCGAAGAGCAGCGGGTCGCCGTGAGCACGTTGCACCTGCTTGCTGGCGTAGCAGCCCTGCGTGTGCCGGTGGGTGCACCGGAAGTAGGCCCTGCGACAAGTTCAATTTAGTTCCTATTCAAATGATAGCTTGCTCGCTTGCTTTGAGGTGGTTGAGTAGCGCTCGAGCGTCAATCGTCGCTGACCTTGGGTACTTGGCTCCGAGGATGTCCTTCTGACCGTACTTCCTCCAGCTGAAGCCGTCGTCGAGGGGGCCGACGTCCTCCACGGAGTTCACCCTCACCTGCGTGCTCCACTTGGGCTGTGTTTTCCTGCACTCCTAGCAACCATCTTAATACCAAGAAACGGGATAATCAACAAGCTTGTATTTAGGCTTTTGATTGCTCTTAATTACCTCTTCTTGGACTGCCCAGCTGCATGAGCGCCGCGGCAAGGGGAGTCGGCAGCCTGGTCAGAGCCGCCGCTGCGGGGGCTCCCGCCGGCAGACGGCGGCGACTCCGGCGCTCCGAGGACCACGCAGCACGACGACATGGCGATGTGGATGGACCTGTCGACGGAGGAGCGCATGCTCGACACTAGCGTCCGGCACGTCTCCCCTCCGTCAGCGCCGCCCTTCACGCCCATGTGCGCCTCCAGCTGCCTCACCGTGTCGAGCACCTGCGCCAGCTCCGTGGCCAGGGCGCACCTCTCCTCCATCTCCTCCCGCTCGCTCAGCCGACAGCGGTCAGCGTGCCGGCGTTCATACGACACAGCAGGCGTCTATGGGCGGTCGTGATGGTTGGGTGTGTGCCAGTGCGGGCGAATGGGAAACCCATTTATAGAGCTGGTGGTGGCCGGCCGGGGAGGCAAAGATCGCACTGCAGCGTCACTAGATCGCGCTCGTTGTCCCGGTTGGAAGAGTAAGAAGTTTGACTGGACTAACAGATTCTCCTGCGGAAGGAAAGGACTTGTGCGTGTAATGTTCAAATGCTTAGACCGGTCTTTGGTCATGGGGTTGGGCACTAGCGATGCTGAGTGCTGCTTACTTGTTTCATCTAGAACATCCTTTGACCGCTTCTTTGATCGATCATCTGCAGATCGGCTGGAAATATTTCTCTTTTGGTGTTAGTGCCCGCTCAGTTATATGCCGTGCTGGTTGGTCCATGCAGCTTACACTTTGACTGCTTACAATGAAGAGAAAGGCAGGACTCCAGGACTTTCCCGCGCCATGTTGATCCCTGCGCGCATCCCACAGTGAGTTCGCCAGCTCGTCACGGACGCGGACATTTGGTTCCTGGGCGTATCTACACCCTATATGAAAAAAATAGTAATTACACAAAAAGTAAAAGAAATCTGAAAATATTTTTGAAATAAACTTGACTTTCAATTGTACTTGTGAGAAAAAATCCACAAAAATAAAATCCCTCTTGTTTTCTTTACAAAAATAATAAATTTTTGGCCAAAATAGTGTGAATAATGACCTCTAATAGCAAAAAAATAATTCCTTTTTGCCCTGAAGTCAACATTGTTTTTTTTCGTGAAAATTTATACACTGGTGTAAAAGAAAGTCAAGTTTATTCTATTTTTTTGAACTATTTTGACTTTTTGTTTAATTATTAAATTTCCCACCATACAGGGTGTATCTACAACCAGGGCCAAAGTGTATTTCCCAGCCTGTCTCTCCCTATTTTGAAGGTTACGTTGGCATCTAGCTTACTATGGACTAGCTTCTCTATCTCCCTTGCTCAAAATCCTCTTCTCTCTTGCTAGTCGCCCTCAATCCTTGTCTCTCTTGCTCCTGGTCGTCAGGGACGGTGCCAGGAACTTCATATGGGGTGGGGGGGGGGCAATGATACATGTATGATCATTGGAGGGGGCCATGCACTCAAGTTTAGGTTTTAACTCTGTAAATTCACACAAAATATATAGGGGTAATTTAAGGATTTTGTTTAGCATGGGAGGAGCCATGGCCCCGGCTCACCCCTCCTGGCTCCGTCATTGTTGGTCGTCGTCTCACCCACATTTTTTTCCTTCTTCCATTGCTCATTGACGCTGCTATCTTCCGCACGAATGAGGCATTGCATGTGGTGGTTCTGGGTGGACTGGGATGGGTGTTTTGTGCTGGGGTTGTGAGGTGTGGTAGCTGAGGCATGGCACATGCTCAATTTCTGAGTGGAAAGGGAAGCGCAGGGTGGTCATGTTTCTTTGACGCGATTTGCATAAATGAGCGAAAGAGGGAGGCAATGGCGGTGGGCGTTATGTCAAATTGAGTGTGAGGGGCGAGCCCTAGTAGTGTCGTTGTGCTGAATGCAGCAGAGGAAGAGGTGGGATGTGGTCGAAGTTCTCCAAACTGTAAGCGGTTTTTAGGATGATGTGTCGTCGTGGGTAGATTGATTCAAACGAAGAGAAGGGTACACACTTGTTGTTGGTGTGCCAAATCAAGATTTATGTGGCATGGGAAATGGTGCTGTGTTCATTTGTGGTTGATTCAGTGGGGTATGAGGTGATTTTGCTTCTATTAGGGGCACCGGGCGGATTTATCTTTGGATTTTAGTTGTGTTTTTTGATGATCTAGTGGTCATCATGACTTAGTAGTTGTGTTCTTGTTCTGCTATTGCTTATACAATCCTTTTTGGTTTTCACGGGTAAGGATTGATGGCAGGGGCAAGGCTAATGGAGAAGGTCGAGGATGGGACAATATAACTCTTTTTTTGAATAGTTTGAATTGCTTACAACATATGTCACGTGTTATTCTTGGAGTCACATATTATAGGTAAATCAACTCACTAGTACAGTGAGGTGCTATACAAACGGTTTTTAACCCCTTTCCATGACGGCGTTTTGAACCGTCGCCTAGTGAGTGACTGCGATATGGAGGTCCTTCCCACACGACCCAGAAATCGTCGGGAAAGTGCCCTCCTGGCACACACGCTCGGCAAAATGAGGTCGAGTGCGACCGGCGAGCGATCAAATACGGTTATACATACATCAGTGCTAAAAAATACAATTATACAGGCGAAATCGTTTCCGGTCATAAGTACATCCCACACAGTCAGTCCCCGCTAAAAGTTTCCGTTCGTATATACATCCCACATAGTTGTCCCAAGGAAAACGTTTCCATTCGCAGGTACATCACACACAAATTTCCTCATAAATTGTTTGTGATAGTGTTGCCATTGCACACGATATTAACAATTTTATCATTTGCATTATTGAATGCATCACATACAGTGCGTAGAAGAAACTGTGTGGCAAAGGTTGTCCATCACACTTAATTTTTATGCGGTAACCGTTTGCGCAAGGTGGCCTAACGCAAACAGTTTTCAAGAGGATGTCATGTGTGATTGTTCATTGATCCAACACGGTTTATTCCTAGAAACTATGTGCGTTGCCTGAGGTCATCGCCCATGGTGTTTTCTCAATAACCGTTTGCAATAGAAAAACCCAATTAGCAGGCTAATTCCCTATTGTTAATAATCCATTTATTAATCTAATTGACATTTCATATTAAGCACACAATATATTTCATTTCCATATTAAGAAAACAGGATTTCATAATTGAAATACATCAGAGTACAACATCATATAGCTTCAGCACTCAGCTACCCCATTACACAACTGCCCGGCACCAAGTTTCACATGCAACATCTAGAACCTTTCGAAATTAACATCATAGACGGTACATAGACAGATGCACCTCATCTGAAAAACTACTGAAGCGGAAGGCGAATATAGAGCCTTCATTGATGTTGAAGGTCTTTACAACTTTAGGCCAGTGCATGTGGATGATTGACCGTCCATCCTTCGTCCGCTTCAGAAACACTTCAATATTGAACCGTGGGTGTTGTATGAAAACCTTCCTCACCTCCTGACCATAGAGGTGGTTTGAGAGGTAATCATTAGTGAACTACTTTGCAAAGGCCTGAAAACAAGGACGTGCATAAATATCTTCTCTATATTGAAAATGGGGCAAAGGAATAAAAAAAGGCAAGTTATAATAGTTAGTACCGTCTTGTAGTGAACAAATGTCTTCTTCATTGTGCAGACAAAGATCTTGTTGTTTTTTGTCGCTAATTTCTTTATCCTAACAATCTTTCTGAGTTTCCTGACTTGATTGATATTTATGGATAACTCATTTCCCCATATGCAAAAGGGGTCGAACAGTGGTCAAAACCTCTGACAGCAGGACCTATATGTGCAAGACCAAATTGTTAAAAACCTAAATATTATAATGGTTCCTGCAATTGCACAATAGTGTGCTATTAGACAACAGACCATGCATGTGCTAACCTCGATTGTAAACCTCAGTGCTTCCCATTGTTTCCCTGCAACACATATAAGGTAGTTAGTCATCAGGTTAAGTGAGGGTCTGCATGCTATCAGTAAAATATGTTGATGAAAAATAAGCACATTGCAGATTCATTAGATTAGTTCAAGCCACATGGAAAACCCATTTATCCAAACCAAACACGACTAAGAACTAGGAAATATAGCACTTGTATATGTTTCTCATGTATTACATGCAGCCAAATTCAATTTATTCCTCACATACATAACAATATAAAATTCTACCCACGACAATTCACTACAAGAAATATGTCAACTAGTGACCTTTTGTCAGTGACCCTGGAAGAATTGGTCATAGATCTATGACCATTTCAGACCAATTGGTCAAAAGCTGTTCGAGGGGCTCCAAACCCTAAACCATTACGGCTATTTTGGTCAGAAAGGTCGTAATTTCCTTACACGAAAAGGTCACAAAGCAAACAGTGCTAGTCTGCTGCCTTATTTCTAGTTGTTAATGACCAATATAGATGGTCATAGCCTTGTAGATTGTGGTGGGTTGTGATGACTAGGCGCCATCTCATCAGTTTTGCCTATGTGTCATGTCTATGTGGCGGTTTTTGCCCTAGGTTGTGAAGCAACCTATATTTCTGTTATTCCCAAAATTCTCAAAAAAATCTCATAAATTCTTTGGGTCATATCTTCGTCAAATATGTAAAAACCTTCCTTGCCTAGTTCAAAAATAATTCAAAAATATTCATTTTCCTATTCTGATCAGAGCAGCACTTTGTGAAGGAAGTACCACTTTGGCATGTCCAAATGGTATCCATTTTCTACAGTGCTTTCCTATGCCCAAATAACCATCCTCCACCAAATGCTAGCTCAATCCATTCATTATTTTGAGCCCAGCTTCAACATTCGTATTTATGTCCAGTGTGGTACTTTGTAAAGCAAGTACCACCTAGGATCCTCCTTTTGAGGTGAAAATTTGTGAAGACGGTCTTCTTAGTAACTGATCATCGTTAGCCAAAACTCACGCCCATTAGCCATGTGCATTTCCCGTACCGCAAATCAAACACTTGGCTGCTTATTCATGTTTGAGCATCGATCGGTCTCCTCGTGAGAATCTTATGTTGTGATTTTCTTCCTATCACCTACCTGGGGAGTGCCCAACCCACTAGACATGCCTAGGCCGCCCAGAACACATGGCAACACCACGGTCACGCGGTGACCATGCGGCGGGCATACGAGCTTACGCGCTCTAGAGTTGGGGCCCTCGGCCACCGTCCAAACCTCGATGTCTCGCCATCAAACAATGTATTTCTGATTAAATATATACTTATGTACCTAGAAATGATTTTTGGAAAAAATAAATACCAAACTATGAGGCAACTACAGTTCAAATTTGACCCGCTTCCAACTGAATCGGTGATAATTTGTCTTTTTCACGAGAGGTGGATCAAAACTTTTTACACCCAACCATTTTGTCAATTGTGCATTAAACATGGCCTAGTATTTTATAAAATTGATTTGGTCCATTTTTGCAACAATTATTTGGTAGTTCCTTCACAAAAAAACCTCATTTCGGGCACTCGGAAAATGGAAAATGAATTTTCCGTGCAAAGAAAATGAAAACTCCCTTAGGCAACATTGTTTGGAATTCCAAGATGCACCCTTGTGCACAATATGAGATCATTTGAACAAACTATGCCATTAATGTGGCCATAAGATTGATCATTTGGCTTGAAAGCCATGAATCTTCACGCATGATAGCTCATTTCTGAGAACACTTTTTTAAAATAATTACCGTATTACAAGTTTATTATTTTTCCTGAAAACTTGGTCACATATAATGACACAATGCGAAGGTTTTCCAATTTTTTGATTTTTTTTGAATTTTTTATGCCCGTTTCAAATTGCGGTCAAAACGACGGGCTTGACCGTTCCTAGCTAGTGGTTGAATCTTGGAAATTTTTTGGTGTTTTTATGATAAAATAGATACTTATGTACCTAGAAATGATTTTTGGAAAAAATAAAGAGCAAGCTATGAGGCAGCTGCAGTTCAAATTTCACCCGCTTCCAAGTGAATTAGCGAAATTTGTCTTTTTTACCAGAGGTGGATCGAAACTTTTGACACCCAACCATTTGGTAAATTGTGAATCAAATATGGCCTATTATTTTATAAAAATGATTTGGTCCAATTTTGCAACAAATATATGGTAGGTCCTTCACAAAAAAAAACTCATTTCGGGCACTCGGAAAATGGAAAATGAATTTTCCGTGCAAAGAAAATAAAAACTCCCTTAAGCAATATTGTTTGGAATTCCAAGATGCACCCTTGTGCACAATATTAGACCATTTGAACAAACTATGCCATGAACGCGGCTATAAGATTGATCATTTGGCTTAAAAACCCTGAATCTTCACGCGTGATAGCTCATTTCTGAGAACACTTTTTTAAAATAATTGCTGTATTACAAGTTTATTATTTTTCCTGGAAACTTGGTCACATATAATGACACAATGCGAAGGTTTTCCAATTTTTTGATTTTTTTTAAATTTTTTATGCCTGTTTCAAAATGCGGTCAAAACGGCGGGCTTGACCGTTCCTAGCTAGTGGTTGAATCTTGGATTTTTTTTATGTTTCTCTGATAAAATAGGTACTTATGTACCTAGAAATGATTTTTGGAAAAAATAAATAGCAAACTATGAGGCAACTGCAGTTCAAATTTGACCCGCTTCCAACTGAATCAGCGGGAATTTGTCTTTTTCACCAGAGGTGGATCAAAACTTTTTACACCCAACCATTTGGTCAATTTTGCATTAAATATGGCCTAGTATTTTATAAAATTGGTTAGGTCCGATTTTGCAACAAATATATGGTAGGTCCTTCACAAAAAAAACTCATTTCAGGCACTCAGAAAATGGAAAATTAATTTTCCGTGCAAAGAAAATGAAAACTTCCTTAGGCAACATTGTTTGCCATTCCAATATGCACCCTTGTGCACGATATGAGATCATTTGAACAAACTATGCCATGAATGTGGCCATAAGATTGATCATTTTGCTTGAAAGCCATGAATCTTCACGCATGATAGCTCATTTATGAGAACACTTTTTAAAAATAATTTCCATATTACAAGTTTATTATTTTTCCTGGAAACTTGGTCACATATAATAACACAATGCGAAGGTTTTCCAATTTTTTGATTTTTTTAAATTTTTTATGCCCGTTTCAAAATGCGGTCAAAACGGCGGGCTTGACCGTTCCTAGCTAGTGGTTGAATCTTGGAAAACTTTTGATGTTTCTATGATTAATAGATACTTATGTACCTAGAAATGATTTTTGGAAAAAATAAATAGCAAACTATGAGGCAACTACAGTTCAAATTTGACCCGCTTCTAGCTGAATCGGCGGAAATTTGTCTTTTTTACCAGAGGTGGATCAAAACTTTTTACACCCAACCATTTGATCAATTGTGCATTAAATATGGCCTAGTATTTTAGAAAAATTATTTGGTCCAATTTTGCAAGAAACATATGGTAGGTCCTTCACAAAAAAACACATTTTGGTCACTCAGAAAATGAAAAATGGTTCTTTTGAGCAAAGAAAATGAAAACCTGCCAAATCAAATTGTTTGTCATGCCTAAATACACACATGTACAAAATATTGGTTTATTTGAACTAACTATAAGAGGTTAAATATTTGCCTGAATAAGAGGGTACAAACTATAAGAAAAAAAAACAAAAAATGCTTAATTCTGATTGGTGGAACTAGCTGTGGCATGGATCAGTGACATGGCAAACATCCATCCATCCGTCCATCCATCCATCCATCCGTCCGTCCATCCACGCGTCCGCTCTCTCGGCTAACCCTAGCGATCCACTCCCTAGCGCGCAGATCCCTCCCACCTTCCCTCCCCTCGCCGCCACCCGCCCCTCCCCTCGCAGATCCAGATCGCCCCGGCTCGCTGCTCCCCTCCCCTTCCAGATCGCCGCCACCACCTCCCTCGTCCTCCCTCGCCCCGGTTCCCTGCTCTAACTCGACGGGTCGGTGCACCGCCATGACCGCAACGAGCCCAATCCCATCGCCGAATCTCAGAACATCGCCACGGCTCCCTGCTCCGCGGCGGCCGAGGCGGCGTGGGAGCTGCGGGACGCGGTGGCGGCCCTTGCCATGCACCGCGCCGACGACGAGGACGCGCTGCGGCGCCGCGCCGTCGCGCTAGACGCTAACGTCCAGGGCTCCCTCGCCCCCCTCGACCCCGCCATGCTCGACATTACTACTCCATATGCTAGCCGCAGCGAGGGCGGCGGCAACGTGGCGGAGGCGCAGGCGCCGGCCAAGAAGGGCGGCCACGGCGGCGCGGCCGCCGCCGACCCACACCTCCAGGGCATTTCCGACGCCATCCGCGTCGTCCCGCACTTCCCCAATCAAGGTCCGCCCACCCATCTCTGTGCGAAACCATTACTACTAACCAACCATAACCCTCCTGTCTGATGTGCTCTGGTCGTTCGCTTGTTGGTGCGGTGCATGCAGGGATCATGTTCAACGACATCACGGCGCTGCTGCTGCAGCCGGGCGTGTTCAAGGACGCCGTGGACATGTTCGTGGAGCACTACTCCGCGGCATGGGCATCGCGGCCGTCGCAGGTAAGATCATTACCCTTATCCGACCGACCGGCCCTCTCACGAGTCAATCATGCAGTCCCTTCTCACCAAAGTGTATGCCACTTCCATGCTAGTGTTGTCTGAAACTGTCCATATTTGCTCCACTGTAAGTGTTACTTTTGGTCAGAAAGCATCTAGTTAGGCAAACTAGACAGATCTGTTATACTCATATAGTACGACACAAGGGAAGCACTGACTTGTTGATTCTTGTTTGTGGCAAGGCCAATCAGAGAGCCTCTATGATTTGGTGTGCTTTTCTTCTTCTTGGTCTGAAAAAAGCAAGTGATCTGAACTATTCTGTCTTCCCCTGCTGGAGAAGCCAAGTCAAATCTAGTAGCTGATCTTAAATTTGTGTGCTAATATTAAATACTTCTATACCCCACGTGTAAAAGGTAGCCTTAACACTTTGGCTTGATCCACACAAGATCCTCTTGAGCTGTAGATTTTGACATTAGACACTCACCCTTCAGCTTGTTAATTCATGCTGATCCACCTAGTTATTATGTGTCTTCTTCAGTTGCAAAGGTTAACAATAACATGTTCTAGAACTATCTCTCCCTGACCTATCTCTCCCTGCTTTTGATATTTTACTAGAACTGCCATAAATGTCCAGTATGTGGATTTATATGTTCATATATGCTTGCTGAGTGCTCATAATTTGCTGCAATAACTCTAGGCAGAGCATGGCCAAGCTGGCATGTTTTTTGTTCCTGATTTGAGGTTGTGGCTTTGGACTTGTTCTGCTTCTTACATGTCTCACTATCGTATATGTCAAACTTCAGATCAAGCAAATAACTACTCTGCCTACTCCAGTTTAGAGTACTCCAAAGTTATTCTGTCTTGAGAAACCACAAATTGAAGAAGTGCTTGAAAGCTCCAACTATTGAGTCCTGCTGGCTTTTTTTGTAGGTCTTCTTCTTCCTTGATCTGGTGCAACAGCAACAATTCAAGGTCATGGTCATGGAGCAACAACCATATATTTTTTTTCTTCTTATTCTTCCCTGAGATGAGATGAGATGAGGTTTGTTTTCCTCAAGGTCAAGGTGCAGCAGCTCGATTTGATTTGATGTGATTGGATTCAGTTTCCTCATGCCTCTCTGTTGCATTGCAGGCTTTGTTGGCCGGTCTTCAATTCTTCATGCCGCTGCTGCTACTGCTACATGAGGACCCTCTTCAATTCTGCATCTGTTGCGGCCGCCGCAGTTTCCACCTCCAGAAGAGCACCTGCTCCTTGTGCGGTTACCCGGCCGCCCGCATCCGCAAGTGTAAGCTCCCCCTCCCTCCGTCCTAGATCTCTAGGTCTGTTGCTGTCATGCGCCATGTTCTTGATGTTGCGCGTCCTCATGTGGATGCCACGAACGGCGCTGCTCCTGCGTGCAGATTTGATTCGCCGCATTAGTATGTGGTTGTTGTCTTGCCGTGGTTGTTCAAATTGAGATGCACCCAGTTGATTCGTCATCTCGAGTCATAATTTTTCTGCATTCCCTGTTGCTGTAGCTTGTTGGATGCATAGTTTGATCTCCCAATGGGAATTATTAGTGAATGGTGATGTTTGTGGTCACGAGAATGGTGATGTAGTAGCTGGTATGCTTGCTGCGTGTATGTCCATCTCTTTACTGTTTTGCTAGAACCATAAATCCTGATGTGCACGATGATCATGGTCTGGTTTGTTAGATCTATTCTGCTCGTGCTTAAAATTTGACATGCCTGGATTCGAAAACTTGTTCTTACAGTTTTCATTTCTATGATCAATTTAGAGAGTTGCACATGTTCTGTACCTATTCTTATTCTTATATGTTCATTCTTATTCTTATTCTTATATTTTGTTCTACTTGGATGCATTGGTACCCCCATCATCGAGCGCACGGATACAACGGTGGAAAGAAGATGATGGTCGTGTGCATCATCAAGCACACCATGGTGATCATCTACCTTCTCACAAATGCTAACTCAATCCAGATCGACGGTGTCTCTCTCGGTTCCCTTTATTCTCTCCTGCGTTTGTCATGTTAGTGTATGTGTTTTGACTAGTAGAATGGATGTCATGTTATGTTATGTTAGATCTTGCCTATTGAATGGATGGCCGTGGTAGTAGAATGGCATTGTTGGTTTAGGTGCAATGTGTTGCAGTGAGGTTACAGGACCTGCACTTCATGCATATTCATAGTCACTGTTTTCTTTTATGAATAAAAAATCATGGTACTAGCTGGATTAGTGTTATCAGTCTATATATAGAACTGTCCTTTTTTGAATGGAATGTTGATAATATATTCGGTCCATTTGTTCTGATTCTTCTTAGCGTATTCATGTAACAGGGTGGAAATGTCAAAATCTACAACTCAAAAGGTAGCCTACATGAGCTCCAGGCCTAGGAAATTTCAAGTTCAAAGCGGCGTGTAGCCCTAGCAGTAAAGATTTGTTCTGTTTGACTGTAATAAACTGTAAATATTATAGTACTGTAATAGTAGGCATATCTGGGTTGTAATACACTATGCACAGATTGTAATAGACTATGTATAGGAGCTCCAGGCCTAAGAAATTCGACATTTTTTTGTTCTATTTGAAATATTGATTATTTGTGTGATTTGAAGACGTGTGAAATGTAAACCTGATTAGTGGGCCCCATTTGTGAAAATAATCTAAACAATGCTCACATTTCTGACATGTGGGACCAATATAGGAGATTATGACAAGTGGGACCCATCTAACTTGTGGGACCAGATTGAAAAATATATACTGAAAAACTAAAAAGGCCATGGCCCAAAATATAAAAAAAGGCCAAATTGTTGGGCCAGGCCCATGTAGCTAGACAAAATTCACAGAAAAAATATACAATAAAAAGGCTGAATTAATGGGCTCGACCCATCTAAAACACCGAAATGGACCGGGCTGAATCTTGTGCCACATCAGCTTGCCACGCTGGATGCCTACGTGGACTGGGGAGGCTGCTAGTGACCAAAACACCACAGTAGGAATATTTTGGTCGTAAACGTCCACGACCTTCTCACAGAGAAGGTCGCTATAGTCAGTTTACGACCCTCAGCTTTTAACCTTCTGTTTTTGGTCACAAAAAGTCGCAAATGAAAAACTATGACCTTTCAGTGACCAATAGTGGAGGTCACAAGATAGCATATTTCTTGTAGTGATTGGACATCGCATTGCAGAGTTGAACCAAGCAGTTAACTAAACACCACAACAAATGAACCAAACATTAACTGAGCACCACATTGCATAATATAACATACTCCTAGTAGAAGATCAGACAATTAACCAAACCAAGCATTCTTAACAACTTAGAAATATAGCAATTGTATTTGTTTCTCATA
This sequence comes from Triticum dicoccoides, assembly GCF_002162155.2. NCBI lineage: Eukaryota > Viridiplantae > Streptophyta > Magnoliopsida > Poales > Poaceae > Triticum > Triticum dicoccoides. Next base: position 443,820,665 of record NC_041385.1, read on the forward strand.
GTACAGCCAAATTTAATTTATTTCTCACATGGTATACAATAACAGAGCACCCACAACAATTGAACATCGCATTGCGGAATTGAACCAAAGAGTTAACTAAACACCACAACAAATGAACCAAACGTTAACTGAGCAGCACATTGCACAATATAAGATACTCCTAATAGAAGATCAGACAGTTAACCAAACCAAGCATGCTTAAAAACTTGAAAATATAGCAATTGTATTTGTTTTTCATGTATTTAGTACAGCCAAATTTGATTTACTTCTCACATGGTATACAATAACAGAATGCACCCACAACTATTGAACATCACATTGCAGAATTGAACCAAACAGTTAACTAAACACCACAATAAATGAACCAAACGTTAACTACATACTAGAAGATCAGACAATCAACCAAACCAAGCATGCTGGACAACTTGAAAATATAGCAATTGTATTCGTTTCTCATGTATTTTGTAAAGATAAATTCGATTTATTTCTCACATGGAAGACAATACAAAATTGCAGACTGAAGAATTGAATATCACATTTGCATAATTGAACCAAATAGTTAACTGAAGATGACAACTAATTAACCAAACAGTAATAAGTGAGCACCACATTGCACGACATATAGATACACTAGAGCAACAGATTGCATGGTAAAATTAGATAGCACAATTCACTAGAATTTGTTAAGAAAAGGCAGGAGCAGCACACGCAACGGGTAAACCAAGCATGCTTAACTAGCATAGCTAGAAAATGGCAGGGTGCTCCTCCAAGATCTGGGGGTCAGCACGAATGGCAGCCATCGTGACCTCATCCACGCGTGCGGCCGTGATTTGCTTCTCCGCTGCCAAATGCTCCTTGAGCTCCTGCCTATACTGCGTGCACCATGGCTTAGGGCGGCGCTTATTTGGTGGACGGGTCGGTGATTTGGGTGGAAGGTGACGCGTCGGCGGTCCGGGCATGTGGGATGTGGAACGAGGAGGAGGATGGGGGTTGGGTGTGGATTACCTGCCGGATTGACAAGGCCGAGCAGCGTGAAGGAGGGTCGCCGACGAGGAGGCGACGCTACAAGCAAGGAGTGAAGGTTTCAACTTGGAATGGAAGGCGGAAACAGGGGAAATGTGGCTTTTGGTAAGGGGAGGGGGCGGGGAGGTAGATATTTTCGCGGAAGCCGAAATTTTTGAATCGGTTCAGCGAAAAAACTAGCGCGCAAAATGTCACCAGACATGGTCCCTTATTCAGAACTGTGTACGATATGTGAACATCACAAACGATTCAGATAGCTTAACCCGTGTGTGATGAGTTTGAACGTCAAAAATTTTGGTTCAAATTTCCCTGGTTAGAGTGGCCATCCACGTCATTGCATAATTTGGGTAGACAAAGAAAACTACAACACACCCACACTTCTTAATCGAGCAAGTTTAGCAATTAAACAGAGCTGGCTAATTTAAACATTACTCTAACAAATTAAAACCGGTGCTCTTAATTAAACAAAACAAAGAGTGTTACTACGGCTGGTGCTCGTCGATCTCCGCCGCCTCCTCCATGTCCAGCTCGCACCCGACGTTCTCCTGGGGAAGGGGATCCCACTACAAAAAAATACACTTCCGTGATGATACGTGTTTGTCACAGTAGGTCGCATTTTCTGTCATGCATGTACATCCATGACGATTTTATGACAGAATCAAGATAGTCATACCTGTGTTGTCGTAGAAGTGTTCCATGACATTATCAAAATTATCATCATGGAAGTGTCCACTTCCATGACGATAAATCGTGCGTCATAGAAGTGCTTTCGTCAAGGGTGACCGACGCGTGGCATCCACCGTAACGGGACGCCGTTAAGCTATCGGGTCCAGTTTTGGATCCGATAACCCGCTAATAGCCATGACCAATGCCGATTTTCCACGTGTAAAATTCTCATTGGCTGATGGAACCATGCATCAGCTCCGCGTTGGCACAGGTGTCACTCATCCAATGGTCGAGATGGGCCTATGATATGTTGACACCTGGACGGGCCCAAAAGTGGCTCATAAAGTTTAAATGGGCCGGCCCAACTAAAGGCCCACAAGATTTAGCGGACCATAATGGGTCGGCCTAGCTAAAGGCCCACAAGGTTTTGCAGAACATAATGGGCCGGCCCAGCTAAAGGCGCACAAGATTTAGCGGACCACAATGGGCTAGCCCAGCTAAAGGCCTACAAGATTTTGCTGACCATAATGGGCCGGTCCAGCTAAAGGCCCAACATTCTCAGTTAAGGCCCGTATGGCTAGTGTCAAATCGGCCCGTCAACGGCCTATCCTAAACTTGTCACCATCGTGGTCCATGGTCACTTCTGGCCCATTAACAGTCTGCTAAGTATATGGGCCGAATTACGGCCCGTTGTATTTACGGCCTGTTAAAGGTCCCGCTTCATTTGGGCCCATTTGCAGGCCATTGAAACTTTCGGCCCATAAATGACCGTGAAGGATTTGGGTCATATTCGGCCATGTCTGACATTCAGCCTGTTAGAGGCCCACTATAGATTTGGGCCACTTTCGGCCTGTTGTGAATTTTGGCATGTTAACGTCGGACGAAATCCATGAGCCATGTGTGGCCCAACGTCACATCAGGCCCATTAACGACCCATATAAAAATGACGATAATCTAGCCTGACCGAACTTCCGGCCTGTTAAAGGCCCGTGTATTAGGTCGGCGCATTTACGACCCGCCTGAATTTCGGCCTGTGAAAGATCCGCATCATAAATGGGCCACCATTTTTGCCTGCTAAGACCAGTGGGTTATTTGGCACAATCAGGGCCCAATCTCACTTTCGTTCTATTAAAGGCCCATGTTTTTTATGGGCTCGAGATATTTACACCTGTAAACGGCCTATTGTTACTGAGGGCCCAAATTATGTTTAGGCCTATTAAAGGCCCACTATGGGCACGGGCCTACCAGAAAAATATGAAAGCTTATGCTGATTTAGGCCAAGATATTTTTAGTGGGCTACATGCAAATTTTGGCCCATAATTGTTTTTAGCCCAATTGTAATGGGCCCGATGAATGTTGGCATGTTGGGCTCCTACGAAGCTTTCGGCCGAATGCATTACTAAGATAAACCTACACGATACAAAAATAGCGTCGTAATTACTGCAGCCTTTGGTAACATCATAAATGTCGTATCACAACAAAATAAATTCCAACCATACAATAAAAGGCCTGTTGGCATAAAGTTTACAGTCCTTGCAGATAAAAGCACCATCAGATGTATAGAAGCACAGATCATTTGACCTGAGTGCTAATGTTTCAGGCTGTAGAATCTGACGGAGCAGCACGATCTTCACATTTTTTCCGCCATTGCTCTTGAACAACAAAGCGAATGTATGATAGTTTGGTTTCAAAACCATTCATATCTTGACGACATTTGTCAACCACTATTCTTGTTTCCAAAACGACGTCCCTTAGGGATTGGACTTGTGTCTGGAGCACAGATATATCACTCTATCTAGCAGGAAGATTTTGTTCAGTAGGCGATTTGGACGAGGTTACCTCGACAACCAACCCAGAATTACGCAGGAAGGTGCTTTTTGCACTGTTAGTAGAGAGACACTGACGCACTGCAGGAAGAGGTGACATTGTGCCTGTGGTAGCCTCGTCACCTCCAGGTGGTTGTGGCTGTTCAATCATTTGTTCCATAGCTTCCTGAAAAGTTTGAACTTGTAGATTAGTGTACCAGATAAGTTACTAATAAGACAAAAACAAACAAAGTAGGTTACACGTGTATACATAACTTATTTTGGTGATCTACTGTAATACATTACCATGTATTGTAGTGCCAACTACATATTAAAATCACTTTCGGAACATATGTCCATGTAGCATGCCTATTGTATTGTCTATTTCGTCACATTCGTTGACATCTAAGGATAAAGAGACATGGTTTAAAGTAGGATGAACATAGTATGACATCATTCATATCATGGGCAAACAGATATAAAACAAACACGCTATTTTATCATTGTGTGTGCATGTGAACATAACAACTAGATTACAGATCAAGACCAAAAGAATATCCTTCATCTCTTTTAAACCATGTAAGGTGAAATGATACGTTAAGACAACTGTGTATAAAAGTGAACATAGTAACTGACATTGGCTGCAAACCAAGTAGTTAAATGAACACATCACAGTACCAATCAGTTCAAAGGCAGGAGGAGTAAGGACTTACAACAACAGCTTGAACTGGTGTGCTCATGCCCTTCATCTTGCTGGTGTGGCAATCCTTGAATATTTGCACTGCATTCGGTTCAGGTTCTTTTTGGTCTGCACGAGCTTTACTCTGTATTTGGAACAAGTCAATATAGATACGATAATATGGCACAGAAAAAAGAAGGAAGTAGTAGCTATTTACAAGAGCCTCCCAGTGTGCAATATAGCTACGAGATCCTGTTGTCTGTTGGAATTTCACTTTAGAACGGTTGGTCTTGTTCTTCAAACATTTAGCCTAGAAGAAGATACACTTGTAAGGCACATACATAAATACAAGTTCAATATGTGGTCTGATCAAATACATATAGCCTACTTGATACTTTGGATCAGACCAGTGTTTAACAAGGGTTGTCTAGTCTTCATCTGTAATATATTCCACTGGAGATGTTTGGGCGATTTCATTGTTAGCCTTGCCTTCAAAGTGAGATTTTCTAAGGTGGTACCGATACTGTCGCAGAGTAGACTGAAAAACATGAGTGCATGCTTGTTTAGTTGCATCATCTTTCGGATCCAACTTGAACCTCATCTGTTGAAAAAAAGAATGTGAGTCTTATTAGGAGGAAGCTAGAAAGTATGGGACAGAGAAAAACAATATTACTAATTGCGAGGAATAACATTACTTACGGATAAATGGTCAAGGAAGGTGTTAAACTGGGTATTGTCTTTCTCATTCCTGTACTGGATCCACGCTGGGAGGATACGTGCATGACACCTAACAGCAACGGCTGCCTCTGATACTAACTTGGCTGACTCTGTAGCATCACGTGGCCTTTTTAAACCTGCCTCAAAATGGATCTCCATTCTTCCTCCTTTAGATTTTGTTAATCTGCCAAGCATTATCCCTGATGTCTGTTTTCGCTTGGGCCGTGGTGCTAGTTCAACAACGAATATGGAAAGTGTTAGTGTACATCAAACTGTGAGAGTACATATAAAGGAGCATGCAACTGCAACTTGACTCGGTCAGGTACCGTCTTGGTGTTGATGCTCATGAGGTTCATCTGATCTTGCCAAGTCTTGTTATGTCAGCGGTGCTTCGGAAGTAGTGTTAGGTGAGAAGGCAGCTTGGGAACTGGCCAGTTCCGGAGCAAACGAAGGAGTAACTCGTTGAGATGCTGGTACAATTGAAGCGGATGCTGCAGCTGGTGGAGTAGGTGATACTGTGTTTGTAGATTTAGCCGGTGGACTTGGACCTTCTACTGCACTATAAGTATCTCGACGGCAGATCCTTTTCCGTTTCACTCGACGAGTAACACCACTCCCTACTATATTATTTTCCTTGCTCTTTTTTGACTTTGCCATGTCAAGCCGTACCCACAAAACAAAAGAATAAAATCGCTCTTCATAACTCATTGATGCATGATACAGACATGCAATACTTTGATGTAAGACAATCGTATGAGGCTGGAATATGTAAGAAAAATAGGACGGCATGACATATTCACAGCTATGATGTGTAAATTAAGCAGAAGGATTTTCAAGAAAATAGAAGTAATGCAAGCTAGACACCATATGAAAGATGCAACCAATATTACTCTGCCAAGTTAAAAGTGTCTTGTCATAAGTGGCAATTCAAAAAATTAGAAGCAGTACAACGTAGAAATCAATGCAAGATGCAACCACTATCAAACTGCCATGTTAAAAGCGTCCTATCATGAGTGACTGATGCGGGATACGCAACAGCAGTACTTTGATGTAAGAACATGGTATGATAGATAGATGCAGTGTATTCTAGACACAGAAAGCCATGTCATATGCACATGTATAACGTATAAACTCAGCAGGTGCAATTTAATCAAAATAGAAGAAAAACAGGCTAGACAACATATGCAACATGAAACCAATTATCACACTGTCAACTTAGAGCAAGCACCTACGATGGTGGAGTACTGGAGATGAACTCATCATGTAGACTTGGGACTTCAACTTCATTAGCAGTAGCAGTGGCAAATCTAGAGAGTCTCTGTTTGCGTCGGTGTGGAGGACCACCAACATCCCCTAACTTACTCTTTTCCTTCCTATTTTCTGATATTGCCTTATGAAGTCAAAACCACAAGAAGATGAATAAAATTAGCTCTGCATAACTGGTTGATGCATGATATAGACGAACACTACTTTGATGTAACACAAGCGCAGGATAGGAGGATGGAATATATACAAAAAAAGACAACATTTCATATTCACACGTATGATAGGAGGATGGAATATGTATGAAAAAACAGTAAGCGAAAGGCATTTCAACAAAATTAGAAGAAATGAAAGCTAGGCGCCATATGAACATGCAACCAATATCACTCTATCAGGTAAAAAGTGTCTCGTCGTAAGTGCCATTTCAAGAAATTAGAAGCAGTACTAGCTAGAAGACAATGCAAGATGCAACCTACATCACAGTCCCAAGTTAAATGTGTCTTATGGGTAAGTGATCGTTGCAGGTATAAGTTGTAAGCTACGCAGATGCAATTCAACATAATCAGAAGCAATACAAACTAGACATCATACAGAAAACGCAACCACATATAACAATTCCAAGTTAGAGCAAGCACCTGTGATGGTGTAGTAGGGGAGATGTGCTCATCATGTACACGTATGTTCTAGAAACAGGAACACGTGTCATATTCACAGGCATTATGTGTAAAGTAAGCAGATACAATTCAACAAAGTTAGAAGCAATACAAGCTAGACATCATACGCAACATGCAACCACATATAATAGTGCCAAGTTAGAGCAAGCACCTGTGATGGTGGAGCAGGGGAGATGTGCTCATCATCTACACAACTATGTTGACTGTCCAGCCTTGTGTTGTCTAGTGAATCTTGTTGGGAGGATGGAGGAGTAGAATCTGTAGAGACCCCCTGTTTGAGTTGCTTTGAAGGACCACCATCATCCACTGTCGGACTAATTACCTTCAGCTGTAATGATTTTGCATTGTGAAGTCAAACCGAGAAGAAAAAGGAATAAAATTCGCTCTTCAAAACTCATTCATGCATGATACTGACGAACACTACTCGGATGAAAGGCAAACACATGATGCGAGGATGGAATATGTATGAAAAACAGGATGGCATGACATATTCACACCTATGATGTGGTAACTAAGCAGAAGACATTTCAACAAATTAGAAGCACTGCAAGCTAGGCACCATATGAAAGATGCAACCAATATCACTCTGCCTAGTTCAAACTGTATGGTGTTTCAACAAATTAGAAGCAATACATGCTAGAAATCATATGCAAGACACAACCAATATCACAGTGGCGACTTAAAGGTGCCTTATCATAAGTGAGTGATGCAGGGTATGCAAGAACAATAGTCTCATGTAAGAACATCGTGTGATCAGATATAGTATGTTCTAGAAACAGGAACATATGTCATATTCACAGGCATTATGTGTAAAGTAAGCAGATGCAATTCAACAAAGTTAGAAGCAATACAAGCTAGGCATCATACGCAACATGCAACCACATATAATAGTGCCAAGTTAGAGCAAACACCTATGATGGTGGAGTAGGGGAGATGTGCTCATCATCTACACAGCTATGTTGACTGTCTAGCCTTGCGTTGTCTTGCAAATCTTGTTGGGAGGATGGCGGAGTAGAATCTGTAGAGAACCTCCATTTCAATTGCTCGGAAGGACCACCATCATCCAATGCCTTGCCAATTTCCTTCAGCTTTATTGATTTTGCATTGTGAGGTCAAACCGACAAGAAAAATGAATATAATTGCTCTTCAGAACTCATTCATGCATGATACTGACAAACACTACTCTGATGAAAGGAAAAGTCATGATACGAGGATGGAATATGTACGAAAAAATGGACGGCTTGACATATTCACACCTATGATGTGGTAACTAAGCAGAAGGCACTTCAACAAATTAGAAGCACTGCAAACTAGACACCATATGGAAGGTGCAATCAATATCACTCTGCCAAGTTAAAACTGTCTCATCATAGGTGGTGTTCATCAAACTAGAAGCAATACATGCTAGAAATCATATTCAAGATGTAAACCAATATCACACTACCAACTTAAAGGTGTCCCATCATAAGTGACTGATGCAGGATACACAAGAAGAGTAGTTTCATGTAAGAACATGGTGTGATAGACAGATATAGTATGTACCAAAAATAGGAAAGCGTGTCATATTCACACGTATCATGTGTAAGCTAAGCAGATGCAGTTTACACTAATTAGGAGCAATACAAGCTAGACACCATATGCAACATGCAACCAGATATCACACTGCCAAGTTAGAGCAAGCACCTTGGATGGTGGAGTAGGGGAGCGGAGACTTGGACCTTGTAATGCACTATGAGTACAAGGAGAATCGGTACAGATGCTCCGTTTACATTGCTGCAGACGACCACCATCATTGCCTTCCTTACTCTTTTCCTTCCTCTTTCTTGATTTTGCCTTGTCAAGTCAAACCCACAAGAAAAAAGAATAAAATTTGCTCTTCAGAACTCATTGATGCATGATGCTGACGAACACTACTTTCATGTAAGGCATCCGCATGATAGGAGGATGGAATATGTATGAAAAATAGGACGGCGTGACATATTGACATGTATGATGTATAGAGTGTAAACTAAGCACAAGGTGCTTAAACTTGTTAGAATCAATGCAAGCTAGAAACCATATGAAAGATGAAACGAATATCACTCTGCCAAATTAAAAGGGTGCCCTAACAAATGTATTTGACCAAATTAGAAGCAATACATGGCAACATGCTAGAAATAATATGCAATATGCAACGAATAAAGGTGACTTATCGTAAGTGATTGATGCAGGATACAGAAGAGAGGTAGTTTCATGTAAGAACAAGGTTAACACATAGATGTAGTGTGTACCAAAAATAGGAAGGCATGTCATATTCACAGGTATAATGTGTAACTAAGCAGATGCAATTTACCCTAATTAGAAGCATTACAAGCTAGACACCGTATGCAACATGCAACCACATATCACACTATGAAGTTAGAGCAAGCACCTGTGATGGTGGTGTCTGGGAAGTGCGGTCTTCAAGTACAGAGCTATGTTCAATATCTTCATTTAGGCTTGCTGTTTCTTGAGAATCATGTGGAGAGGATGAAATTGCATTCTTTATAAGAGTAGCACGTCTCATATTAACCCACGGGTGTGACTGTCTCATCATAAGCGATAGATGCAGGATACACAAGAACAGTAGTTTGATGTAAGAACATGGTGTGATAGGTAGATGTAGTATGTACCAAAAGCAGGAAGGCGTGTCATATTCACATGTATAATGTGTAAGCTAAGGAGATGCAATTTAACAAATTAGGAGCAACACAAGCTAGGCACCATATGCAACATGCAACCAGATATCACACTGCCATGTTAGAGCAAGCACCTTGGGTTGTGGAGTAGGGGAGATGAGATTTGGAACTAGCACTGCAGTACGAGTAGCAGGAGAATCTGCAGAGATCATCTGTTTCGGTTGCTCCGGAGGACCACCATCATTCCGTGCCTTCATCCTTTCAGATTTTTCCTTGTCAAGTAAACACACAAGAAAAAGGAATGAAATTCGCACTTCCAAATTCGTTGATGCATGATACTGACGAACACAACTTTTATGTATGGCAACCACATTTTAGGTGGATGGAATATGTATGAAAAACGCTAAGTAGAAGGCATTTCAACAAATTGGAAGCAATGCAATCTAGAAACCATATGAAAGATCCAACCAAAATTACTCTACCAAGTTAGATGTGTCTCATTACAAGTGGCACTTCAACAAATTAGAGGCAATACATGTTTGAAATGATATGCAAGATGCAATCAATATTACACTATCAACTTGAATGTGTATCGTCAGAAGTGAGTGATGAGGGATACACAAAAAAAGTAGTTTGATGTAAGAACATGGTTAATAGAAAGACATAGTATATACCAAAAACAGGAAGGCATGTCATATTCACAGGTATAATGTGTTAACTAAGAAGATGCAATTTACCCTAATTAGAAGCATTACAAGGTAGACACCATATGCAACATGCAACCACATATCACACTTCCAAGTAAGAGCAAGCACCTGCGATGGTGGTGTGGAGGAATTGCGGTCATCAACTAGAGAGCTACGTTGACTATCTTCATTTAGCCTTGCTGTTTCTTGAGAATCATGTGGAGAGGATGACACTGCACTCTTTAAACGAGTAGGGCGTCTCATAGTAACCCACTGGGGTGACTGTCTCATCATAAGTGATTGACGAGGGATACAAAAGAGCGTTAGTTTGATGTATGAACATGGTTAATAGACATATGTAGTATGTATCAAAGACTGGAAGGGATGTCATTATCGAAGGTATAATGTGTAAAGTAAGCAGATGCAATTTAACCAAATTGGAAGCAATACAAGCTAGACACCATATGCAACATGCAACCACATTTGACAGCGCGAAGTTAAAGCAAGCACCTGGGATGGTTGTGTGTGGCAATTGAGATCATCAACTTCAGAGCTACGTTTACTGTCTCCAACTGCTGACACTGCACCCTTTAGAGCGCTGAAACGCTTAGTGCTTATCTTCGAATTACACTGGAGCGACTCTGTCTTTTCTTTTCTGCATTCATCAACACTGCGTTAGAGTTTGAAATACCCATGCATAAAAAAACAATAGTGTGAGTATGGGTGAACTGTGTGCACAATTAGTACAATGTAAAGGTAGCAGATAGCATGTCGATGAGAAATAAATGACAGGAGACATATGATAGCTCTACAACATGCATGGCACACTAAATTACTACAGGATTCTATGAAAATAACAGTCGATTGAAAACAAATAGGTCAGTCCATTTTTTCTACACCGTCCGATGTACAAAGAACGAGCAGATCGCCTTCATCTACCTCCATCCAGTCAGTGTTGACGATCTTCCTCGAAACGGCAGCGACTGAGGGAGTCCTGGATTAGGGGGTATCCGGATAGCCGGACTATGTACATCGTCCGGACTATTGAAGCGTGAAGATACAAGACTCAAGACTTCGGCCCATGTCCGGATGGGACTCTCCTTTGCGTGGAAGGCAAGCTTGGCGATCCGGATATTGTGTTTCCTTCCTTGTAACTGACTCCATGTAAACCCTAGCCCTCTCCGGTGTCTATATAAACCAGAGAGGTTGGTCCTTAGAAGGCCGATCACAATTACAATCATACCATCATAGGCTAGCTCTTAGGGTTTAGCCTCTACGATCTCGTGGTAGATCTACTCTTGTACTACTCATATCTTCAATATTAATCAAGCAGGAAGTAGGGTTTTACCTCCGTCAAGAGGGCCCGAACCTGGGTAAACATTGTGTCCCTTGCTTCCGTTACCATCAGCCTAGACGCACAGATCGGAACACCTACCCGAGATCCGCCGGTTTTGACACCGACATTGGTGCTTCCATTGAGAGTTCCTCTATGTCGTTGCTGCAGGGCTCGATGGCGCCTTCAATCGTCAACAACACGGTCCAGGGGGAGACTTTTCTCCCCGGACAGATCTTCGTGTTCGGTGGCTTTGCATTGCGGGCCAATTCGCTTGGCCATCTGGAGCAGATCGACAGCTACGCCCCTGGCCACCGGGTCACGTTCGGAAACTTGAACTGCACGGCGGATATTCGCAGAGACTTGATCTTCGACGGATTTGGGCCTGCACCGGGAGCACCGAACAGTTACGATGGGCACAACTTAAACCTGCTGTCAGACGATGCTCGGGATATCGCCCCTGCAGTAGCCCCAGATCTAAATCCGGAGCAGGTTGCGTTGCCTAAGGACGGAGGGGTGGACCCCGCCCTGCAGGCCGCACACTCATCGGCGGTGGAGCCGAATACAGGTCTCACCTCTGTGGAAACCTGTAACCCCGGCCCCTCGGACTCGTATCCGGTTGTTGGTTCCGGCCCGCATACTCTCGAGGAAGCCGAGCCAGGCTGGGCTCCGGTAATGGAGTTTACCGCTGCGGACATCTTCCAACACTCGCCCTTAGGCGACATGCTGAACTCATTAAAGTCTCTCTCTTTGTCAGGAGGCTCGGGGCCAAACTATGTCCGGCTTGAGTGGGAAGCAGGCAACGAAGGAATTCGCTACCCACCCACCACCCACTTCATTGCCACGGTCGATGATTTAACCGACGTGCTTGACTTCGACTCCGAAGACATCGACGGTATGGACGACGATGCAGGAGAATTACAGGAGCCACCGCTCATAGGGCGGTGGACGGCCACCTCCTCATACGATATATACATGGTGGACACTCCAAAGGAAACCAATGGCGACGAGGCAACGGAGGATAGCCCCTCGGGAGGAAAAGCAAAGCATGGGCGTCTTCGGCGCCGCTCCAAGCCCCGCCACATCAACACCAGCCCCGGAGATGAAAGCAATCCGGATGGTGCCAAAGAGGAATACAGCCCTGATCAGCCTACCTGCAAGCAGGCCGGACCGTCCATGGTAGGATACTTGGAGAGGGACAACTATACACCCCCCTCCGAAGACGAGGTAAGCCTCGGCAATGATGAGTTTGGCGTGCCTGAAGATCCAGTGGAACAAGTTCACTTCAAGCGACGGCTCATGGCCACGGCAAGGAGCCTGCAAAGGAAGCAAGAGCGGCTTAAAGCTCACCAAGATCTGCTAGTGGATAGGTGGACCAAGATCCTGGCCACCGAAAAGTACAGACTCGACCACCCTAGCAAGGGGCATACGCGGCACATCTGGCTACCTCAACCTAAGCAGGAGAACCAAAGGCACACACCCCAACGTCCACACATCACTATGGTCCAAGATAGTAAGAAGGATACACAAAGAGGCATCCTCAAGCCTCGGCGCAATGGTTATAAACGTCAAGTCAGGGAAACGGGTGCCAAGTCCAGCAACTCTCAGTCCGGTCAACAGACAAAGAACAGCTCAAGCCTATCCGGCCCGAGCCACACACTCGATCAACCATGTGAAATCCACGGTACTCCCAGAAGGACGGCAAAGCATACCAATAGAGAATGCCGAATGCTCAAAACAAAACGACCGGTCGTGTGTCGGAAACAATGAGGGAGGCGTCTCGTTAAAGACCCCCCAGAACATAAAAGTACGACCGATCATCCCCGATCACACTGACCACAACAATTCAATTGCCATACCCCTAGACCTAGTAGTCCGGGGGCTCCATAACACACAGAGCCCCCACGGGTACGAAACCACAAATAACATCCTCTAAAGGATACCAGGTGCAAAGGCCAAGTCTATTGACCCACCACCCTAACGGTTGTTTTCGAATCACCAAAAAATGCCACGCCAAAGAGTAAATCTTCGGGACCTCCCCCTCATACAGTAATTTACCGTATGCTAACGGGACGAACCACGTTGACTAGATTCCACGTGATAAACCATTAGGCCAACACCGTGTGATATAATTACGCCCACGGGCAAGGCCGGACCCCGCCCTTAGAGCGGAAATCATACAGCTGCCGGAGTAGCGAGTCACGCATGCCTATCAAAATTTTGATATGACAGCCAACTATCCGGACACCAACTGAGGAGTCCGCGCTACTTCACGGTATAACGGCTGGGTTCACCAGGGTTCGATCAGGAACCCTTAGACCAACCACAAGAGTGTTGGAAATATGCCCTAGAGGCAATAATAAAAGGATTATTATTATATTTCCTTGTTCATGATAATTGTCTTTTATTCATGCTATAATTGTATTATCCGGAAATCGTAATACACATGTGAATACTTAGACTAAATACGTCCCTAGTAAGCCTCTAGTTGACTAGCTCGTTGGTCAACAGATAGTCATGGTTTCCTGACTATGGACATTAGATGTCATTGACAACGGGATTACATCATTAGGAGAATGATGTGATGGACAAGACCCAATCCTAAGCATAGCACAAGATCGTGTAGTTTGTTTTGCTAGAGCTTTTCCAATGTCAAGTATCTCTTCCTTAGACCATGAGATCGTGTAACTCCCGGATACCGTAGGAGTGCTTTGGGTGTACCAAACGTCACAACATAACTGGGTGACTATAAAGGTGCACTACAGGTATCTCCGAAAGTGTCTGTTGGGTTGACACGGATCGAGACTGGGATTTGTCACTCCGTATGACGGAGAGGTATCTCTGGGCCCACTCGGTAATGCATCATCATAATGAGCTCAAAGTGATCACGTGTTTGGTCACGGGATCATGCATTACGGTACGAGTAAAGTGACTTGCCGGTAACGAGACTGAACGAGGTATTGGGATACCGACGATCGAGTCTCGGGCATGTAACGTACCGATTGACAAAGGGAATTGCATACGGGGTTGATTGAATCCTCGATATCGTGGTTCATCCGATGACATCATCGAGGAGCATGTGGGAGCCAACATGGGTATCCAGATCCCGCTGTTGGTTATTGATCGGAGAGCCGTCTCGGTCATGTCTGCGTGTCTCCCGAACCCGTAGGGTCTACACACTTAAGGTTCGGTGACGCTAGGGTTATTAGGAAGACTTGTATGTGATTACCGAATGTTGTTAGGAGTCCCGGATGAGATCCCGGATGTCACGAGGAGTTCTGGAATGGTCCGGAGGTGAAGATTTATATATGGGAAGTTGTCATACGGACACCAGAAAGTTTCGGGGGCATATCGATATTGTACCGGGGCCACCGAAGGGGTTCCGGGGTCCACGGGGAGGGGCCACCCCTCTCGGAGGGCCTCATGGGCCGCAAGGGGCAGGGAACCAGCCCCTGGGGGCTGGGCGCCCCCCTTGGGCCCATGCGCCTAGGGTTGGGGGGGGGACCCTAGTGGGGGCGCCCCCCTTGCTTGGGGGGCAAGCCCCCCTCCCTGGCCGCCGCCCCCCTCTAGATCTCATCTAGAGGGGGCCGGCCCCCTTCCCCCTTCCCCTATAAATAGAGGGGTGAGGGGAGGGCTGATCACCTGATCCAAGGCGCAGCCCCTCCCCTCCCCAACACCTCTCCTCCTGCGTCGAGTGCTTGGCGAAGCCCTGTCGGAGTACTGCCTCTCCACCATCATCACGCCGTCGTGCTGCCGCTGGAGCCTTCTCCCTCAAGCTCTCCTTCCCCCTTGCTGGACCAAGAAGGAGGAGACGTCATCCGCTCCGTACGTGTTTTGAACGCGGAGGTGCTGTCCGTTCAGCATTTGGTCATCGGTGATTTGGATCACGGCGAGTACGACTCCATCATCCCCGTTCCCTTGAACGCTTTCGCACGCGATCTACAAGTGGTATGTAGATGCAATCTCTCTCCCATGACTCGTTGCTTAGATGAACTCATAGATGGATCTTGGTGAAACCGTAGGAAATTTTTTAATTTTCTGCAATGTTCCCCAACAGTGGCATCATGAGCCAGGTCTATGCATAGTTCTCTATTGCACGAGTAGAACACAATTTTGTTGTGGGCATAGATCTTGTCAACTTGCTTGCCGCTACTAGTCTTTTCTTGCTTCAGCGGTATTGTGGGATGAAGCGGCCCGGACCAACCTTACACGTAAGCTTACGTGAGACAGGTTCCACCGACTGACATGCACTAGTTGCATAAGGTTGCTAGCGGGTGTCTGTCTCTCCTACTTTAGTTGGAGCGGATTAGATGAAAAGGGTCCTTATGAAGGGTAAATAGAAGTTGACAAAATCACGTTGTGGTTATTCGTAGGTAAGAAAACGTTCTTGCTAGAACCCAATTGCAGCCACATAAAAGATGCAACAACAATTAGAGGACGTCTAACTTGTTTTTGCAGCAACTGTCATGTGATGTGATATGGCCAAAAGTTGTGATGAATGATGAATGATATATTGTGATGTATGAGATCATGTTCTTGTAATAGGAGTCACGACTTGCATGTCGATGAGTATGACAACCGGCAGGAGCCATAGGAGTTGTCTTTATTTTTTGTATGACCTGCGTGTCATTGAAGAACGCCATGTAAATTACTTTACTTTATTGCTAAACGCGTTAGCCATAGAAGTAGAACTAGTCGTTGGCGTGACAACTTCATGAAGACACAATGATGGAGATCATGATGATGGAGATCATGGTGTCATGCCGGTGACGAAGATGATCATGGAGCCCCGAAGATGGAGATCGAAGGAGCTATATGATATTGGCCATATCATGTTACTAGTATATAATTGCATGTGATGTTTATTATGTTTTATGCATCTTGTTTACTTAGAATGGCGGTAGTAAATAAGATGATCCCTTATAATAATTTCAAGAAAGTGTTCCCCCTAACTATGCACCGTTGCTAAAGTTCGTCGTTTCGAAGCACCACGTGATGATCGGGTGTGATAGATCCTTACGTTCACATACAACGGGTGTAAGACAGATTTACACATGCAGAACACTTAGGGTTAACTTGACGAGCCTGGCATGTACAGACATGGCCTCGGAACACAGAGACCGAAAGGTCGAACATGAGTCGTATGGAAGATACGATTAACATGGAGATGTTCACCGATGATGACTAGTCCGTCTCACGTGATGATCGGACACGGCTTAGTCGACTCGGATCATGTAGCACTTAGATGACTAGAGGGATGTCTAATCTAAGTGGGAGTTCATTAAATAATTTGATTAGATGAACTTAATTATCATGAACTTAGTCTAAAACTTTTGCAAAATATGTCTTGTAGATCAAATGGCCAACGCTCATGTCAACATGAACTTCAACGCGTTCCTAGAGAAAACCAAGCTGAAAGATGATGGCAGCAACTATTCGGACTGGGTCCGGAACCTGAGGATCATCCTCATAGCAGCCAATAAAGATTATGTCCTAGATGCACCGCTAGGTGAAGCACCCATCCCAGAGAACCAAGACGTTATGAACACTTGGCAATCACGTGCTAATGATTACTCCCTCGTTCAATGCGACATGCTTTACAGCTTAGAATCGGGGCTCCAAAAGCGTTTTGAGAAGCACGGAGCATATGAGATGTTCGAGGAGGTGAAAATGGTTTTCCAAGCTCATGCCCGGGTCGAGAGATATGAAGTCTCCGACAAGTTCTATAGTTGTAAGATGGAGGAAAACAGTTCTGTCAGTGAGCACATACTCAAAATGTCTGGGTTGCACAACCGCCTGTCCCAGTTGGAGATCAACCTCCCGGAAGAGGCGGTCATTGACAGAATCCTTCAGTCGCTCCCACTGAGCTACAAGATCTTTGTGTTGAACTACAATATGCAGGGGATGGTAAAGACCATTCCTGAAGTATTCTCAATGCTGAAGTCAGCAGAGGTTGAAATCAAGAAAGAACATCAAGTGTTGATGGTCAATAAGACCACTAAGTTCAAGAAGGGCAAGGGTAAGAAGAACTTCAAGAAAGACGGCAAAGATGTTGCCGCGCCCGGTAAGCCAGTTGCCAGGAAGAAGTCAAAGAATGGACCCAAGCCTGAGACTGAGTGCTTTTATTGCAAGGGGAAGGGTCACTGGAAGCGGAACTACCCCAAATACTTAGCGGACAAGAAGGCCGGCAACACTAAAGGTATATTTGATATACATGTAATTGATGTGTACCTTACCAGTACTCGTAGTAACTCCTGGGTATTTGATACCGGTGCCGTTGCTCACATTTGTAACTCACAACAGGAGCTGCGGAATAAGCGGAGACTGGCGAAGGATGAGGTGACGATGCGCGCCGGGAATGGTTCCAAGGTCGATGTGATCGCCGTCGGCACGCTACCTCTACATTTACCCATGGGTTAGTTTTAAACCTCAATACCGAGCGAAGCTTAAGTCCGTCCGAATCATGTTAGCAATTTTCGCATACTATGATTATGAGATATGGGAGATGGACGTCAAAATGGCATTCCTTAACAGTTATCTTAAGGAAGAGCTGTATATGATGCAGCCGGAAGGTTTTGTCGATCCTAAGAATGCAAACCAAGTATGCAAGCTCCAGTGATCCATTTATGGGCTGGTGCAAGCATCTCAGAGTTGGAACATTCGCTTTGATGAGATGATCAAAGCGTTTGGATTTATGCAGACTTATGGAGAAGCCTGCGTTTACAAGAAAGTGAGTGGGAGCTCTGTAGCATTTCTCATATTATATGTAGATGACATACTTTTGATGGGAAATGATATAGAATTCTTGGACAGCATTAAGGCCTACTTGAATAAGTGTTTTTCAATGAAGGACCTTGGAGAAGCTGCTTACATATTAGGCATCAAGATCTATAGGGATAGATCGAGACGCCTCATAGGTCTTTCACAAAGCACATACCTTGATAAGATTTTGAAGAAGTTCAAAATGGATCAGTCCAAGAAAGGGTTCTTGCCTATACTGCAAGGTGTGAGATTGAGCTCGGCTCAATGCCCGACCACGGCAAAAGATAAAGAAGAGATGAGCGTCATCCCCTATGCCTCAGCCATAGGATCTATTATGTATGCCATGCTGTGTACCAGCCTGATGTAAACCTTGCCGTAAGTTTGGTAGGAAGGTACCAAAGTAATCCCGGCAAGGAACACTGGACAGCGGTCAAGAATATCCTGAAGTACCTGAAAAGGACAAAGGACATGTTTCTCGTTTATGGAGGTGACGAAGAGCTTGTCGTAAAGGTTTACGTCGACGCTAGCTTCGACACAGATCTGGATGACTCTAAGTCACAAACCGGATACGTGTATATGTTGAATGGTGGAGCAGTAAGCTGGTGCAGCTGCAAGCAGAGCGTCGTGGCGGGATCTACATGTGAAGCGGAGTACATGGCAGCCTCGGAGGCAGTGCATGAAGCAATTTGCGTGAAGGAGTTCATCACCGACCTAGGAGTCATACCCAATGCGTCGGCGCCGATCAAACTCTTCTGTGACAACACTGGAGCTATTGCCCTTGCCAAGGAGCCTAGGTTTCACAAGAAGACGAGGCATATCAAGCATCGCTTCAACTCCATCCGTGAAAATGTTCAAGATGGAGACATAGATATTTGCAAACTACATACTAATCTGAATGTCGCAGATCTGTTGACTAAACCTCTCTCGCGAGCAAAACATGATCAACACCAGAACTCTATGGCTGTTCGATTCATCACAATGTAACTAGATTGTTGACTCTAGTGCAAGTGGGAGACTGTTGGAAATATGCCCTAGAGGCAATAATAAAAGGATTATTATTATATTTCCTTGTGCATGATAATTGTCTTTTATTCATGCTATAATTGTATTATCCGGAAATCGTAATACATGTGTGAATACATAGACCACAATACGTCCCTAGTAATCCTCTAGTTGACTAGCTCGTTGGTCAAACAGATAGTCATGGTTTCCTGACTATGGACATTATATGTCATTGACAACGGGATCACATCATTAGGAGAATGATGTGATGGACAAGACCCATTCCTAAGCATAGCACAAGATCGTGTAGTTCGTTTTGCTAGAGCTTTTCCAATGTCAAGTATCTCTTCCTTAGACCATGAGATCGTGTAACTCCCGGATACCGTAGGAGAGCTTTGGGTGTACCAAACGTCACAACATAACTGGGTGACTATAAAGGTGCACTACATGTATCTCCGAAAGTGTTTGTTGGGTTGACACGGATCGAGACTGGGATTTGTCACTCCGTATGACGGAGAGGTATCTCTGGGCCCACTCGGTAATGCATCATCATAATGAGCTCAAAGTGACCAAATGTTTGGTCACGGGATCATGTATTGCGGTACGAGTAAAGTGACTTGCCGGTAACGAGACTGAACGAGGTATTGGGATACCGACGATCGAGTCTCGGGCATGTAACGTACCAATTGACAAAGGGAATTGCATACGGGGTTGATTGAATCCTCGACATCGTGGTTCATCTGATGACATCATCGAGGAGCATGTGGGAGCCAACATGGGTATCCAGATCCCGCTGTTGGTTATTGACCGGAGACCCATCTCGGTCATGTCTGCGTGTCTCCCGAACCCGTAGGGTCTGCACACTTAAGGTTCGGTGACGCTAGGGTTATTAGGAAGACTTGTATGTGATTACCGAATGTTGTTCGGAGTCCGGGATGAGATCCCGGACGTCACGAGGAGTTCCGGAATGGTCCGGAGGTGAAGATTTATATATGGGAAGTTGTCATACGGACACCGGAAAGTTTCGAAGGCATATCGGTATTGTACCGGGGCCACCGGAGGGTTTCCGGGGGTCCACCGGGAGGGGCCACCCCTCTCGGAGGGCCTCATGGGCCGCAAGGGGCAGGGAACCAGCCCCTGGAGGGCTGGGTGCCCCCCCTTGGGCCCATGCGCCTAGGGTTGGGGGGGGGGAACCCTACTGGGGGCGCCCCCCTTGCTTGGGGGGCAAGCCCCCCTCCCTGGCCGCCGCCCCCCCTCTAGATCTCATCTAGAGGGGGCGGCCCCCTTCCCCCTTCCCCTATAAATAGAGGGGCGAGGGGAGGGCTGAACACCTGATCCAAGGCGCAGCCCCTCCCCTCCCCAACACCTCTCCTCCTCCGTTGAGCGCTTGGCGAAGCCCTGTCGGAGTACTGCCTCTCCACCATCATCGCGCCGTCGTGCTGCTGCTGGAGCCTTCTTCCTCAACCTCTCCTCCCCCCTTGCTGGATCAAGAAGGAGGAGACGTCGTCCGTGCCGTATGTGTGTTGAACGCGGAGGTGCTGTCCGTTCAGCACTTGGTCATCGGTGATTTGAATCACGGCGAGTACGACTCCATCATCACCATTCCCTTGAACGCTTCCGCACGCGATCTACAAGTGGTATGTAGATGCAATCTCTCTCCCATGACTCGTTGCTTAGATGAATTCATAGATGGATCTGGGTGAAACCGTAGGAAAAATTTTAATTTTCTGCAACGTTCCCCAACACCTATCACACCTATAAAGTACCTCTAGTTTCATACTTGTTCTAGGTAAAGCGAACGTCAAGCGTGCGTAGAGTCGTATCAGTGGCTGATAGGACTTGAGAGAATATTTCTTCTACCTTTAGCTCCTCGTTGGGTTCGACACTCTTACTTATTTAAAGAGGCTACAACTATCCCGTATACTTGCGGGTCATCAAGACCTTTTTCTGGCGCCGTTGTCGGGGAGTCATAGCGTGGGGTGAATATTCTCTTGTGTGCTTGTTTGCTTTATCACTAAGTAATTTTTATTTGCTGTTCTTAGTTGTTCTCTATCTTTAGTTATGGATATGGAACACAAAATACCAAAAAAATTAGGTGTACTTGCTACTCATGAAGATGGGGTAACTCCTAAAACCCTCGATTCTCATTATGTGAAAGATATTATGTACTACTTTGATAATCCTGAGAAAACCCCATTCAACTTTATAATGGGAGAAACGTTGGATCAACGTGAATAATTTAGGGATTATCGCTCGACACAAAAAGGGAAACTATTATGGGATCAATTTATTATGTTGCGTTGGTATGCCCGGGATCTATGCTTGAGATATGATATTACTTGTTGCTCTAGGATGAAGGCTCCACACCTTCCCTTTTCATGCAAATTTAATGATAATGAAACCTTAGCTTCTTATGCTAATGGTATATATGATTACTATGATGTTGAACAAATAGAAGAATTTGTTACTTTTAAGGCTGCTTATGAAATTGAATCCTTGTTTGAAAAGTATGAAGCTTTTGATGATGGTGGTGTTTATAGGCCTGAAAATCTTGCTATACTTAGATATTGCTATGAAAATTATGAATACAATTACTATATTAATGCATTTATGGAGAAAGTCTCCGTTGTCCAAGAAGAGACTAATATTTTGCAGGAAGCTAGGGAAGAAGAAATTGATGAAACAGTGAGCTCATTGGATGAAAAAGATGATGAGAAGAGCGAAGAACAAAAGGAGGAAGAGCGGATTAGCTACCCGTGCCCACCTTCTAATGAGAGTAACCCTCCAACTCATACATTATTTAATTCCCCTTCGTGCGTACCGAAGGATGATTGCTATGATGATTGCTATGATCCTTGAATTTGTTTGGAATATCCCTTTTTGATGATGCTTGCTATGCTTGTGGCCAAGATGCCAATATGAATTATGCTTATGGATATGAACTCACTATAGTTCCTTATGTTAAACATGAAATTGTTGCTACTGCACCCACGCATGATAGTCCTATTATCTCTTTGAATTCTCCCAAGTACACTATATCGGAGAAGTTTGTGCTTATTAATTATTATATTGATGGGTTGCCTTTTACCTTTGCACATGATGATTTTGATGAATATAATATGCATGTGCTTGCTGCTCCTACTTGCAATTATTATGAGAGGGGAACTACATCTCCACCTCTCTATGTTTCCAACATGATAGAATTGCAAGAAACTGCTTATACTATGCATTGGCCTTTACTTTGTGTGCATGAATTGTTCTCTTATGACATGCCGATGCACAGGAAGAGAGTTAGACTTCGTTGTTGCAGCACTAAATTACAAATCATTGTTAATTAAAATTGGCTTTGATATACCTTGGGATCCGGGTGGATTCATTACTTGATCACTATATGCCTAGCTTAATGGCTTTAAAGAAAGCACTACCAGGGAGACAACCCGGAAGTTTTAGAGAGTCATTTATTTCTGTTGAGTGCTTTTATTTAGTTTAAAAACAAAAAAAATAAAGAGGGGAACCTAAAAACTTTTCAAAAAGGAAAGTGAAAGTGAGAAAGACAAGCATTGTCGAAGTGGGAGCTAGCCTTGAACTTTGTTCATGCTCACAAAAACTTTGTGAATCTTGATTCCAGAAAATTTTCAACAAAAATAATTATCCCCTTGTATAATTCCATTGTATTATAAAAATAATGTGCCAAGGTTTGCCTTTAGGATGTTTACAATGCTTGTTGGTTTGTACGGTGCAGGAAAGAAACTATGGCTGTAGTGTGCGATTTTACATTTTTAACTGGAACGTCAAATGGTTATGATTCCTTTTGCACTGTCTTTCTATACAACTTGTATATGTTTCCTAATTTTGGTACAATTTTTGGGGTAGCAGAAGTATGGTGGATGTTCAGATTTCTACAGACTGTTCTGTTTTTGACAGATTCTGTTTTTGATGCATAGTTTGCTTGTTTTGATGAATCTATCAATTTAGATCAGTGGATTAAGCCATGAAAAAGTTATATTACAGTAGACATAATGCAAAAACAAAATATGAATTGGTTTGCAACAGTACTTAGGGTGGTGATTTGCTTTATTATACTAATGGATCTTACCGAGTTTTCTGTTGAAGTTTTGTGTGGATGTAGTGTCTAATCGAGGATGTCTCGATATGAGGAAAAGGAAGAGAGGCAAGAGCTCAAGCTTGGGGATGCCCGAGGCACCCCAAGTAAATATTCAAGGAGACTCAAGCGTCTAAGCTTGGGGATGCCCCGGAAGGCATCCCCTCTTTCTTCAACAAGTATCGGTATGTTTTCGAATTTGTTTCGTTCATGCGATATGTGCAGTCTTGGAGCATCTTTTGAATTTAGTTTTCACTTTTCTTTTATGCACCATGCTGGTATGAGATAGTCCTTGGTTAATTTATAGAATCCTCATTGCACTTCACTTAAATCTTTTGAGTGTGGCTTTATAGAATGCTTCATGTGCTTCACTTATATCATTTGAAGTTGGATTGCCTATTTCTCTTCACAGAGAAAACCGCCATTTGTAGAATGCTCTTTTGCATCACTTATATTTGTTAGAGCATGGGCATATCTTTTGTAGAAATAATTAAACTCTCTTGCTTCACTTATATCTATTTAGAGAGATGACAGGAATTGGTCATTCACATGGTTAGTCATAAAATCCTACATAAAACTTATAGATCGTTGAATATGTTATGTTTGATTCCTGGCAATAGTTTTGCGATATAAAGATGGTGATATTAGAGTCATGCTAGTGGGTGGTTGTGGATTGTAGAGACACTTGTGTTGAGGTTTGCAAGTCTCATAGCATGCACGTATGGTAACCGTTGTGTGACAAATTTGAAGCATGGGGTGTTTCTTTGATTGTCTTCCTTATGAGTGGCGGTCGAGGACGAGCGATGGTCTTTTCCTACCAATCTATACCCCTAGGGGCATGCATAGTAGTACTTTGCTTCGAGGGCTAATAAAATTTTGCAATAAGTATATGAGTTCTTTATGATTAATGTGAGTCCATGGATTATACGCACTTTTACCTTTCCATCATTGCTAGCCTCTTCGGTACCGTGCATTGCCCTTTCTCACCTCGAGAGTCGGTGCAAACTTCGCCGGTGCATCCAAACCCCATGATATGATACGCTCTATCACACATAAGCCTCATTATATCTTCCTCAAAACAGCCAGCATACCTACCTATTATGGCATTTCCATAGCCATTCCGAGTTGCCATGCAACTTCCATCATCATCATATACATGACTTGAGCATTCATTGTCATATTGCTTTGCATGATCGTAAGATAGCTAGCATGATGTTTTCATGGCTTGTCCGTTTTTTGATGTCATTGCTACGCTAGATCATTGCACATCCCGGTACACCACCGGAAGCATTCATATAGAGTCATATCTTTGTTCTAGTATCGAGTTGTAATATTGAGTTGTAAGTAAATAAAAGTGTGATGATCATCATTATAGAGCATTGTCCCATGAAAAAAAAAGAAACAAAAAGGAAAGGCCAAAGAAGCCTAAATAAAAAAGGGGGCCAAAGAAGCCCACCGAAAAAAAGAAAAAAAAGAAAAAAAAGAAAAAAAAGAAAAGAAAAGGGGCAATGTTACTATCCTTTTTTCCACACTTGTGCTTCAAAGTAGCACCATGTTCTTCATATAGATTATATCCTATGTTGTCACTTTCATATACTAGTGGGAATTTTCGTTATAGAACTTGGCTTGTATATTCCAACGATGGGCTTCCTCAAACGCCCTAGGTCTTCATGAGCAAGCAAGTTGGATGCACACCCACTTAGTTTCTTTTGTTGAGCTTTCATACATTTATAGCTCTTAGTGCATCCGTTGCATGGCAATCCCTACTCCTCGCATTGACATCAATTGATGGGCATCTCCATAGCCCGTCGATTAGCCGCGTTGATGTGAGACTTTCTCCTTTTTGTCTTCTCCATATAAACCTCCACCATCATATTCTATTCCACCTATAGTGTTATATCCATGGCTTGCGCTCATGTATTGCCTGAGGGTTGAAAAAGCTGAAGCGCGTTAAAAAGTATGAACCAATTGCTTGGCTTGTCATCGGGGTTGTGCATGATGGGAGCATTTTGTGTGACGAAAATGAAGCATGGACAAACTGTATGATTTTGTAGGGATAAGCTTGCTTTGGCCTTGTTGTTTTGAAAAGACATGATTGCTTTATTGGTACACTCGAAGTATTATTGTTTTTTATGTCAAATGATAGATTATTGCTTCGAATCACTCGTGTCTTAATATTCATGCCATGATTAGACATATGATCAAGATTATGCTAGGTAGCATTCCACATCAAAAATTATCTTTTTTATCATTTACCTACTCGAGGACGAGCAAGAATTAAGCTTGGGGATGCTGATACGTCTCCGTCATATCTATAATTTTTTATTGTTCCATGCCAATATTATTCAACTTTTATATACTTTTGGCAACTTTTTATACTATTTTTTGGGACTAACATATTGATCCAGTGCCCAGTGCCAGTTCATGTCTGTTGCATGTTTTATGTTTCGCAGAAACCCAATATCAAACGGAATCCAAACGGGATAAAAATGGACGCAGAATTATTTTGTAATATTTGGGATTTTTTGGAGGAAGAATCAACGCGAAACGGTGTTGTAACGCCCATGATGCGGCTATATCTCCCACATGTCAAAGCACGACTTAGAGGCATAATCGCATGGTGGTTTTGTCGCAAGAAGGGTCATCTTCACACAATCCCATGTAATGAACAAGAATGGGATAAAGAGAGTTGGCTTACAATCGCCACTTCACACAATACATAATTAAGATTCATACATCATTCAAAATACACTAAAAGACCGACTACGGTCAAATCCAAATGAAAAGAAGATAACCCCAAATGCTAGATCCCCGATCGTCCTGACTGGGCTCCGCTACTGATCATCTGGAAACGAAACATAGTAACGACCAAGGTTCTCATCAAACTCCCACTTCAGCTCAGTTGTGCCACTTGCGTTGGTATCCTCGGTACCTGCATCTATTTTGGTAGAATCTGTGAGCCACGGGGACTCAGCAATCTCACACCCGCGAGATCAGGACTATTTAAGCTTGTAGGTAGGAAAGGGGTAATATGGTGGAGCTACAACAAGCACTAAGCATATATGGTGGCTAACATACGCAAGTGAGAGCGAGAAGAGAAGCAACGCATCGATCGAGAAACTAGAAGCGATCAAGAAGTGATCCTGAAAATACTTACGGTCATACATAACTCAAACCATGTTCACTTCCCGGACTCTGCCGAGAAGAGACCATCACGGCTACACACACGGTTGATGCATTTTAATGAAGTCAAGTGTCAAGTTATCTACAACCGGACATTAACAAATTCCCATTTGCCTCATAACCGTGGGCACGGCTTTCGAAAGATAATACCCTGCAGGGGTGTCCCAACTTAGCCCATCACAAGCTCTCACGGTCAATGAAGGATATACCTTCTCCCGGGAAGACCCGATCAGTCTCGGAATCCCGGTTCGCAAGACATTTCGACAATGGTAAAACAAGACCAGCAAAGCCGCCCGATGTGCCGACAAATCCCGATAGGAGTCGCACGTATCTCGTTCTCAGGGCACACCGGATAAGTCAAGCTACGAGTAAAAGCAACCCTCAAGTTTCCCCGAGGTGGCCCCGCAGGTTGCTCGGTTCGGACCAACACTCGAAGGAGCACTGGCCCG
>NC_041385.1:443848071-443857654 GCF_002162155.2 Triticum dicoccoides
GGGGGGGGGCTAAAATAAAGATGACCCTCGGGCTCGCGAAAACCTGAGGGAAAAGGTATAGGTGGAAAATGGTAAAACCAAGGTTGGGCCTTCCTGGAGGAGTTTTATTCAAAGCGAACTATCAAGGGGGTCCCATAAATCACCCAACTGCGTAAGGAACGCAAAATCAAGGAACACAACACCGGTATGACGAAAACTAGGGCGGCAAGAGTGGAACAAGACACCAGGCATAAGGCCGAGCCTTCCACCCTTTACCAAGTATATAAGGTGCATTAATTAAACATGAGATATTTTCATATCCCAAAATATCCATGTTCCAACAAGGAACAAACTTCATCTTCACCTGCAACTAGCAACGCTATAAGAGGGGCTGAGCAAAAGCGGTGACATAGCCAAACAATGGTTTGCTAGGAAAGGATGGTTAGAGTCTTGACATGGCAACATGGGAGGCATGATAAACATGTGGTAGGTAGAGCTAACATAGCGATAGAGCGAGCAACTAGCAAAGCAAAGATAGAAGTGATATCAAAGGTATGGTCATCTTGCCTGCAAAGTTCTCAGAGTTGTCGAAAGCTTGATCCTCGTAAGCGTTCTCAACAGGTTCCTCGTGCACGTACTCGTCTCCTGACTCTACCCAAAGCAAGAACACAAGCAATGGAACCACAATCAAACATGGAGCAATGCACAAGCAACATGATGCAATACATGACATGATATGCGAGATGTGATATGCAATGCATATGCGGGCTCCGGAAGGGAAAATGATGAACACGTCATCAACTTGGCAAACCAAGTATGCCGCTGGAAAGATGAGGTGATTTCGGTTGAAATCGATATAAAGATCACCGGAAACGGATGCACGGTTTGCAAATGGCAAGCAAAACAATGACACGAATCTGCGATTAACAGCATGATGCTACTTAGCATGCAACAAGAAACTATGCTACAGTACCCCAGCATAAAAACAAAGCATATGGCAGTGATCTACAGGAGATGCTTGACAAAAGAGGAACACTGAGCTACGGCTAAATCACACAATAGCAGGTTCAAACAAGCATGGGAAAGTGCAAAAGATATCAGCTTGGACATGGCATAAACAGCATCAGGTAGCAATGTTCAGAGCAAGCAATCAACATGCTACAGGAACTTATAATAGCAAAACAAGGCATGACATGATTCTACTCAAATCATAGAACAAAAGTCCCTTACTGACCATGAGCCAAAAAGGATCAGAAGATATGTTGGCACCCATGTAAACATAGCAAGTTTCGTTAACAGATTCAGCAAACTGAGCATGGCATTGACATAATTATGAAGGCATCTTCGCGAGCTCGATTCACTCACCACAAGTCATTGCATGACAAGATAAGCATAGCATCAGTAAGAAGACATGTTTATTAAGCTAACCATGGCAAGAACAAGTTCATAGCATGCAAGGATCAACTACAACAACCTTGGCAAAATTGAATAACATGTAAACAATCTGCCAGGAAACAATTTATAGCAAAAGCAGAGCACGAAAATGACATGCTAGACTACTCCATAATTGCAAACAGGGGCATGGATGGATAAATAATAACCATATGTTCAAATCATCCTTACTGAAGTGTCTCAAAATAATCATGGATCTCTCTGTAGCATCATGTTTACATGGTATCAAAATAACAGCAGAACCGGGACTAAAATCAGCAACATCACGAGGCCTAGTTTGCATGCTTGCTAGTCACCACATTGATCAAAAAAATACATTGCAAGCACCTCTGTAAAGAAGGCATGGCATAGAACAAAACACCTGTGGAGCTCATGCCCATAAGATGCACACAATAAATGTAGCAAAAATGACAAATGCACACATTCTGTTAAGAATCAGAAACTAACATCATATAGGACTCTTGCATCAGTGATTCAGGCATCTAGATGACCTCAAATGAACATGTCCCAATGGAACAAAATGAATAGCACATCCTGATGAACATTTTGATATATTATGCGCATGAAACGGAGCTATGATGACGGAGTTATGATGCGATGAATAGGGCTAAAAATAATGCAGACTTGGCCAAAAAACGAGGTCAACCTAGGTTCAAGATCTGGATCTGGGCACGGAAGCCGAGGTTCACCGGAGCAACTTGCCGGAGTAGGGCCGAGAGGAGGCCGGAGATGAGGTCGGGGAGGCTGCCGGGGTCGAGGCCGGCCGGATCTGGCGCCGGCTGGCGCGGTCCCGCGGCGGGTGAGGCGCCGGACGACGGCGCAGCGACTGGGGCGGCGGGCGGCAGGGGCGGCATGGCAGGGATCCGCGGCGGCGGCCGCGACTGGACGGTGATGGAGGCGCGGAGGACCGGACGGCGGGGCGCGGGGCGCTCGGGCGCGGCGGCGGACGGGCTTCGGGGGCCCGACCCGGGCTCGGGCGGGTCGGCGGCGGTGGGCGGCGGTGGCGCCACATGGCGGCGCACGGTTGGCCGGGCGGCGGAGGGCGGACGCGTCCGGCTGCGGGCGGACGTGTCCGGCACGCGGAGGAAGGAGAAGACTAGGGTTTGGATCCGGATTTGGACGGGGAGGACATATTTGTAGGTAGAGGGAGCTAGGAGACTCCAAATGGAGTGTAGTTTTCGCCTACACGATCGTGATCCGACGACGGAGAGCATGGAAGTGACTTAGATGGGTTATTGGGCTGTTTTGGAGGGGTGTTGGGATGCAACCAAAAAGAGGCCTTTGCGGTTATCCGGTTAACCGTTGGAGTATCAAACGACCTCCAAATGACACGAAACTTGACAGGTGGTCTACCGGTGGTGTACCAAAGCCACTTGGCAAGCCTCGGTCCATTCCGAGAATGTTTTAACCCCCGCACACGAAAAGAGACAAGAGGGGTGCGCCGGTGCACGTGGGAGTGTCGGATTGCAAAACGGACAACGGGGAAATGCTCAGATGCATGAGACGAACACGTATGCAAATGAGATGCACATGATGACATAATATGAGATGCATGCCATGAATAAAATGCAAAACAAAAGACAAAACCCAACCATGGAGGGAATATGATAACACATAGCCGAAAATGGCAAGAGTTGGAGTTACAAAGATGGAAATTTACATCCGGGGTGTTACAACACTCCACCACTACAAGAGGATCTCATCCCGAGATCTAGGACTGAAAGAACTCCGGATATTCGGAACGAAGGTGATCCTTGCGCTCCCAGGTGGCTTCTCGGTCGGAATGGTGTGACCACTTCACTTTCAGGAATTTGATTGACTTGTTGTGAGTCTTGCGCTCGGTTTCTTCAAGAATAGCAACGGGGTGCTCATGATAAGAGAGATCTTCTTGGAGGTCAATTTCTTCAAAGTTGATAGTGCGCTCGGGAGTCTTGAAGCACTTGCGAAGCTGTGACACGTGAAACACATTGTGCACGTTTGCAAAGTTGGACGGAAGTTCAAGTTGATAGGCGAGATCGCCTCTTTTGCCAATGATCTTGAAAGGACCCACGTATCTAGGGGCAAGCTTCCCTTTGATACCGAAGCGACGAGTGCCTTTCATTGGAGAGACGCAGAGGTAGACATGGTCTCCGATTTCAAAAGCCACATCATGGTGCTTGCTATCATAGTAACTCTTCTGGCGCGATTGCGCGGCTTTGAGATTCTCAGGAATGACTTTGCACATCTCTTCGGCTTCTGTGATCAAGTCGTTGCCAAGAAGTTGGCGTTCACCTGTCTCGGACCAATTGAGAGGAGTACGACACTTCCTGCCATAGAGAATTTCGAATGGGGCCTTGCCCGAACTCACTTGGAAGCTGTTGTTGTAGGAGAACTCGGCATATGGAAGACAATCTTTGCACTTCATGCCAAAGGAGATGACACAAGCCCTGAGCATATCTTCAAGGATTTGATTGACTCGCTCGACTTGGCCACTTGTTTGAGGATGGAAAGCTGTGCTGAAACAAATGTTGGTGCCCATGGCCTTCTGAAAGGAGTCCCAGAACTTAGAAGTGAAGATGCTTCCACGATCTGAAGAGATCAATTGTGGAATACCATGCAAGGAGACAATTCTGGAGGTGTATAGCTCTGCCAGCTGAGCTGCTGTGATAGATTCTTTGATAGGAAGGAAATGAGCCACTTTAGTAAGCTTATCAATGACAACGAAGATAGCATCATTTCCACGCTCGGACTTAGGAAAACCAGTCACGAAGTCCATCTCGCTATGATCAAACTTCCATTCTGGAATAGCAAGAGGTTGGAGGAGACCAGTTGGTCGGTGGTGTTCTGCTTTCACCCTTCGGCAGACATCACATTCATTCACGAATTGAGCAATTTCTCGCTTCATTTGAGTCCACCAATACGACTGTTTGAGGTCATGGTACATCTTCGTACTTCCAGGATGAATGGATAGGAGGGACTTGTGTGCCTCATTCATGATGACTTTTATCAGATCGCCTTTTGGAACCACAATTCGATCCTCGAAGAAAAGAGTATCTTTGTCATCCAAGCAATAGCACTTGTATTTGGAAATGCCCTTGTCAATACCACGTTTCACCTTCTTCACCGTGGTATTCAGGAGTTGTGCCTCACGAATTTTATCTTCCAAAGTAGGAGAGACTATGAGGTTGGCAAGAAAGCCTTGAGGAACAACTTGAAGATTCAGCTTGCGGAAAGCTTCACAAAGATCCGGTTGAAATGGCTTGAGAATTCGACTGTTGCAATAAGCCTTTCTGCTCAAAGCATCTGCAATCACATTCGCCTTGCCAGGAGTATATTCAATACTTGTATTGTACTCTTGAATCATTTCGACCCATCGAGTTTGCCTGAGGTTGAGGTTGGGTTGAGTGAAGATATACTTGAGGCTCTTGTGATCGGTGAAAATGTCCACTTGCCTTCCCAATAAGAGATGTCTCCATGTTATCAATGCATGGACAACTGCCGCCAACTCAAGATCATGAGTGGGGTAGTTCTTTTCGTTGGGCTTCAACTGACGAGAGGTATAGGCCACAACTTTCTTCTCTTGCATTAACACAGCACCGAGACCTTGAAGAGAAGCATCACAGAATACTTTGAATGGCTTGGATTCATCAGGAGGAGTCAAGACATGAGCTGTGACTAGCTTCTCTTTGAGGGTGTTGAAAGCAACGTCACACTCATGCGTCCAGACATACTTGACATGCTTCTGGAGGAGGTTGGAAAGAGGCTTTGCAATCTTAGAGAAGTTCTCAATAAATCTTCGGCAATAGCTTGCAAGATCAAGAAAACTGCGGAGCTGCTTGACATTCTGAGGAGGTTCCCAATTCACAACTGCAGACACCTTCGCGGGATTAACAGCAATGCCCTTGGCGGAGATGATATGACCAAGGTAAAGAACTTCATCAAGCCAGAACTCACATTTGGAAAACTTCGCATAGAATTGATACTCTCTGAGCTTGTTGAGCACCAATCGCAAATGTTTGGCATGATCCTTCTTATTCTTGGAGAAGACCAATATATCATCGAGATACACCAAGACGAATTCATTGGTGTAGGGGTTGAAGATAAAGTTCATCATTCGAGAGAATGTTGGAGGAGCATTGACAAGGCCGAAAGACATGACAATATATTCATAAGAACCAAAGCTTGTTATGAATGCTGTCTTGGGAATATCTTGTTCACGAATGCGAATCTGATGATAACCCATACGAAGGTCAAGCTTGGAGAAAACTTTAGCACCTTTGAGTTGCTCGAATAGCTCCTTGATGTTGGGAAGTGGATACTTGTTCTTGATTGTCTTCTTGTTCAATGGACGGTAATCGACGCAAAGTCGGTCCGTGCCATCCTTCTGTTGGACAAAAAGAACTCCACAACCCCATGGAGATGAACTCGGTCCGATAAAACCCAGACGCTCTTGTTCATCGAGCTGTTTCTTCAATTCCTTCAGCTCCTTGGGTCCAAGCTTGTAAGGACGCTTGCAAACGGGTTCAGTTCCAGGCTCAAGATCAATAACGAACTCGACTGGCCGATGAGGAGGCATACCCGGAAGCTCTTCTGGAAAGACATCTTGGTACTCACAAACGACTGGAATTTGAGAAATAGCATCCAACTCGCCCTTCTCATTGAGAGAGAACAACTGAATGGTTTCATCACGAGCGGCATAGATGATAACATCCTCAGAAGAGTGTGTCAATTGAATCTGCCTGGCAGCACAATCAAGTTGAGCCTTGTGCTTAGAATGCCCGTCCATCCCGAGAATTAGATCAATATCAGAGTCACCAAGAACAACTGGAGAAGACAAAAATCTATAGTCGCCCATCTTGATGGAAACATCCGGAACCACCAAACTGGAGCTCAATCACTTACCTGGAGAAATGACAGCCATGGGTTTACCCAAATTTGAAGAAGTGAAATCATGCTTGGCAAAAAATGGTCTTGACATGAAACAATGCGATGCACCACTATCGAATAAGACTTTTGCAAGAATATCATTAACTAGAAGATTACCCATTATCACATCAGAAGATGCCTCCGCTTGCGCTGCATTCATCATGTTCACCTTTGCATGCTTTGGATTATGCTTGACCACTGCATTGCTTGAAGATCTCACAGGAGGAGGAGGAGGAAGGCGCCTTTGGTTGAAGCATTTGTTCGCGTAGTGACCTTTCTGCTGGCACTTGTTGCAAGTTACCTCTGAGAGCGGACGATGGTAAGGAGCATTTGACCTTGGAGCTTGAGGCTGAGACTTGTTCTGATAGCCTGGGTTGGGCGGGTGGGAAGATCCACGACCACCTGAGTTCTTCTGCTGGTAAGGCTGACAAAACGGAGGAGGAGGAAGGTAGAACTTCTGCTGCTTAGCTGCCACTTGTGAGGAAGAAGAAGACTGCACTGCATCCCTGATTCTCTTCTTAGAAGCCTCACACTTGAGCTGAGCACCTTCTTGCTTTAGTGCCATATTGTATAATTGATCAAACTGAGTAGGCTCAACAAGAACGAGAGCTAACTGCAGATCCTCTCTAAGGCCACCTCTGAATTGATAGATCATACTCTTCTCATCAGGAACGTCTTGTTTAGCAAAGCGAGCAAGTTTTTGAAACTGCTTGTTGTATTCGTACACTGACATGTTGCCTTGCTTGAGATTGCGGAACTCCTCACGCTTACTCTCAACAACACTGGTAGGAATGTGGTCAGCTTTAAAGTCCCGACAGAAATCAGTCCAAGTAATCACTCGACCTCCTCTGGAATCCTTGTATTGCTGGAACCAATCAGCTGCTTGATCTTTGAGATGAAAAGAAGCGAACTTGACGTAGTCCTCAGGCCTGACATTGCTACATTCAAAATTCTTGTTGATATCCATGAACTAATCGTCGGCGTCTGTGGCCTCGGCACAGTAGCTGACAGACTTCGGCTAATTTGCAAGGAACTGGTTGAGGGTAGGAAACTGAGGCTGATGATTGAACTGCCCTTGACCTTGATTCCCTTGGTTGCCTTGGCCTTGGTTGCGCTCTTGCATCAGCTGAATCAGCAACTGAGCGTTGGCGTTTGTGGTTGCCATCAAAGCTTGCCATGCCTCCGGAGGCGGAGGTGGAGGTGGAGGGTTCACCTGACTCCCATCATTGCGTTCCGGATTCTGACGCGTTGGCGGAGCCATCCTGAAGAGGGTGACATCCGTTAGCATCTTGATAGACAGATAGACAAGTTGAATCAACGGATAGAAATTGCAACATATAGTCTTCACAATAAACATTCGAACAGGGATGAACGAATGAATTCCCAAAGCTAACATCACACATCCATTAAGGTGAGAAGCCACTTGATAAGAGATTGATGAATGAAATAAACAAGGTACAACTGGAACAAATAAGTGGTAAGGATTACCCAATCACAAACCAAATATCTGCGAGAAGAAATGCTAGAGCTACTTGAAACCCACCTATAAACTCCTGAAACTTTCTGGTTATGCAATCAGGTGTTGGGGATACAGGGGAAGCAATATATCTCACCCAAACTAACAATCCCTACATCCAGTTGTATCCATCCGTCAACACATAACCAAGAAACCTTTGGAAATCGTGTACCTCAACCTTCGAAAAGCATCTGTTATACGAGTTATGGCAATACTCCCGAACTCCCGCCCTAGTACTGGGTGGCGTCGAGGTTATCTCACCAACAACTGCATAAAAGAGATTTTCGATGTCGGCAAAACTCAGGTATTCCCGAACTGCAACGATAAAATTGTGACGATAACACCTTGGAGCTCAACTCCCTGGGTCACTGCCACAAAAGACAGGAGGCACCAAGAACAATGTTCTCGTCACAAAACCATCGGAACGATTCCAAGATACCCGCGTGATCCTAAAATTTTTTTAGTGAAATTTGAGGAGAGGAAAGTCAAAACATCTACGTCAGGAGACCTCACCAGAGCGACGAAGGGACTGAGGAGTAAAAGAATCCTACTCTCCGATATATATAATCCTAAGACTCAAAACATTTTTTGTTCTAGACTCAACAACGCCAGCAAACAATCAAGCAGGGGGTTCCTAAGTCGGGGATGGCTCTGATTACCAACTTGTAACGCCCACGATGCGGCTATATCTCCCACGTGTTGAAGCACGACTTAGAGGCATAACCGCATGGTGGTTTTGTCGCAAGAAGGGTCATCTCCACACAATCCCATGTAATGAACAAGGATGGGATAAAGAGAGTTGGCTTACAATTGCCACTTCACACAATACATAATTAAGATTCATACATCATTCAAAATACACTCAAAGATCGACTACGGTCAAATCCAAATGAAAAGAAGATAACCCCAAATGCTAGATCCCCGATCGTCCCGACTGGGCTCCGATACTGATCATCTGGAAACGAAACATAGTAACAACCAAGGTCCTCATCAAACTCCCACTTCAGCTCAGTTGCGCCACGTGCGCTGGTATCCTCGGTACCTGCATCTGTTTTGGTAGAATCTGTGAGCCACGGGGACTCAGCAATCTCACACCCGCGAGATCAAGACTATTTAAGCTTGTAGGTAGGAAAGGGGTAATATGGTGGAGTTGCAGCAAGCACTAAGCATATATGGTGGCTAACATACGCAAGTGAGAGCGAGAAGAGAAGCAACGCATCGGTCGAGAAGTTAGAAGCGATCAAGAAGTGATCCTGAAACTACTTACGGTCATACATAACTCAAATTGTGTTCACTTCCCGGACTCCACCGAGAAGAGACCATCACGGCTAATCACACGGTTGATGCATTTTAATGAAGTCAAGTGTCAAGTTATCTACAACCGGACATTAACAAATTCCCATCTGCCTCATAACCGCGGGCACGGCTTCCGAAAGATAATACCCTGTAGGGGTGTCCCAACTTAGCCCATCACAAGCTCTCATGGTCAACTAAGGATATACCTTCTCCCAGGAAGACCCAATCAGTCTCGGAATCCCGGTTCGCAAGACATTTCGACAATGGTAAAACAAGACCAGCAAAGTCGCCCGATGTGCCGACAAATCCCGATAGGAGTCGCACGTATCTCGTTCTCAGGGCACACCGAATAAGTCAAGCTACGAGTAAAACCAACCCTCAAGTTTCCCCGAGGTGGCTCCGCAGGTTGCTCGGTTCGGACCAACACTCGAAGGA
>NC_041385.1:443858084-443860192 GCF_002162155.2 Triticum dicoccoides
CGGGCTCGCGAAAACCCAAGGGAAAAAGGTATAGGTGGAAAATGGTAAAACCAAGGTTGGGCCTTGCTGGAGGAGTTTTATTCAAAGTGAACTGTCAAGGGGGTCCCATAAATCACCCAACTGCGTAAGGAACGCAAAATCAAGGAACATAACACCGGTATGACGAAAACTAGGGCGGCAAGAGTGGAACAAGACACCAGGCATAAGGCCGAGCCTTCCACCCTTTACCAAGTA
This sequence comes from Triticum dicoccoides, assembly GCF_002162155.2. Classification (NCBI taxonomy): domain Eukaryota; kingdom Viridiplantae; phylum Streptophyta; class Magnoliopsida; order Poales; family Poaceae; genus Triticum; species Triticum dicoccoides. The sequence goes on from NC_041385.1 coordinate 443,858,319, forward strand.
TATAAGGTGCATTAATTAAACAGGAGATATTGTCATATCCCAAAATATCCATGTTCCAACAAGGAACGAACTTCATCTTCACCTGCAACTAGCAACTCTATAAGAGGGGCTGAGCAAAAGCGGTGACATAGCCAAACAACGGTTTGCTAGGAAAGGATGGTTAGAGGCTTGACATGGCAACATGGGAGGCATGATAAACATGTGGTAGGTAGAGCTAACATAGCGATAGAGCGAGCAACTAGCAAAGCAAAGATAGAAGTGATATCGAAGGTATGGTCATCTTGCTTGCAAAGTTCTCAGAGTTGTCGAAAGCTTGATCCTCGTAAGCGTTCTCAACAGGTTCCTCGTGCACGTACTCATCTCCCGGCTCTGCCCAAAGCAAGAACACAAGCAATGGAACCACAATCAAACATGGAGCAATGCACAAGCAACATGATGCAATACATGACATGATATGCGAGATGTGATATGCAATGCATATGCAGGCTCCAGAAGGTAAAATGATGAACAAGGCATAAACTTGGCAAACCAAGTATGCCGCTGGAAAGATGAAATGATTTCAGTTGAAATCGATATAAAGATCACCGGAAACGGATGCACGGTTTGCAAATGGCAAGCAAAACAAGAATGACATGAATATGCGATTAACAGCACGATGCTACTTAGCATGCAACAAGAAACTATGCTACAGTACCCAACATAAAAACAAAGCATATGGCAGTGATCTACAGGAGATGTTTGACAAAGGAGGAACACTGATCTACGGCTAAATCACACAATAGCAGGTTCAAACAAGCATGGGAAAAGTGCAAAAGATATCAGCTTGGACATGGCATAAACAGCATCAGGTAGCAATGTTCAGAGCAAGCAATCAACATGCTACAGGAACTTATAATAGCAAAACAAGGCATGACATGATTCTACTCAAAGCATAGAACAAAAGTCCCTTACTGACCATGAGCCAAAAAGGATCAGAAGATATGTTGGCACCCATGTAAACATAGCAAGTTTCGTTAACAGATTCAGCAAACTGAGCATGGCATTGACAGAATTATGAAGGCATCTTCGCGAGCTCGATTCACTCACCACAAGTCATTGCATGACAAGATAAGCATAGAATCAGCAAGAAGACATGTTTATTAAGCTAACCATGGCAAGAACAAGTTCATAGCATGCAAGGATCAACTACAACAACCTTGGCAAAATTGAATAACATGTAAACAATCTGCCAGGAAACAATTTATAGCAAAAGCAGAGCACGAAAATGACATGCTAGACTACTCCATAATTGCAAATAGGGGCATGGATGGATAAAGCATAACCATATGTTCAAATCATCCTTACTGAAGTGTCTCAAAATAATCATGGATCTCTCTGTAGCATCATGTTTACATGGCATCAAAATAACAGCAGAACAGGGACTAAAATCAGCAACATCATGAGGCCTAGTTTGCATGCTTGTGCTAGTCACCACATTGATCACAAAAATACATGGCAGCACCTTTGCAAAGATGGCATCACATAGAACAAAACATCTGTAGAGCTCATGCCCATAAGATGCACACAATAAATGTAGCAAAAATGACAAATGCACACATTCTGTTAAGAATCAGAAACTAACATCATATAGCACTCTTGCATAAGATATTCAGGCATCTAGATGACCTCAAATGAACATGTCCCAATGGAACAAAATGAAGAGCACATCCTGATGAACATTTTGATATATTATGCGCATGAAACGGAGCTACGATGACGGAGTTATGATGCGATGAACAGGGCTAAAAATAATACAGACTTGGCCAAAAAACGAGGTCAACCTAGGTTCCAGATCTGGATCTGGGCACGGAAGCCGAGGTTCACCGGAGCAACTC
>NC_041385.1:443860451-443982711 GCF_002162155.2 Triticum dicoccoides
GACGGAGGCGCGGAGGACCGGACGGCGGGGCGCGGGGCGCTCGGGCGCGACGGCGGACTGGCTTCGGGGGCCCGACCCGAGCTCGGGCGGGCCAGCGGTGGTGGGCGGCGGCGGCGCCACGTGGCGGTGCGCAGTTTTCCGGGCGGCGGACGGCGGATGCATCTGGCTGCGGGCGGACGTGTTCGGCGCGCGGAGGAAGGGGAAGACTAGGGTTTGGATCCGGATTTGGACAAGGAGGACATATTTGTAGGTAGAGGGAGCTAGGAGACTCCAAATGGAGTGTAGTTTTCGCCCACACGATCGTGATCCGATGACGGAGAGCATGGAAGTGACTTAGATGGGTTATTGGGCTGTTTTGGAGGGGTGTTGGGCTGCAACCCAAAAGAGGCCTTTAGGGTTATCCGGTTAACCGTTGGATTATCAAACGACCTCCAAATGACACGAAACTTGACAGGTGGTCTACCGGTGGTGTACCAAGGCCACTTGGCAAGCCTCGATCCATTCCAAGAACGTTTTAACACCCGCACACGAAAATAGACAAGAGGGGTGCGCCGGTGCACGTGGGAGTGTCGGATTGCAAAACGGACAATGGGGAAAATGCTCGGATGCATGAGACGAACACGTATGCAAATGAGATGCACATGATGACATGATATGAGATGCATGACATGAATAAAATGCAAAACAAAAGACAAAACCCAACCACGGAGGGAATATGATAAGACATAGCCGAAAATGGCAAGAGTTGGAGTTACAAAGATGGAAAGTTACATCCGGGGTGTTACAGGTGTCCGGGGTGTCCCACCCTGGGCGCGCCCTGGACTCTCGTGGGCCACCCGTAAGGCGGTTGATGCTCTTATTTTGCCACAAGAAAGCTAATTTTACGAGCAAATCTGGGCGAAAGATTCACCCCAATAAGAGTTACGGATCTCCAAATATAAAAGAAACGGTGAAGGGGTAGAATCTGAGAATGCAGAAACAGAGAGATAGATCCAATCTTGGAGGGGCTCTCGCCCCTCCCACGCCATGGGAGCCAAGGACCAGAGGGTAAACCGTTCTCCCATCTAGGGAGGAGGTCAAGGAAGAAGAAGAAGAAGAAGGGGGGCCCTCTCCCCCTTGCTTCCGGTGGCACCGGAACGCCACCGAGGGCCATCATCATCATCGCGATCTTCACCAACACCGCCGTCATCTTCACCAACATCTCCATCACCTCCCCCCTTCTATATTCGGCGGTACACTCTCCCGCAACCCGATGTACCCTCTACTTGAACATGGTGCTTTATGCTTCATATTATTTTCCAATGATGTGTTGCCATCCTATGATGTCTGAGTAGATTTTCGTTGTCCTATCGGTGATTGATGAATTACTATGATTGATTTGGGTTGCATGTTTTATTATTGGTGCTGTCCTATGGTGCCCTCCGTGTCGCGCAAGCGTGAGGGATTCCCGCTGTAGGGTGTTGCAATGCGTTCATGATTCGCTTATAGTGTGTTGCATGAGTGACTGAAACACAAACCCGAGTAAGGGGATTGTTTCGTATGGGATAAAGGGGACTTGATGCTTTAATGTTATGGTTGGGTTTTACCTTAATGGATCTTTAGTAGTTGCGGATGCTTGCTAGAGTTCCAATCGTAAGTGCATATGATCCAAGAAGAGAAAGTATGTTAGCTTATGCCTCTCCCTCAAATAGAATTGCAATAGTGATTATCGGTCTAGTAACATAGTCAATTGCTTAGGGACAATTCCACAACTCCTACCACCACTTTTCCACACTCGCTTTATTTACTTTATTGCATCTTTATTTAAACAGCCCCTACTTTTTATTTACGTGTTCTTTATTATCTTGCAAACCTATCCTATCACACCTACAAAGTACCTCTAGTTTCATACTTGTTCTAGTTAAAGCGAACGTCAAGCGTGCGTAGAGTCGTATCAGTGGCCGATAGGACTTGAGAGAATATTTGTTCTACCTTTAGCTCCTCGTTGGGTTCGACACTCTTACTTATCGAAAGAGGCTACAACTATCCCGTATACTTGTGGGTCATCAGGGGCCTAGGGTTACAAATCATATATAGTCGGCTTATCACCAGTGGGGATAGAGTTCTCCGCGACTCTGGTAGCTAGCTTCGTGTTGTACGCCGAGTCCTCCACATAGGTCTTCGTATAACGCGTCTTGGTCCAACCTATGTGGCGCAGGATGGAACCGACCCATGAGTCCTCATGTTGACCCAGCACAACTAGAAATGATGTGCCCACCACACCACACACGCAATCGGCCACTAAGAAAATAAGCATATACAATAGTACAATGTTATACATGAAAGTTAATTGCATGGTGCATCCAAAAATATTTGTTCTGCATTGTGAATGTTTATATATTCTCCTAAAATATTAGTCACGTGAAAGTGAAACGAAGGGCATATCTCTCCTTGTCTCCACCTGACACCCCCTCTTTCTACACCACTTTCACGTACGCACACAAACTATCTCTCGGCCCTCTAAAAAATATGCATGCCCATGACACATTCATGCGTGACGGTCACTTTATTTCAAGCTAAAGCACTATACAGTCATTGGACTTCATAATATGCTCATTACGGTCACCGTATACATTCTCGTGGTGATCATACGGTATCTAGCTCATGACACGTCTCCGTATTTTCTTGATGACACTGACGGACTTTGCATTTGATGCGTGCTCTATATTTTGTTGACGACACTTACGGTCATTGTATTTGAAGCAAAAGCACGATATTGGTCACATGACTTCAGAATAAGCTCATCACGGTCACCACATACATTTTGTCGTGCTAACCAACATGTGGTTGGATGGTTAGGAGGACAGTGGTTTCTCGAGCCCACCAGGGTTAAAGTCCTGGTGCTCGTATTTATTCTGGGTTAATTTCAGTATTTTGCAGCGATGTGCGCTCAGTGGGAGGAGACATTCCACTTGACTACGAGGCACCTATGGTGACTTCGTAAAATCGCAAGATCATATGCTGGCTCACTCTCTCGAAGGTGCTCATAGGGGTAGGGTCTGCGTGTGTGCGCTTATAGCGGTGAGTGCTTGCACGTATATATGAGCCCTTGCATGTGTACCATGTTAAAAAATACATGTCATGATTATACGGTCACTGGCTCACTCGTACAACTCTGTATTTTGTTGATGACACAATCAATTGACCAGTCAAACGTTCCACATGGCATGTTGCACCATCGGGGCGCGTAACCGTGGGCCCACCCGCCAGCCCGTATATGAAAGAAAGAAATGGTAGTTTGAGTTTGTATTGTGTTAATAAAATACATTTTAGGGTGATCATACGGTCACTGGCTCACCATACAGCTCCGTAATTTGTTGATGACACAATCAATTGACCAGTCAAACGGTCCACATTCAGCAGCGCACATTACTATAGGGCCCACCCGTCAGCGCGTATATGAAGGACAGAAATGGTAATAAATTAGTGGTCGGTGGGTACTTGAAGTCGTGAGACCTCTGGTTGGCACTCGCTGGCAGTGGGGGGACGCGTTGATTGGGCGGTGGGGTGGGGATCGCCGGAGAAAAAGCTCCGCGCGCGGGAGGGGGGGTGCCCTAGAGGGATGGCCGGTGCGGCGGTGGACCGGCGGTGCGGAGTGGTTCCGGGGCGGGTGGGGCGGCGTGGCAGCGCAGGCCGACCGCGGGCGGCCGGGGCCGGCCGTTCGGCCATTGGTGGCTGACAGCTCAGGGGGGTGGAGTTTCATGGTAAACTGCAGGCCCTTGATTTCGTATCCAACGGCTGGAAAATCTAATGACCAAAGATGAAAAAGTCAGTCGAGTGATGTGTAGCCTCACCCCGCACGTACACATGCACGCACGCATGCAGGCGTGCAACACTGACATGTACACATAACAAACAGACGCATGCATGCAGGCGTGCAACATTGACACTGATACGTCTCCAATGTATCTATAATTTTTGATTGTTCCATGCTATTATATTAGCTGTTTTGGATGTTTACGGGCTTTATTATACACTTTTATATTATTTTTGGGACTAACCTATTAACCGGAGGCCCAGCCCATATTGCTGTTTTCTTGCCAATTTTAGTGTTTCGAGGAAAAGGAATATCAAATGGAGTCCAAACAGAATGAAACCTTCGGGAGCGTGATTTTTGGAACGAACGTGATCCAGGAGACATGGAGCTGAAGTAAGGGAACTTTGAGGAAGCCACAAGGCAGGTGTGGGCCCCTCGAGCGTCCCTTGACCGACTTCTTTCGCCTATATATCTCCATATACCCAAAAACCTTCGAAAAACACAATAGATCGGGAGTTCCGCCGATGCAAGCCTCTGTAGCCACCAAAAACCTCTCGGGAGCCCGTTCCGGCACCCTGCCGGAGGGGGAATCCATCACCGGTGGCCATCTTCATCATCTCGGTGCTCTCCATGATGAGGAGGGAGTAGTTCACCCTCGGGGCTAAGGGTATGTACCAATAGCTATGTGTTTGACCTCTCTCTCTCTCTCTCTCTCTCTCTCTCTCTCTCTCTCTCGTGTTCTTGAGGTGGTACGATCTTGATGTATCGCGAGCTTTGCTATCATAGTTGGATCTTATGATGTTTCTCCCCCTCTACTCTCTTGTGATGAATTGAGTTTTCCCTTTGAAGTTATCTTATTGGATTGAGTAATAAGGATTTGAGAACACTTGATGTATGTCTTGCCGTGCTTATCTGTGGTGACAATGGGATATTCACGTGATCCACTTGATGTATGTTTTGGTGATCAACTTGCGGGTTCTGTGACCTTGGGAATCTATGCATAGGGGTTGGCACACGTTTTCGTCTTGACTCTCCGGTAGAAACTTTGGGGCACTCTTTGAAGTACTTTGTGTTGGTTGAATAGATGAATCTGAGATTGTGTGATGCATATCGTATAATGGAGTATCTAGGTGACATTAGGGTTTTGGTTGATTTGTGTCTTAAGGTGTTATTTCTCTATGATAGATCGAACGAAAAGAATAGCGTCGTGTTATTTTACTATGGACTCTTGAGTAGATCGAGCAGAAAGAATAACTTTGAGGTGGTTTCGTACCCTACAATAATCTCTTCTTTTGTTCTCTGCTATTACTGGCTTTGGAGTGACTCTTTTTTGCATGTTGAGGGATAGTTATATGATCCAGTTATGTTTTTATTGTTGAGAGAGCTTGCTAGTGAAACTATGAACCCTAGGCCTTGTTTTCTAGCATTGCAATACCGTTTACACTCACTTTTATCATTAGTTACCTTGCTGTTTTTATATTTTCAGATTACAGAGACCTATATCTACCATCCATATTGCACTTGTATCACCATCTCTTCGCCAAACTAGTGCACCTATACAATTTACCATTGTATTGGGTGTGTTGGGGACACAAGAGACTCTTTGTTATTTGGTTGCAGGGTTGTTTGAGAGAGACCATCTTCATCCTACGCCTCCCACGGATTGATAAACCTTAGGTCAATCACTTGATGGAAATTTGCTACTGTCCTACAAACCTCTGCACTTGGAGACCCAACAACGTCTACAAGAAGAAGGTTGTGTAGTAGACATAAAGCTCTTTTCTGGCGCCGTTGCCGGGGAGGTGAGTGCTTGAAGGTATATCTTTAGATCTTGGAATCAAATCTTTTTGTTTCTTGTTTTATCACTAGTTTAGTTTATAAAAGAAAATTACAAAAAAAGGAGTTAAGTTTGCCTCATACGCTTCATATTTTTAATATCTTTCGTGAGAATGATGGAAAGGAAAATTGTGCTCAAGTGGTAGAAGAAGAAGTCTATAAAATGTTTGGTACTAGATCTTTGAATGATGAGCATAATTGCGATGTTGTTAGTATGAACTCTTTGAATATCCATAGTACTAATGATGATTGCACTTGTAATGATGATTGCACTAGTTATGATGAAAATGTCTCATATAAGCATGTCGATTTTTTTGGAGTACATTGGGTTTGCAAGTACACACCAAATAGGGAAAATAGATATTGCAAGAGGCATAAGCATTTAGAAACTAAATTGTTTCAAGAAAGTCTTGATGTTTGTGCTGAAAAACTCAATATTTTTCGCGATCCTTGTGAACTTTGCAATGAACATGGTCATTTAAATGTCCAATGCAAATTGTTTCATGATCGAATCGTGTCCAAAAATTGTGATGACTTGATTTCCCTTGCACATCATAATGAACTTAGTTTGATTTTGGGTTATGAAGAATTGAAACGTGCAACTAAGAATATTCCAGAATTTGCCCTTAAGAGATTTCTTGATTTTGATCTAGAGAAGATTTATATGTACTGTGCGGTGAATTGCATTGAAAATCCTTATATTGCCAATTACATAAAGAAAAGAAAGCAAATAGAAGATGAAGAGAATACTAATGAAAGGGAAGAGACTTCCCAATATCCTTCTATTATTTCTTATGATGAATCAGGTAACTAGTAGGAGCTTTCTATTCAACCAATCTCATCAATAAGGAGCTCAGAGAAGAAGGTTGAACCCACACATAATGTGAACAAGAAAAAGAAAAAACAGAGAAGCAAAAGGTAAAAAGGTATCCCTCCCAAATGATGTTTCTCCTATTACTCATTGTGATGATGATAATTGCTATACTATTGGTGCTATCCATACTATTAATGATGAGAGTGATTATGCTTATGATATGAAAAGGCCCAAGCTTGGGGAAGCTATGTTTGATGAGGATGACATATTTGAGAATATATTTGCTGAAATTAATGTTTGTCCCAAGCTTGGGGATTCTACGTTTAGTGAAGATGATATTTTTAGCCTCCCAAGTTTTGATATGCAAAGTTGTTATGATGATAGCATGCCTTCTACCTATGATGATTATATTGATGAAAGTGGGTTTGGAAGAGTGTCAACTTTAGGAAGTAGTGATCCCACTATTTTGGAGGATGTTGAATCTTATAATATTTATGAAATTGGATTTGGACAGGGCATGACTTTATTTAGTGATGATTCCACTATCTTGGAAAAGGTTTCAATCGATTATGATGAGAACAAAGTTGCTACTTATGATGATTATTGTGATGAAACTTATGCTATAGAAGGCAGTGATGATTATATTTATAAAACTAGTCATGATTATGATTATCCTTTTTCTGAACCTTACTCTTTTAATATGGAAACAATTTATAGTATTCAAGTCTATTATGATACTCCCACTATTCCGAATGAGAAGAATTTTGCTTTTATGGAGAGTAGTAAAATTCCTATGCAAGTACATCATGAAAAGAATGATATAGGTGTTGGTTATATTGTTGAATTCATTCATGATGCTACTGAAAATTATTATGAGGAAGGAACATATGCTTGTAGGAATTGCAATAATATCAAGTTTCCTCCCTAGGTGTTGAAAATCTTGAAGTTGTGCTTGTTTTACCTTCCTATGCTAGTTGATTATTGTTCTCATAAGTTGTTTGCTCACAAAATCCCTATGCATAGGAAGTGGGTTAGACTTAAATGTGCTAGTCATATTCTTCATGATGCTCTATTTATATTTTAATTCTTATCTTTTATGTGAGCATTATTGAAATCATCATGCCTAGCTAGAAAGGCATTAAAGAAAAGCACTTGTTGGGAGACAACCCAATATTTATCCTTACTGTTTTTTTGTCCACATGATTATGCTACTGTAGTAATCATGTTTTATAGCTTTTGTTTCAATAAAGTGCCAAGTAAGACCTTTAGGATAGCTTACGGTGATAGTTGTGTTGATCCTGCTGAAAATCAGAAACTTTTGCACCCAGTACATTAGTTTTGATAATTAACAGAAACGTGCTTTTGATCTGATTCTTGTTGCTATGGATTTGTACATAACTTTCTTAGGACTTCCTAATATGGTAGAAGTTTTGGAGTTACATAAGTATACGTTTGATGCAGATTACTACAGACTGTTCTATTTTTGACAGATTCTGTGTTCTATGTGTTGTTTGCTTATTTTGATGAATCTATGAGTAGTATCAGAGGGTATGAACCATAGAGAAGTTGGAATACAGTAGGTTTAACACCAATATGAATTTATAATGAGTTCACAACAGTACCTAAGTGGTGTTTTATTTTCTTATACTAACAGAGCTTACGAGTTTTCTGTTGAGTTTTGTGTTGTGAAGTTTTCAAGTTTCAGGTAAAGATTTGATGGACTATGGAATAAGGAGTGGAAATAGCCTAAGCTTGGGGATGCCCAAGGCACCCCAAGGTAATATTCAAGGACAACCAAGAGCCTAAGCTTGGGGATGCCCCGGATGGCATCCCCTCTTTCGTCTTCGATTATCGGTAACTTTACTTGGAGCTATATTTTTATTCACCACATGATATGTGTTTTGCTTGGAGCGTCATGTTTATTTCTTTTGTTTTGCTTGCTGTTTGAATAAAATACCAAGATCTGAAATTATTAAATGTTAGAGAGTATTCACATAGTTGCATAATTATTCGACTACTCATTGATCTTCAGTTATATCATTCGGAGTAGTTTGTCATTTGCTCTAGTGCTTCACTTATATCTTTTAGAGCACGGCGGTGTCTTAATTTTGTAGAAATAGATGAACTCTCATGCTTCACTTATATTATTTTGAGAGTCTTTTAGAACAGCATGGTATTTTCTATGGTTATAAAATTGGTCCTAGAATGATGGGCATCAAAGTTGGGTATAAAATTGGTCCTAGAATGAACAGCATGGTCTAGTGCTTCACTTAGGAAGTGAATTGGATGCTATGATCAATTTTATACTTGATAATTGTTTTGAGATATGGAGGTGGTGATATTAGAGTCATGCTAGTTGGGTAATTGTGAATTTAAAGAATTCTTGTGTTGAAGTTGGCAAGTCCCGTAGCATGCACGTATGGTAACCGTTGTGTAACAAATTTGAAATATGAGGTGTTCTTAGATTGTCACCCTTATGAGTGGCGGTTGGGGACGAGTGATGGTCCTTTCCTACCAATCTATCCCCCTAGGAGCATGCATGTAGTGCTTGGTTTTTGATGACTTGTAGATTTTTGCACTAAGTATATGAGTTCTTTATGACTAATGTTGAGTCCATGGATTATACACACTCTAATCCTTCCATCATTGCTAGCCTCTTCGGTACCATGCATTGCCCTTTCTCACCTTGAGAGTTGGTGCAAACTTTGCCAGTGCATCCAAACCCTGTGATACGATACGCTCTATCACACATAAACCTCCTTATATCTTCCTCAAAACAGCTACCATACCTACCTATTATGGCATTTCCATAGCCATTCCGAGATATATTTCCATGCAACTTTCCACCATTCCGTTCATCATCATGACACGCATCATCATTGTCATATTGCCTTGCATGATCATGTAGTTGACATCGTATTTGTGGCAAAGCCACCATGCATAATTTTTCATACATGTCACTCTTGATTCATTGCCCATCCCGGTACACCACTGGAGGCATTCATATAGAGTCATATCTTGTTCTAGTTTTGAGTTGTAAATAAATAGAAGTGTGATTATCATCATTATTAGAGCATTGTACCCAAATAAAAAAAGAAAAGAAGGCCAAAAAGAAAAAAAAGAAAGGCCAAAGAAAAAAAGAAAGGCCCAAAAAAAGGAAATGAAAATAAAAAAGGGGGCAATGTAGCACCACACTTGTGCTTCAAAGTAGCACCATGTTCTTCATATAGAAAGTTTTTTATGTTGTCACTTTCATATACTAGTGAGAATTTTTCATTATAGAAATTGCCTTGTATATTCCTACGATGGGCTTCCTCAAAATGCCGTAGGTTTTCTTGAGCAAGCAAGTTGGATGCACACGCACTTAGTTTCTTTTGTTGAGCTTTCATACATTTATAGCTCTAGTGTGTCCGTTGCATGGAAATCCCTACTCCTCATGTTGACACCAATTGATGGGCATCTCCATAGCCCATTGATTATCCTCGTCAATATGAGACTTTCTCCTTTTTTGTCTTCTCCACACAGCCTCCATCATCATATTCTATTCCACTCATAGTGCTATATCCATGGCTCACGCTCATGTATTGCGTGAAAGTTGAAAAGGTTTGAGATTACTTAAGTATGAAACAATTGCTTGGCTTGTCATCGGGGGTGTGCGAGATGAGTGCATTCTTGTGTGACGAAAATGGAGCATGACCAAACTATATGATTTTGTAGGGATGAACTTTCTTTAGCCATGTTATTTTGAGAAGACATGATTACTTTGATTAGTATGCTTGAAGTATTACTATTTCTTATGTCAATATGAACTTTTATCTTGAATCATTTGGATCTAAACATTCATGCCACAATAAAGAAAATTACATTGAGAATTATGCTAGGTAGCATTCCACATCAAAATTTCTGTTTTTATCATTTACCTACTCGAGGACGAGTAGGAATTAAGCTTGGGCATGCTTGATACATCGGCAACGTATCTATAATTTTTGATTGTTCCATGCTATTATATTATCTGTTTTGGATGTTTACGGGTTTTATTATACACTTTTATATTATTTTTGGGACAAACCTATTAACCGAAGGCCCAGCCCATATTGTTGTTTTCTTGCCTATTTCAGTGTTTTGAAGAAAAGGAATATCAAACGGAGTCCAAACAGAATGAAACCTTCGGGAGCGTGATTTTTGGAACGAACGTGATCCAGAGACGTGGAGCTGAAGTCAAGGAAGCTTCGAGGAGGCCACGAGGCAGGGGGAGCGCCCACCCCCCTGGGCGTGCCCTCCACCCTCGTGGGCCCCTCGAGCGTCCCCTGACCGACTTCTTTCGCCTATATATCTCCATATACCCAAAAACCTTCGGAAAACACAATAGATTGGGAGTTCTACCGCCGCAAGCCTCTGTAGCCACCAAAAACCTCTCGGGAGCCCGTTCCGACACCCTGGCGGAGGGGGAATCCATCACCAGTGGCCATCTTCATCATCCCAGCGCTCTCCATGATGAGGAGGGAGTAGTTCACCCTCGGGGCTGAGGGTATGTACCAGTAGCTATGTGTTTGATCTCTCTCTCTCTCTCTCTCTCTCTCTCTCTCGTGTTCTTGAGGTGGTACGATCTTGATGTATCGTGAGCTTTGCTATTATAGTTGGATCTTATGATGTTTCTACCCCTCTACTCTCTTGTGATGAATTGAGTTTTCCCTTCGAAGTTATCTTATCGGATTGAGTCTTTAAGGATTTGAGAACACTTGATGTATGTCTTGTCGTGCTTATCTGTGGTGACAATGGGATATTCATGTGATCCACTTGATGTATGTTTTGGTGATCAACTTGCGGGTTCCATGACCTTGGGAATATATGCATAGGGGTTGGCACACGTTTTCGTCTTGACTCTCTAGTAGAAACTTTGGGGCACTCTTTGAAGTACTTTGTGTTGGTTGAATAGATGAATCTGAGATTGTGTGATGCATATCGTATAATCATGCCCACAGATACTTGAGGTGACAATGGAGTATCTAGGTGACATTAGGGTTTTGGTTGATTTGTGTCTTAAGGTGTTATTCTAGTACGAACTCTATGATAGATCGAACGAAAAGAATAGTGTCGTGTTATTTTACTACGGACTCTTGAATAGATCGAGCAGAAAGAATAACTTTGAGGTGGTTTCATACCCTACAATAATCTCTTCGTTTGTTCTCCGCTATTAGTGGCTTTGGAGTGACTCTTTGTTGCATGTTGAGGGATAGTTATATGATCCAGTTATGTTATTATTGTTGAGAGAGCTTGCACTAGTGAAAGTATGAACCCTAGGCCTTGTTTCCTAGCATTGCAATACCGTTTACGCTCACTTTTATCATTAGTTACCTTGCTGTTTTTATATTTTCAAGTTACAAAAACCTATATCTACCATCCATATTGCACTTGTATCACCATCTCTTCGCCGAACTAGTGCACCTATACAATTTACCGTTGTATTGGGTGTATTGGGGACACAAGAGACTCTTTGTTATTTGGTTGCAGGGTTGTTTGAGAGAGACCATCTTCATCCAACGCCTCCCATGGATTGATAAACCTTAGGTCATCCACTTGAGGGAAATTTGCTACTGTCCTACAAACCTCTGCACTTGGAGCCCCATCAACGTCTACAAGAAGAAGGTTGTGTAGTAGACATCAGACACGTACACATGCACTCACGAACACACGCATGTACGCACACATGCATGCAACACTGAAACGTACCCTTGCACGCACGCAACACTCGCCCGCCTGCATGCACACATCACACGACACAAGACACACGCTCAACCTATACGTGCATGCACCCTTTGTTAAGGACATGGATTGTTACGGGTATTAATTAATCTTATCTGTGATAAGCAGAACATTGATGTTTGCAGCGGTATTTATGAATCACAATGTATCGAACGGGCTATCAACATAGTAGGCTTATCTACATGAAAAAGATGACATCACACTCAATGAACAATCATCGGTTTATGAAATGCCCGCTTCTGACCGCCCTGGCCCACCAAAGGTTCCTCTGCTGTGCACTGCCTGCGTTGGGTCACTGACATGTAGGCCATGTACCCAAAGAGCCCACACGCCAGTGGAAGAACGGCGCGGTGTCCTATGTCAGAGTCGAGGGCGCCACTCGTTGCACGCCCGGCTGAACACGCCTCCTTGCCGCATTCAAACGCCTCCATGAAACCCGCCCGTGTGGAAGCCGAGAAACCCACTGTGGATACACGTCCGTTCATGACCGAGCTGGCATTAAACACAACGCCGGCCGAGCTCCTCCCGTCTACCGTCTATTTAATCTCCTATTTAAACGAGGCCAAACACCGGCCAAGAATCGCACACCTCCGCCGCTCACCTGTCTCCCCCTTCACCATTTTGTCCACTCTTACAATGGCTTACGAAGAGTAGTTATTCCGCATCCAAGCCGGCTGGGTGGCCCGCCGAGTCCACCGGATACGAGCTAGGCAGCTCGCTGATCAACCTCCCTTCCCTAGCCCGACGGAGCCAGTTGCCGCCCCAAGCCGGCGTGCGGTTCAGCAACTCGCCGCTCCAGGACAGCTCGACGAGGAGCAGCGCATGAGCGTCATTGCTGCCGTCCACGCTGCCACCTCATACCGCGTCTCCCGTTTTTGTGGCCGAGACTCCCATGCCGGTGGCTGCGCCATGCAAGCAGCGACAAAAGCCGGGTGCGCGGAGAGCGACAAGTCGGTGGCCAGCTGATACGTCTCCAACATATCTATAATTTATGAAGTATTCATGCTATTATATTATCAATTTTGGATGTTTATGGGCTTTGCTAAGCACATTTATATTATTTCTGGGACTAACCTATTAACCGGAGGCCCAGCCCAAATTGTTGTTTTCTTGCCTATTTCAGTGTTTCGAAGAAAAGGAATATCAAACGGAGTCCAAACGGAATGAAACCTTCGGGAGAGTTATTTTTGGAACGGAAGCAATCTAGGAGACTTGGAGTAGACGTCAGGGCAGCTTTGAGGAAGCCACAAGGCAGGGAGGCGCGCCCTACCCCCTAGGCGCGCCCCCACCCTCGTGGACCCCTCGTGGCTCCCCTCACCGACTTCTTTTGCCTATATATGTCCATATACCCTAAAAACATCGAGGAGCACAATAGATCGGGAGTTCCGCCGCCGCAAGCCTATGTAGCCACCAAAAACCAATCGGGAGCCCGTTCTGGCACCCTACCAGAGGGGGGATCCCTCTCCGGTGGCCATCTTCATCACCCCAGCGCTCTCCATGATGAGGAGGGAGTAGTTCACCCTCGGGGCTGAGGGTATGTACCAGTAGCTATGTGTTTGATCTTTCTCTCTCTCTCTCTCTAGTGTTCTTGATTTGGCACGATCTTGATGTATCGCGAGCTTTGCTATTATAGTTGGATCTTATGATGTTTCTACCCCTCTACTCTCTTGTAATGGATTGAGTTTTCCTTTGAAGTTATCTTATCGGATTGAGTCTTTAAGGATTTGATAACACTTGATGTATGTCTTGCATGTGCTTATCTGTGGTGACAATGGGATATCACGTGATCTACTTGATGTATGTTTTGGTGATCAACTTGCGGGTTCCGTGACCTTGGGAATCTATGCATAGGGGTTGGCACACGTTTTCGTCTTGAATCTCCGGTAGAAACTTTGGGGCACTCTTTGAAGTTCTATGTGTTGGCTGAATAGATGAATCTGAGATTGTGTGATGCATATCTTATAATCATACCCACGGATACTTGAGGTGACATTGGAGTATCTAGGAGACATTAGGGTTTTGGTTGATTTCTGTCTTAAGGTGTTATTCTAGTATGAACTCTATGATAGATTGAACAGAAAGAATAGCTTCGTGTTATTTTACTATGGGCTCTTGAATAGATGGATCAGAAAGGATAACTTTGAGGTGGTTTCGTACCCTACAATAATCTCTTCATTTGTTCTCCGCTATTAGTGACTTTGGAGTGACTCTTTGTTGCATGTTGAGGGATAGTTATATGATCCAATTATGTTATTATTGTTGAGAGAACTTGCACTGGTGAAAGTATGAACCTTAGGCCTTGTTTCCTAGCATTGCAATACTGTTTGTGCTCACTTTTATCATTAGTTACCTTGCTGTTTTTATATTTTTCAGATTACAAATACTCATATCTACCATCCATATTGCACTTGTATCACCATCTCGTCGCCGAACTAGTGCACCTATACAATTTACCATTGTATTGGGTGTGTTGGGGACACAAGAGACTCTTTGTTATTTGGTTGCAGGGTTGTTTGAGAGAGACCATCTTCATCCTATGCCTCCCACGGATTGATAAACCTTAGGCATCCTCTTGAGGGAAATTTGCTACTATCCTACAAACCTCTGCACTTGGAGGCCCAACAACATCTACAAGAAGAAGGTTGCGTAGTAGACGTCAAGCTCTTTTCTGGTGCCGTTGCCGGGAAGGTGAGTGCTTGAAGGTATATCTTTAGATCTTGCAATCGAATCTTTTTGTTTCTTGTTTTATCATTAGTTTAGTTTATAAAACAAAACTACAAAAAATATGGAATTGAGTTTGCCTCATGCGCTTCATCTTTTTAATATCTTTCATGAGAATGATGGAAAGGAGAATTGTGCTCAAGTGCTAGAAGAAGAAGAAGAAGTCTATAAAATGTTTGGCACTAAATATTTGAATGATGAGCATGATTGCAATGTTATTAGTATGAATTCTTTGAATACCCATGATGCTAATGATATGCAAAGCCACAAGCTTGGGGAAGCTATGTTTGATAAAGATGATATTTTTTGTCCCCCAAGTTTTGATGAGCAAATTTATTATGATAAAAGCATGCCTCCTATTTATGATGATTATTGTGATGACACGTATTCTATAAAGAATAAAGATAACCATGAAACTTGTCATCTTGATTTTAATTTTCAATTGGATTATGCTTCACATGATAGTTATTTTGTTGAGTTTGCTCCCACTACTATTGATGAGAATAAATTTGCTTATGTGGAGAGTAGTAAAATTTCTATGCAAATAGATCATGAAAAGAATGCTTTATGTGCTGGTTATATTGTTGAATTCATTCATGATTCTACTGAAAATTATTATGAGGGAGGAATATATGCTTGTAGGAATTGCAATAATACCATGTTTCCTCTCTATGTGCTTAAAGTTTTGAACTTATGCTTGCTTTGTCTTCCTATGCTAGTTGATTATTGTTCACATAAGTTGTTTTCTCACAAAATCCCTATGCATAGGAAGTGGGTTAGACTTAAATGTGCTAGTCATATTCTTAATGATGCTCTGTTTATGTTTCAATCCTTATCTTTTATGTGAGCATCATTGAAATCATCATGCCTAGCTAGGGGCGTTAAACGTTAGCGCTTGTTGGGAGGCAACCCAGTTTTATTTTTCTTCTTTACTTTTTGATCCTGTTTGGTAATAAATAATTCATCTAGCCTCTTTTTAGATGTGGTTTTATGTTTTAATTAGTGTTTGTGCCAAGTAGAACCTTTGGAAAGACTTGGGTGAAGTCTTTGTGATCTTGCTATAAAAAAACAGAAACTTTTGCGCTCACGAGATTAGCTACAACTTTTTACTGGAGAGTCCTTTTAGATTGATTACTTTTGAAGATGATTAATAGACAAATTGCTCAGGTCCACCAATTTATTTCAGAATTTCTGGAGTTACATAAGTATTCAAATGATATAGATTACTACAAATTGTTCTGTTTTTAACAGATTCTGTTTTCATTGTGTTGTTTGCTTATTTTGATGAATCTATGAGAGAAGTTGGAATACAGTAGATACTACACCAATATGAATTTAGAATGAGTACACAACAGTACCTAAGTCGTGGTTTATTTTCTTATACTAACGAAGCTTACGATTTTTCTGTTGAGTTTTGTGTTGTGAAGTTTTCAAGTTTTGGGTAAAGATTCGATGGACTATGGAATAAGGAGTGGCAAGCTCCTATGCTTGGGGATGCCCAAGGCACCCCAAGGTAATATTCAAGGACAACCAAGAGCCTAAGCTTGGGGATGCCCCGGATGGCATCCCCTCTTTCGTCTTCGTTCATCGGTAACTTTACTTGGAGCTATATTTTTATTCACCACATGATATGTGTTTTGCTTGAAGCATCATTTTCTTTTGTTAGTATTTGCTCGCTGTTATTTATAACAATGTTTTGCATCTATATTTTCAATAAAAATGTCAAGGATAGCCCTTACTATGCTTATTTTGCAAGTATACATGTTGCTGTTTCAAAACAGAAAGTTTAGCGCTGTTGCAAAAATTCCCTAGAAAAGTCAGAAAATAATAAAATGTTGAAACTTTTTGAATATTGAGCTCTGATAAATCTTCTACAGCTGGTATTTTTCTCAAAAAGTTTGGAGTTAGGGAAGTATTGATACTCTTGCATTCTTTACAGACTGTACTGTTTTGGCAGATTGCTGTTATGTTTGCATTGTTTGCATATGTTTGCTTGTTTAATGATTCTATTTGAGGATAGGAGTATTAAATATGCAGAGGCATTTAGTATGCAATGTTGAATAATAATTTTAGTGATTTGTTACAGTAGAAAATGATAAGGTTTTGCATTGGTTTATACTAACTTATCTCATGAGTTCTTGTTGAGTTTTATGTGAATGAAGTTTTTGAGAAATAGAGAAGCCATCATATGAGAGGAATTAAGGAGACACAAAAGTTCAAGCTTGGGGATGCCCAAGGCACCCCAAGATAATATTTCAAGAAGTCTCAAGCATCTAAGCTTGGGTATGCTCCGGTAGGCATCCCACCTTTCTTCTTCAACAACCATCGGTTAGTATCGGTTGAACCTAAGTTTTTGCTTCTTCATATGAGTTGTGCTATCCTTGCAATGTCATTTTATTTTGCTTTGCTGTTTGAATAAACTACCAAGCTCTGAAATTCTTAAACGAGAGTCTTCACATAGCTACATAATTATTTAACTACTCATTGATCTTCACTCATATCTTTTTGGAGTAGTTTGTCATTTACTCGTGTGCTTCACTTTTATCCTATGAGTAAATGGTTGAATGATTTGAATACCATAAATATGAAATTATATATGTTTCATATGCTTATCCCATGGGGAGTAATGACTTCACATATAGGAAGTAGAGGTGGTAAATTTATTGAAAGTAGCAAACATGATATTGGTCACTTGAACAATTCATGAAAGAATACTGAAGGAAGAGAGATTTCACATATAAATATAATATCTTGGACATCTTCTATGATTGTGAGCCCCATTAATTATTTTAAAACTTGAGCAAATTAGTTGAAGTTGGACAAGTAAGACAACATAATGAGTTATGCTTGGGTATATTTGTATAGAAGTTATATTGTTATGGATCCTTCAACATGTGGTGCTTGCTATTTAGAATCCTTTGCTAGCCAAAATTTCTGTACTAAGCAGGAATACTGCTTGTGCATCCAAAATCCTTGAACCAAGTTTCTTCCATGAGTGTCCACCATATCTACCTATATATGGTATTTACCTGCCATTCCAAGTAAATTTGCATGTGCCAAACTCTAAACCTTCAAATAATAATCTGTTTTGTATGCCCGAATTGCTCATGTAGCGACTAGGGGCTGTCAGTATCTTCCATGCTAGGTGGGTTATTCTCACGATAAGTGGACTCCGCTGATCATTCACGAGAAAATGGCTGGTAACTAGGATGCCCAGTCCTATGATCAAAAGAGCAAAAACAAAATCGCAAATTTTTTTAAACAAAACTCCCCCAGGATTGTTGATAGTTGGACGACACCCGTTGTTTTGGACAAGCCATGGAGTGTGATTGTTGGTGGAGGGGGGGTATAAACTTTACCATTCTGTTTGGGAACCGCCTATAATGTGTGTAGCATGGAAGATATTGGGAACTCTTGGTTGTTATGTTGACAATGAAAGCATACCTCTCAAAATTATTTCCATCTCTGTTTTAAAAGCTTCGAGCTTTGGCACCTCTGCAAATCCCTTCTTCCCTCTGTGAAGGGCCTATCTTTTACTTTTATGCAAGAGTCAGTAGTATTCCTTCTCATTCCAACCTACTCTTTAGTTGGCAAGCATCATGTGATGGAAGATCCAAGCATATATGGCCATTCAAATATATTTGATCATGAATTATTATTGTTGACAATTATCTATATGATAAGTAAGTTGGGAGGCGAAGCATTAAGCCCCTATCTTTATCTGTGTCCGATGGACACTATTTGTTCTAAAAATATGCTTTGAGTGGTAGCAATCATGGGAGACTATATGATAGTTGAGTATGTGGGATTTTCTAAATCAAAGCTCTTACATAGACCCTTCCTGAAAATAAGATGAATTGCAATTGTTTGATGACTGAGAACATAGTTTGTTAGTTTTCAAGAAAGTCTATGGTCTATGCTTTAACATGTGAATAGCTTGTTACTTGATCGCAAGAAGTTTTATGAGATGAGCTACTATTATGACATATAATGATGCTAGAAAAGGTGATTGAAATTATCATTGATCAAACTTATGCACCTGCTAGCATTCACACTTCATAAATTATTTCTTTTATCATTTACCTACTCGAGGACAAGCAGGAATTAAGCTTGGGGATGCTGATACGTCTCCAACATATCTATAATTTATGAAGTATTCATGCTATTATATTATCTGTTTTGGATGTTTATGGGCTTTACTAAGCACTTTTATATTATTTTTGGGACTAACCTATTAACCGGAGGCCCAGCCCAAATTGCTATTTTCTTGCCTATTTCACTGTTTCAAAGAAGAGGAATATCAAACGGAGTCCAAACGGAATGAAACCTTCGGGAGAGTTATTTTTGGAATGGAAGCAATCCATGAGACTTGGAGTAGACGCCAGGGCAGCTTCGAGGAAGCCACGAGGCAGGGAGGCGTGCCCTACCCCCTGGGCGTGCACTCCACCCTCATGGGCCCCTCGTGGCTCCCCTGACCGACTTCTTTCGCTTATATATGTCCATATACCCTAAAAACAGTGAGAAGCAAAATAGATCGGGAGTTCCACCACCGCAAGCCTTTGTATCCACCAAAAACCAATTGGGACCCCACTCCGGCACCCTGTCGGAGGGGGGATCCCTCTCCGGTGGCCATCTTCATCATCCCGGCGCTCTCCATGACGAGGAGGGAGTAGTTCACCCTCGGGGCTGAGGGTATGTACCAGTAGCTATGTGTTTGATCTCTCTCTCTCTCTCGTGTTCTTGATTTGGCACGATCTTGATGTATCGCGAGCTTTGCTATTATAGTTGGATCTTATGATGTTTCTCCCCCTCTACTCTTGTAATGTATTGAGTTTTTCCTTTGAAGTTATCTTATCGGATTGAGTCTTTAAGGATTTGATAACACTTGATGTATGTCTTGCATGTGCTTATCTGTGGTGACAATGGGATATCACGTGATCTACTTGATGTATGTTTTGGTGATCAACTTGTGGGTTCCGTGACCTTGGGAATCTATGCATAGGGGTTGGCACACGTTTTCGTCTTGAATCTCTGGTAGAAACTTTGGGCACTCTTTGAAGTTCTATGTGTTAGTTGAATAGATGAATCTGAGATTGTGTGATGCATATCTTATAATCATACCCACGGATACTTGAGGTGACATTGGAGTATCTAGGTGACATTAGGATTTTGGTTGATTTGTGTCTTAAGGTGTTATTTTAGTACGAACTCTATGATAGATTGAACGGAAAGAATAGCTTCGTGTTATTTTACTACGGACTCTTGAATAGATCGATCAGAAAGGATAACTTTGAGGTGGTTTCGTACCCTACAATAATCTCTTCGTTTGTTCTCCGCTATTAGTGACTTTGGAGTGACTCTTTGTTGCATGTTGAGGGGTAGTTATATGATCCAATTATGTTATTATTGTTGAGAGAACTTGCACTGGTGAAAGTATGAACCTTAGGCCTTGTTTCCTAGCATTGCAATACCTTTTGTGCTCACTTTTATCATTAGTTACCTTGCTGATTTTATATTTTCAGATTACAAATACTCATATCTACCATCCATATTGCACTTGTATCACCATCTCTTCGCCAAACTAGTGCACCTATACAATTTACCATGGTGTTGGGTGTGTTGGGGACACAAGAGACTCTTTGTTATTTGGTTGCAGGGTTATTTGAGAGAGACCAATTGAGGGAAATTTTCTAGTGTCCTACAAACCTCTGCACTTGGAGGCCCAACAACGTCTATAAGAAGAAGGTTGCGTAGTAGACATCACCAGCGCCTCCGCGTCCGCCACCATCACCGAGGAGAAGTAGAACACGGGAGGCCGCCGCTACTTGGGCCCATGAAGGCGCCGCGGAGGAGACGCCGACGTACACAGCAGGTGTCTTGCCGGATCCTTTTGTTGCGAGGACCTTCGTCGACCCCGCATGGGCTCTACGGAAGCGGGGAAGCCCCCTTCCACAATCATCTTCGGCATCAGTCAATGATATCAGTTGGATAGTAGGGAAGCGAGCCGTCCGTTGCGCTGAAGCATATACCTCTGGGGCTCCCGGCAGTCCGGTGATCGTGCTGCCGGACATGAGGAACACAAATCGATTGGCGGGCGACCATTTAGGCTAGGTATTATATACCTGTGTTGTCCAAAACTAGCACCGCGTAGTTCATTTGAATGTAATGAAATCCGTCA
This sequence comes from Triticum dicoccoides, assembly GCF_002162155.2. Classification (NCBI taxonomy): domain Eukaryota; kingdom Viridiplantae; phylum Streptophyta; class Magnoliopsida; order Poales; family Poaceae; genus Triticum; species Triticum dicoccoides. The sequence continues at coordinate 443,881,560 of NC_041385.1, forward strand.
TGTTTGGAAAATCCGGTATCTTATATGATTTCCGTTGTTGTTTATATGAAATATCGCCGTGCTTGCGTGAATTTCATCTGGTTGGTTGAGTTGCTATCATAATGTGTACGGCTATGGTTGGATGGCGTAATTTACGGGTCGCCGGTCGGTCTGCGGGTGGCTCGGGCAGCGTGGTGGGACAAAAAGAACACAGCTCGTGCGAGCTCGTCTCCAACGTGCGTGCTGGAGGATGCATGAGCACCCGAGCCATTCCTCGTTCATCGGTGGCAAAGGCACCGGTGGAATTTTGCCATGTGTTGTTTTCATGGACCAGCAAGATGCCCGTGCATTGCATGGAACATCAAGATGCATTTTTTTACAAAACACCTATTGTGAATGACCCATGCAGGAGTAATCCCATTTTGTAAAAACTAATGATATCTCGAGAATTTTATCGGATAAATGGTATCTCGAGAATTTTATCGGACTCCATTTTTGTATACAAGGCCACAAACCCATATTACAAGTACCAAGGCAAAAATTAATGTCTTCTAATTCTATGTTGCAAGCCACCTTGTTTCCTTGTTTGCTGTGTAAATTAATGTTTATTCTTTTCTTTCATGCGCATCAAGCCAATGCTCACACTCCCGCATGCATGCAAGGGATAATTAATGTCCTCCTTTGCTAGTACTACAAGGCAAACACCATTAATATTGCATCGATTAGTGTTAGTGGCCTTGTATATCTGCAAATTGTAATTTTGATAGTGGCCTTGTATATAAAAATGGAGGGAGAAAGATGAGAGATAAGGTGAGGAGTGGGGCGTGGTGGTGACTGGTGGTTGGACTGGGCGGAGGCATGGGGATGGACGGCACATTATGTCTAGGTTTGTATCTCTCTCACACACACACGTAGGTGGGGGACGTGCACGAAGAGAAGAGGTGCACGCACGGCGCACGTACTCCCGTCTCTTTCCCGACCACACCCACGTGGGTACACGGTGGAGCTCATTTATGTACGAAAGGGCAGCCCACGTGGTAATTTGACACGTGTACTGGTTGTGCACTTGGTGGAGAGAGGATCATCTTCCACGGGTGAACAAACAAATTGCGACTTGACGCGTTATGTTAAAAAAGAGGCAAACCATGTGGGGCCTACCTTAGAGGCAAGGCTCTATACACTGGAGTACTTTTGATGTGTCCCGTCAACTCGCAGAATGAGGAGAAGCTTGCTTAGTATGTCGTCTCCCCCGCCCATGGGTGCACACCTCGCAGGATGAGGTGCAGCTTGCTTACTAGTAGTAGTACTGTACGCCTAACGCCCGCTCCATCGCCCACGCGCGTGGTGGCTTGCAGGACGAGGAGAAAATTTTACTACTCCCTCTGTTTACTCCTCGTCCCTACTACCTTGGTTAGAGAGATTATCATATTGTTTGGAATATATATGTCCTTTAGTACTCCCTCCATTTACTTATACAAGGCCACTATAAAAAATACATTTTGCATCTATACAAGGCCACAAATAGTAATAGAGACAAAAGTTACTACTCCCTCCTTTCCAGTTTATGGCTCAATTTCAAAATCTCTCTAACCAAGGTAGACGGTGAGTGGTCGAATTAATTTTGTACTCCTAGTTTGCACAAGTAATTAGAACGCTTGTTTTTCTCAAGAAGTTATGTTTACCGAGGCATTAATTAGAATGAATGCATGAATGACCACTAAATTTCCATGAACTTCTACATGCATTGGCGAGTTTTCTCTTGACACTTCTTGCATCGGGTGATCTAACGCACCTCAAAATCCAACATGTGATGGTACTACTACTAGTAGTGGAATTGAGACTTATAAAACGGAAAAACAAATGTTTTTTAGATGAGCCCTATAAACCCTAGTGGGTACATACTCCGCAAAATCAGATTTTCCCAAAACTAAGTCGCTCAACCTTTATTTGCTTGTTTCCCTTCCTGCCTCCTTGCGTAGAATAGACTATGCCAAACTCCCCTGCCTGCCGCGCGGGAAAAGACCCGCCCTTGCCTTTTTTTAGTCCGGGTTTGTATCGATGGATCACACGAAGCAACAAAAACCCTAGCCGTGTCTTGTACTCCTCCGTCGACGCTCGCTTTCATGAATTATGTACTTCCTGTTGCCGACATGTGGGACATATAGCAACCGGGTCGATGTGTCAAGCACCAAATAACAGTGCAGAACAGTAGGGGGAAGGCACCCTAGTCGTACCGCCCCAGTAGTAGTAATGAGCAATGAGATGTCAAATCACAATGCCACACCTTCCCAGACAGACGAAGCAACCATTATTTCACACTTCGGTTCGCCATCATCTCAAACCACATAGTATTGCTTCTACCTCAAGAGGGACACACGCATCACCTTGGTACATCATGACACGTGGGACTGCATGACAGGCCATGCTCCCTCGTCGATCGATCGGTAAAATCACCTCATTTTTACTATACTTCCTCTGTATTGGTTTACATGGCATGCACGTCGTTCTAGGTTGAGAATTTAACTGGCTATATATGTGATGAACAGTATATGTTTAGAAACTACATCCACTTAAGAATCCAATGATATACTTTTTGTGACATAGTAACTCATATTTAGTTAGTCAAATGGATGACCTAGAACTACTTGCACGCCCTATAAACCGAGACGTCTAAAAAAATGAGACAGAAAGGGTAGTTCAGTACGTATCTTTTTATATCAATATAGTCAGGATTCAGAAAGGATCAAAACCAAGTGGTAGGCTGCTCCTGTCATGTTGGCGTAGCAACTCAAGCAGGGTCAGTCCACACACGAAATGGCGACACACTTAACAGGACCCCTTTGGCCTACATGTGGCTAATCCACCATCTTGTTCCACGTGCGATGCACCAAATTATAGTTCGGAGCAGCGGTTGGAATTGGAGGCACCCCAGTCGTAGCGCCGCAGTAGTAGAAAATGAGCGATGAGGGGTCAAATCACAAAGCCCCACCTTTCCCGCATTAAGCTGGACGGACGAAGCAACCATCATTTCACTCTAGGGCGCAAGAGCATAAAGAAAAGAGAAAACCAATGATGTGTGCGGCAGCTACCTAGGGCACCCTAGGGGAGGGGTCTCCACTACAGATCATTTTTTTGAAAGCACCTCCACTCCAAATCGGCTTCTCCCTCGTTCTCTTGAAAAAAAACCAATGATGCATGCGGCGGTAGGGTTTGTAGGAGTACTCCCTCCATTTCTTTTTAGTCTGCATATAAGATTTGGTCAAAGTCAAACTTTGTAAAGTTTGACCAACTTTGTAGAAAAAAATATCTACATTTAAACACTAAAGCTTTATGCTATGAAAATTAATTTCATGATGCATCTAACAATATTGATTTCATATTATGAATCTCGATATTTTTTTCTATAAACTTAGTCAAAGTTAACAAGGTTTGACTTTGATCAAATCTTATATGGAGACTAAAAAGAAACGGAGGGAGTACTACGACGTGTGGGGCCATGTCGTAGTAAACAGGAGAGGGATTGAGTTCGAGTCGACGCCTTAAATATGTGTGGGCCACTTGGTTTTAGGGGAACGAGGAAGCATTTTGGGTTCGGGGACCAGTGGAGATATAGTATGTACAAAAAATTGTGGACGTAGGTTCGACCAAAAGGCAATGATGCATGGGCCCTGCATTGTAATATACCCGAGGCCGTGTGAAATTTGCTACTCTACTCAAAACTAGTAAGGTACACATGCATTGAACGCATGAGATTTCAAAACCAAATTATGAATAAATACACACTATAGCATGTAAAGCCTTGAGTCATATATGCATGATGTAGATGTTCGTTTAGTTCTTATAGTTCATCTCATTCAAAATCAATTAGTTTTATAAAAATGTTAAGATTCATGGGGTTGTGCATTGTAAAGCATAAAGTAAAAAACAAATAATGGCAATTCATTTAGAAAAAAAATCAGTTACGATACGGAAGATTCTAGAACAAAGGAGAAGTGCTTGTGTTTTGAGGTTTGTGCATTATGCTTAAGTTCAACCACGGAGTCTTCTAAATTGTACATGTGGCTGATCTGGTGGAATGTTGATGATATCCAACAGTCAGTAGTTCTCGGATTTGCCATCTCTGCACTGTCAGATTAGCTTTATCCAGCGACCATCTTTCAAAGTTATTCGCACACTATATAGTTCTTGTGCCATAGTTGCATGTCTTGGAAAAAAGCTACTAGTGGGTTGTACGAGCTATTTAGGAATAGAAGATGTATACATGGAAGTTGTAGGGAAAGAGATGACATGGAGTATCTCAATTCATATGAGTAGGGATTGGAAAAGAGATGTCATTTGGTTCACACCATAGAAACTTTTCTATTCAATCTAGAGATGAGATGTATCTCAATTCCTATGAGGAGGGATTAGAAAAGAGATGTAATTGGTTCATATCATGGGAACTTTTCTATTGAATATACACTAATGTTTATTTTCCTTTGAAATTATGGGAGTACAGGAATCCATTCATATGAACCAAGTGGTTCTAAAGCTATAGAAATGATATCATGTTTATTTCCTTTGAAATGTGGAGTATATGAATCTATTCCTATGAACCAATTGGCTCTAAAGTAAAAAATCCTATAAAAATCATATCATATAGAGTTCCTATGATATTCCTCCACACCAAAGGATGGTTGAAATTGCTGCAGGTGATACGATGGTCTTTCTTTGTAGACTCCTCCCCCGTCTTTATAGTTACCTCTCGAAGATGAATGAAATGATATATACAAGGTATTCTACATGTGCAATTTGGTACACGAAAACTCGGTAAAAGTTTGCGAGATTTGAATTTTCAATAAAGCTATATGCACTACATTTTGGAATGGAGGGAGCATACGGCAGTTGCTAACACTCACGTGGAAGATTTGTGTGTAGGAGGAGTGGCTGTTCTGTTAAATGACATGGCAAAACTGACACTGTCGGATGCCGATCTAACGGTTCTTACGGCGTTTGTCAGGAAAAGGCTTGTGGTGAACGTTTGTCGGATAATGATTGACGAACGCATGCATTGCATTGATACGTTCCCCCCTCTCTCTCACGCACACGCACCCTAACGAGTCACGACTCTCCCGAGTCCTCTCGCACCCACCATCTATCTGCAGGTAGACATCACACACATATGTGCTCTTCACACCCTACCCTCAGAACTTCTAAAAAACAAAAGACGTCGCGCACATTTTATTTTAGCTCACACATCACACACTTATACTATTAGTCTTGTGGCGAACATTCTTTGGGCATAGATAGTGTACTCTCACGAAGAGAAGCGGTGCACGCATGCACTAGTTCTCTCACACCCACTCGCGGGTACACGTAGGAGCACATTTTTTTGAAGCTGGTACAACAAAATCACTCCACTATATATATAAGCAGGAGCCTTAGCGCTTGCTTTACTAGGGTTTCTCTCGTTCACTCTCTCATGCTCTCCAGATCTAAGCAAGACATATGTGGCCACACTCTCTCTCAGCTCACGGCTGATCACAAATCCGGCCGGACAACCTCGACTGGGGCAGGGGCGTAGGTGCATCGTTCACGCTGTCGTCGGCGGCGAGGGAGGAGACCAATGGCTGCTCGCGCGTCCCGATCGGCGGCCGTGCCGTTCTCTTCGAGAGAGAGCCGGCTCGGGAGGGCCTCCGACCCCTTCTTCCTCCCTGCGGTATTGTGGCCAAGATGTGTCCTCCCGATGCCGTCTTTGCCACATGCCGACGACCCTCAGGTATATATTCCTTCGAAACCTGCCTTGCTCTACTGCCCCAGCTCCCCACTTGGCTTCGTGTGGATCTTTTTCTACTTCCGTCCACTGTTCCAAAGCCACCTAGACTTTTACTATTATTAGAGGTAAAGCTAGTTCATACAGTCGACTCTAAGAGTTGTTTCAAACAGGGAAGAAAGTGGGAAAGCTGTAGCATGAATCTAGGACTTGGTTCTAAGAGGAAACGGGGGAAAGTAGTAGATACTGGCTACCCAACCGGTCTCTTTGTTGGAAAGACGAAGAAAGCATGGTGGATGGTGAAGGGTGGGGGGAAGTGGACCTATCTCTTGGTTGAAAATGGAAAGAAAGTGAAAGGTGTTGGGGGACAATGCAAATGAGAATGAGCAGGTCTAGATTTCCTGTGCTCACATAGGAAAATGTCACCGAGGAGATAAAAATGGGACAAATGCAGACATGCTTCCTAAGTGTTTGCCGCTCTTGGAAACCACATCTGCCTCACCACTTTATGCCCCTGCTGTCCCCACGCCCATATCGCTACCGTTAATGTAAAATCACATGAAGCATTAAGCAATGCCACCTAATGTCACTATAAGTAATGGTCTAGTGCCGTCGATAAATTGAAGCAATGCCACCACCATTTTATGAAGTGCTTCCATCTTGCTTTATTTCCCATGAATTGTGTTTTTGCAGTTACACTTAAATCTCACACCGCTAACATTGCTTCATCCCAGTGGAACTGCACAAATTTGATTGCACATTTACTGACCATGTGCTACTCTCATGACAGTAATACTAATGTTATTGTTCTGCATGTTAATCTAGTGGCAGTGTTGAATCTAGTGGCAGTGTTGATGTGATGTGATACTACTTACTTAAGGACACTTTCATACTGTCAATCTAGTGCCAATTATAACACAATAGATGTTGTTGTTAATCATACACCACTGCAAATATCTATCACTGTTTAAATAACCGTATTTCGTATTTGCGCAAACAGGGATGTCTGTCTCCATATCGTTTCGGGATGTCTGTCTCCGTATTGTTTCTATCTGCGCAATCAAAAGCACACACCTCAGTTTTAGTAGAACTATGCAAAATGAGATGGCTATCCCTCGCTGTCATCGTCTAACCACCCGTCTTCCAGGTATTCCTACATTGGTAGTTACTAGGTAGAATGACCAACACAATATAAAAGAAGTTGATTCGTACGTTTTACTTCCTAATTGCAGTGTAGGGACGAGCGAAAACAACTGCATCCTAGTCCAGAATGCACTTTCTACCAGTTCATCCATGGACCAAGGACTAGCTGGCACGGTTGCACGGCGGTTTTTTGGACAGGTGCGCGGACAAGAGGCATTGTGGTCTGGTTATTTCTGCAAATAGCGGTGCTTAAATTTAGTGGAATGCACAAGCATTTCAGTTGGTTAGTACACTACATGGTTCAGTTCAGCATTCCAGCTGAGAACACAATTATAATTGGTTATTCTGAAATGAGAGAACCTAACCCTGGATGGTGGCAACAAGAAAAAACCAGAGTGAACTCCAGGAAATTTAAGCCTGTCGGGAGGCCCTTTGCTCAGAGAAGCCTTGCTTGTTTTTTTCCTGATTTGTAAACCTTCTCACAATTTTGTCTTTTGATGTGAACTAGTATATGTTTGTTATGTTTTATTAATCATTGAGATGTATAAAATTGCTTAACTTATGCTTTTCAAGTTTTTTGTGAAGCCGAGTTTAATGTGAGTGTTCCACATGAATGCTAGACTAGCGTGTGAACGTTTGTAATTTACATTGTGGCCTCAGTTAATTGCATGAACCACTGTAACAAGATACATATTTGCTTATATGTCAGACAACAGATTGTTGATTGTTAGTTGGTCGATAGCCTAGTGTTCAAGTGAGCTGAGCCAATGTGTCATGTTTTGCACAACTGCTTACAAGTGGGGTAGCACCAACAGTGTTTACAAGTACTTATGTATACGTCAGCGCATAGTTCTCGAACGAGTACTCTATTTCATCAAAACACACACTGCTCGTATGATAAACCATGACAACTTATGTCTTACCATGCCATATTCATGAAAAAACTAGTGAGGACGCATCTATTTCGGCAACAATTACGATGGTTCTCACATGATTCACATGCACACATAAGTAGCAGCAGTTCCCATAGACGGATTCAAACAGAGTACTAGCCCCAGAGGGATCGATAACAGGCAAGGTTCTGATAATTAGACACAATCCAAACTACTATTAAACACTAGCTGGGGCAACTATTTCATGCCTCGATCTAATTTGGGTTGGACACAAGATGGACCTTGCCATGAACATCATCGAGGACGTCTGGTAGCAGCTCAATCCTGTGAACCTTCATGAAGACAACCTTGTGGCCTTGCCACTCATAAACTTGTTTGTGGAGGCATGCCACGTCATCTTCCCGCGTAAGCTTGACAAGAACAGTATGCCTCACAACGAAGGAGTAGCTTTGAACTTCTTGTGCTTCAGTACACCCTGGACAACACGCCTGACAACAGTGAGGCTAGAATACAACTCTTCATTGGTATAAGCGCAAATTGCTTCCAGGATCCAACAACCTAAGAACTCTGTTTTCCCAGTGCGTATATTCAGGTCATCCGCCTCATAGCGAGTGACATGTACAACCACACAATCCTTGTCTGCATCAGGGCTCTAATTGAAACAGAAACAAATTCTGAATTACTTTCCAGTATAAGAAACATAAGTTATTTAAACCACTTTGTATAGCATGGTATCGAAGCTAATAAAATTTTGCATTATTCATCACCACATACTTAGATGAAAAACCACAATCGAGATCGACAAAGAAGAAAATCACCTTGGGCAGCTCAGTGGGGGGGGCACATCCTCGAAGGGGGGAAAACTGCTCCTGCAGTGCCACGGGGGCTGTAACCTTAAACGGGGCGTTGACCATATCAGTAGTGGCCGTGAGCGTATCTGGGGTCGGCTCGGTGGCTGCCTCCATATTCTTGGAGCTCTCTGTCTCGTGGGGATCAGACTCCCGCGTCTGCTCCAATATCGGCAGATCTTTGCCTGGTTCTCCTTGGTCCATCATGAAACTGACGAATACTAGGAGACCACTGAAAGGAAAACACAATCGCAATGACAATGAAACAAAAAAGAGAGTGAGGATCGGTTACTACTTTGCAAAAGTTCTTTTTTTTCTCTGAACGAAAATATACTAACATCACGGATCCGCTTACCATCCCTTCATTGGGAGAGAAGAACAGTGGCAGATGCGAGTGTTGCCTTTCTTGAAGACGGTGAGGGAGAAGGGGATTCAGTGAAGAGTGAAATGATGGTTGCTCCGTGCATCAAACTTAGACTACAAGGAGGTGGGGTTTTGTGATACGACGACTCGTTACTGCCGCGCTACGACCGGGGTGACTCTCCGCCTGCATACTGCCTTCTAATTTGGTGGATGGCATTTGGGCCCACGTGCTGCATGGCCCGCATGTCGGTGAACAGAAGTATAACGACATTCAGTAGAGGGAGACGTTTTGATGACCTAGGAGGAGACAGAAGCGGTATTGTATCCATTGTACTAGTAGTAATTGTTTTTCTGGGTAGCTGTTGAGTGTCTCCACTGTACTAGTAGTAATTGTTTCTTTGGGCCCAAGACAAAACAGCCCATCCACCCTAGTAAATAGTAAAATCAATTCAAAAGCCCATATATTTACTGAATGAGAGGCGCTACCCACACCCAGCACACCGCCCCCCAAAAATCCTGGGTGCGCTTCTTCCTCCTCACTCCCACCCACCTCACGTCAGCTCGCTCCACTGGTACCCCCAAATTCCTCACCTCACTCCTACAGAAAACCCCAGCTCCCCTTCTTCCTCACTACTATAGAAAAAACCCCAGCTCCCCTTCTTCTTCACTCGCACTACAACTAGGCTCGTCATTCGTTACTCTGCTCAAATCCGTGAGCGCGACGCAACGCCCTCGAGGAAAATGGAGTCGGCTGACCCTAGCGCCAAGAAGATGAGGCTCCCACCAGTGGCGACACCTGTTGTAAATCCCGCACCCAGCAAAGCGGGGAGAAGCGGCGACCCTGCCCCCACCGGATCCCAGGAACCCGAAGAATCTCGGGTGGACCGCATCAGCGATCTCCCGGACGCCACCCTTGGAGAGATCATCTCGCTTCTCCCCACCAAGGATTGCTGCTGCACCCAAGTCCTCTCAATTCGGTGGCACCCTCTATGCAGTGCCGTGCCCCTTAATCTCGACTGTCGTCAGTTATCTCTCTTCAATGATTTTGAAATCCCCAGAGCCATCATCTCCTCCCACCAGGGCTCCGTTCAAAGCCTCTGCATCCCGTCATGCTACCGGAGCAAGCATACCATGCCCTGCATGGTCGACGCCCGGCTGAAACCCCCTGAATTCACAGAACTACAGCTGCTTGAGTTCTACTATTCCCCTAGAAATCACATACCACATACCGAACGCCATGTACTTGTGCCCTCAGCACCGATGTCCATCTCACGGTGTTCCTCCTCTCTCCACACCGCCACCTTTGCGTTGTGCTACCTACCAGCCAATCTGGTACTAAACCTTCGACTCCCATTTCTCAAGAAACTTTCACTTGTGCGGGTTCGTATATCGGAGGCCTCATTGCACAGCATCATCCACTCTAGTTGCCCTGCCCTGGAGTGCTTGGTGCTTGTTTTCACAGTTAGAATCGGTTGTCTCCAAATAAAGTCGCCTAACCTTGTAAGAATTGGAATTTCTTTTGACGGAAGGCAGCTCATCATCCAAGATGCCCCTTCACTTCAAAGGTTGATCCTTAATTCTAGTTATTCACCGTTGCAAATAACCATCCTCTTTGCGCCTAAACTGGAGACCTTGGGTGTAATACATGATCTCTGTGCTCATTTCAATATGGTGTTTGGCTCCACAGTTCTTCAGGTACTTTATATTATCATCTACACTTGTAACCATAAGCTGCATTTTAAATTTCTGTGCATAAGTTATATATCATCTTGGAGTACACATTTTGTACTAATATTATGTTCTATGCTCAATGAAGAGTTTCTCCATGGATGGCCTATCAATGGTGCTGGATTCTGTCAAGATCTTATATATATCCAAATGAATAGTTTTGATCTGAACAAGATTATTGGCTTGCTGCAATGCTTTCCATGTTTGGAGAAGTTGTATATAAAGGTGATAATTTCACGCACATTGGAAGCCCGCATATAGTGTACTAGAATTAACCGTTCAGCTATTGCTCTTTTGACACTCTTTTTTTAGACCTTAACTGTTTTCAATCTTCATGTCTATTTAGGCAACAGGGTGAGGTAAGAAAGTTATAACCAATCGATGGATTCGTAAGCATTGAGATTTTCTCACTTCTCATGAGATTGGATTGAAGACAATAATGCTAGAACGATATGTAGCCAACCGGGCAAACACTAGATTTGTCACATTCTTCCTGCTGAATGCGAGGTTACTATTGTCCATCGGGCTTAAGTTTATCAGCAGCATGGTTTTGATGGATGGGTATGTGGAAGAGCAAAAAAAGGAGTTTCAGGTGGGCAAAAGAGCTTCTGAACGTGCCGGGCTTCTATTTACAACATATTGTGGTCATAATCTAGTAAATTTTACGACCCAGGATGTTCATTCTATGGACCTGACCGATCCATTTGACTGTGACTGCCGAAAGCAGTGCTGGAGTTAGATGTTGTTGCCCTTTTCAACCTGGTTTTTTTGTAAAACCTGATGAACAATTAACCCTCGTGCTTTTGTATAGTTTATAAGCTGGACTTAGATGTTCTTGCCCTTTTCAACTCGGCTGTGACTGTCATATTTTCTTTGAAACAAGGCAAATGGCTTCCAGTCGTTTAATTTAGAGTGAAATATTGTAACAACTAACAAATCCCAACCAAGGGAAATAACATCACTCTCACTGGCTGCTTGAGCTCACTGTGCATTACAGAAGCCAAGTGATTAGCCCCCACCAACACCCACAAACTTATTTCGAACTAGCACATCAAATGGGCTGTAAATTTTCATAGGAAAGGATGCATGACCGTGACAGATTTGGATTCTAACATTTGGGACCCGTGAGGAAATAGCCTATCCAAGGTGGTGTCGACTTACTAGCCAGTCAACAAACGATTATGCCTACCAGCCGTTGGATTGACATCTAACATCTGTCATGTATCTTCTATCTCTTGTCTTCTTCTTCCTCCAGCCACCCAAACCAAACCACCCCGTCGGCTCCGCCTGCTCCCGCCTCCCATGGCTGGTTGCGCCTCCGCTGCCCTACCGTACGTACCCTCCAACGTTGGCCCGTCCCTCCCTCTATTCCCCCACACGTCCTGTTATTCTCTGGTGACATCAGACCCAACACGCACCCACGCCCGAACCAGTCAACCCTCGTACTCCCCTCCGCCTGCGACTGGACCGGCGCATCTTCCATTGCTCCTGTTCATTTTGTCCGAGGCCTCGCCGTCGTCCTCCGCCTTATGGCCTTGGTTTGCTCGCTGTGCGCGGTGCGTCGCCCTCTTGCGTTGTCAACATTGTCAACAACCAAGAGGAACAAGGATATGACTGTACGTGGAGAGGATGACAGTAGAGACCCACCAGCGTCATGGCAGTACGCAAGCAAGTGCCTCTATATTACAAGCCCAAAAATATGGTTCCTCCAATGGTTGGACATCTGGGGCTCACGCCATTGTCAACGTAGTCAATAAATGAGAGCATTACACTATGAGCGGCTGACACCAGGAACCCAGCAGGTCACACAATTTTTTTGAGGAACAAGCAGTTGTTATTTATACTAGTTTTAACGACGGATCAGGGTAACAACGGGGCTGTGCGGGGGCTGTGGCCCGTCTAGCCAAGGTTTTATTTATGTTTACCACATCATGAGCCCAGTTGTGTTTTTTTCTTGCTGAAAATGGCTAGCCCAGTTCTATTTTTTTTAAGAAATACCCAAATGAGGGCTACTTGCTTTATCAGCCCTGCTGGGCTGCAAATCTTTCAAGACGAGGAGAGTTTCATTAGATTTGCCCAGAAATGGGCTGTACATTTTTAAAACGCATCAAACCAGGAATTAGTTTCTTTTTTTATTACAAGATTTTAAATTCCATTGTTTGTATTTTATATTTATATAAATTATTTTTCAAAATAGTTTGAATGTGAATCGATATTTTGGGATTAAAAATAGTTGACCGCACCGAAATATGCAAAACTTTGTATACTTTTTAACCGTGGCCACGATATGGGGTGTAATGCTAACAAAAAGAAGATGGGCTCCAAACAAATTCTTAAAATTTAGCAAATGGGTTGTACATTATTAAAAATAATGGCAGATGGGTTGTATACTGTTTTCCACAGATTTGAGACTGACTTGTGCGCCCACTACAGGTTGACGCGTATGCTTTCCTAAAAAAAGGGTGACGCACACGCAACGCCGTGTTAACTTAGTCAACACATGAGAGCAGTGACTATTGGATGTCCATCCAACGGTTGTCGTGCTTCTTCAATCTCTGCTCTTCCTGCTCTAGTCGCTCAAACAAGCGCCGGCGGGACTGCCTGCTCCCTCCTCCCGCGGTCGGCTATGCTGTCGCGCAGGCCTCATTGCCCCACCGTACTCCCATCGCTGGCCTAGTCATCCCTCTACTCACCCACACCTGTTGTTATTCTCCGGGGACGGCAAACGAACCAGTAAACCCTCATACTCCTCCGCGTGGGAAACAACTGCCAGGTCTTCCCTAGATCCGTGTCGTTCCCTTCCTAGGCCTCACCATCGTCCACCGCCCTGGTGCTCTCGGCGCGCCTGATCAACGTGGTCAATGAACGACATCCATCGGAAGTGGACTGTACGTGGAGAGGCTGACAGCTGGGTCCACGTCCGCACGCAAGGAAATGCCTCCTTATTACATGCAAAATAATAATTCCTCCACCTGGCAGCTAGGACCCATGGGAAGGGCTTTTATATTTCACGAAAAACATTCCCCCTGCTGACAGGTCAGACCTACCAGCTATATCTTCGCACGCAAGGAAGTGTCTCCTTATTACGCACAAAAAAATGAATACCCCCTGCTAGCTGGGACCCACCATAGTGGGTGGCTGACTTTTGGGCCTACTAAGTTGACGGGGACGGAGGGCTTTGTCAACTTAGTCAATATGAACGATTCTAGCTCCAGTGACAGTACGATGTCCATCCAATGGCCATAGTGCTTCTTCAACCTCTGGTCTTCTTGCTCCAGCCGCCCAAAGCAGCGCCGGTCGTGCCGCCTGCACCTGCCTCTCGTGGCCGGTTGTTCTGCCGTGGAGGCCTCACCGCCCCTATACTACTCCCACCACTGGCTAGGCCATCCCTCCACTCACCCACACCCTCTGTTATTCTGCGGTCACGATAGCCTCACACCGCAGCCAAACCAGTGAACCCTTGTACTCCTCTCCGCGTGGGCATCCACTGCCGCATCTTCCCCGGCTCCACGTCGTCCCCTTCCTAGGGCTCGCTGTCGTCCACCGCCGTGATGCTCTCGGTGCGGCGTGGTCAATGTGTTCAACGACTGACTTCCATCGGAAGAGTACTGTATGTGGAGAGGCTGACAGCTGGGTCCATGGCAGCCGCAAGGAAGTGCCTCCTTATTACGCGGAAAATAATTATTCCTCCACCTAATAGCAGGGACCCACCTGACGGGCCACCATATTTGGTGAAAAACACATTTCCCCCTGACTGCTGGGACCCACCGGACGGGCCACCGTATTTCGCAAAAAAAATGTTCCCCCTGCTGTCAGCTCGAACCCACCGGAAGTGCCTCCTTATTACGCACAAAAAAATGAATACTCCCCCTGCTAGTTGGGACCCACCTTGGTGGGAGACTGACTTGTGGGCCTACTAAGTTGATGGGGATGGAGTGCTTTGTCAACTTAGTCAATATGAACGATTCTAGCTCCAGTGACTGTACGATGTCCATCCAACGACCGTAGTGCTTCTTCAACCTCTGGTCTTCTTGCTCCAGCCGCCCAAAGCAGCACCGATCGTGTCGCATGCTCCTACCTCTAGTGGCCGGCTGTGCTGCCGTGGAGGCCTCACCACCCCTACTATTCCCACCGCTGGCCAGGCCCCAGGCGACGGCAGCCTCACATCGCAGCCGAACCAGTGAACCCTCGTACTCCTCTCCGCACGGGCTTCCACTGCCGCGCCTTTCACGGCTTCACGTCGTCCCCTTCCTAGGCCTCGCCGTCGTCCATCGCCCTGGTGCTCTCGGCGCGGCATGGTCAACATGGTCAAGGAACGACTCCATCGGAAGAGTACTGTAAATGGAGAGGCTGACAGCTGCGTCCACGACGGCCGCAAGGAAGTGCCTCCTTATTACGCACAAAATAAATATTCCTCCACCTGACAGCAGGGACCCACCGGACGGGCCACCGTATTTCGCAAAAAAAAACATTCCCCCTGACTGCTGGGACCCACCAGCTACATCTTCGCATGCAAGGAAGTGCGTCCGGGCAAAAAAAAAAGGATTCGCCCCCCTGACTGCTGGGACCCACTAGCTACATCTTCGCACAGAAGGAAGTGCCTGACAGTCGGGACCCACCTGGTCGAAGCGTATGTAGCGTTGTCATTCTGGTCACGAACGTGTCCGTACATACTGGTTGATGTACAGGCGCGCACGTGTCATAGTAGAGGCGCGCATGTAGCATGTACACGTACGTACAGCGGCCAGTGTGCAAGAAAGAAAATACAACCATGTACGTACATACGGGCGGGGTCTTGAACGCCTACTCGTGCATACGTACGGCCAGGGCTCGTGTACATGGCTGGGTCGAAACGGAGAAACAGCATCGTCGCCATGTTCATGGGGAGCCAACCGGCTAGGTCGGAACGGAATGTGTCGTCGTGTTCATTGGGAGGGCTTGGACAGAACAGCCGATGGAAACGAGGCCTGGCGTACCGCAAAACGGAGGAAACAGCCTTGTGTTTGACCGGCCACGTTCGAAACGGGATCCTGTTCATCGGGAGGGGTCTGGTGTACCACAAAACAGAGGAAACGGACTTGTGTTGGACCTTCTACGGTCGAAATGGGGTCCTATTGATCAGGAGGTGTGTGGCGTACCGCAAAACGGAGGAAACGGACTTGTGTTGGAGCGCTACGGTCGAAACGGGGGTCCTGTTCATCGGGAGGGGTGTGGCGTACCACAAAACGGGACTCCACGAGATACTGTTCATCTCCACCGTCGACCCCCTCCAGCCTCCACGGGCTAATGTTCATCCACCGTCGACCTCCTCCAGCCTCCACCTGCGACTGTTCATCCACGGGCTCCTGTTCATCCAGCCTCCACCATGCGCTACTCCACCAGTTGTTGTTCAACCAGCCCTCTCCACGGGCTCCTATTCAACCACCCCTCCACGAGCTACTGTTCATCCAGCCCTCCACCGTTTACTATTCAACCAGCCCTCCATGGGGTCGTCCTGTTCATCTAGCCCTCCATGGGGTCCTGTTCATCCAGCCCCAACCGGCTCGATCGATCGGGGTCCTGTTCATCCAGAGGCAACACCATGGGGTCCTGTTCATCCACCCCCACTGGGAACTGTTCATCCAAATCCCCCAGCAACGCTCACTGTTCATCCAGAGGCAGCATCGATCAGATTCAGTTAGTAGCAGTAGCGAAGGAATCACTCAGGTTCAGTAACATAGCTAGTGCAATCGCTCGGGTTCAGTTAGAGCCCAACGCCTCGCTCAGGTTCAGTTAGAGCCCAACACCTCGCACACACACGCGTACGTGTACGAGAGAAACGCGCATCGCTCGGCCACGACCACCCACCGTAACCGGGAACACTCCGATATTTTCCTCGCCCTCGCTTCTACCACAGTTTTTATCATCATGGACGGCCCAAAGAATGCATGCAGCTGCGTCTCCAGCCCACCCAGGACGAAAAGCCCATTTTCTGTCTTGATTTTTTGTCATAGAAGTAGGAGCCCACCACATCTATGATGATACCCGGTTTTGTCACAATTATCGTCATAGAAGTGTCATAAGTATGACAGGAAAAAAATTCGTTCGGCCCAAAATGTCATGGATGTGTCTTTTTTTTGTAGTGTCCATGGCATACATCACACCATACTCGGCAAGAATCTCGCCATCCGCGTCCACCATCTCTTTGGAAAAGGCAGCCACAAGCTGGGCGTGGGCGGCTGTGATCTAGGTTTGGACGGGCTCCGTTGTGGCAAGGTATGCGGTGGAGGAAAGGACGGCTGCTCGAACGCTCTCGGCGATTGCCAACACTTCGTCCATGGGTTGCCGACCGTTGTCGGTGAAGCTTTGTTCGATTTGTGCGGTGACCGCCATGAGCTGGTCGTGGGCGGGCTTGACATGGTCGTGGGCGGCCTCCATCAGGGCTAAGGCCACCACTGCAGAACGGATAGCTATTGTGTGATGACCCACAAGTATAGGGGATCTATCGTAGTCCTTTCGACAAGTAAGAGTGTCAAACCCAACGAGGAGCAGATGGAAATGACAAGCGGTTTTCAGTAAGGTTTTCTCTGCAAGCACTGAAATTGCAGGTAACAGATAGTTTTGTGATAAGATAATTTGTAACGGGTAACAAGCAATGAAAGTAAATAAAGTGCAGTAAGGTGGCCCAATCCTTTTTGTAGCAAAGGACAAGCCTGGAAAATTTCTTATAATGAGAAAAGCGCTCCCGAGGACGCATGGGAATTATCGTCAAGCTAGTTTTCATAACGCTCATATGGTTCGCATTCGGTACTTTGATAATTTGATATGTGGGTGGACCGGTGCTTGGGTACTGCCCTTTCTTGGACAAGCATCCCACTTATGATTAACCCCTATTGCAAGCATCCGCAACTACAAAAGAAGTATTAAGGTAAACCTAACCACAGCATTAGACATATGGATCCATATTAGCCCCTTACGAAGCAACGCATAAACTAGGGTTTAAGCTTCTGTCACTCTAGCAACCCATCATCTACTTATTACTTCCCAATGCCTTCCTCTAGGCCCAAATAATGGTGAAGTGTCATGTAGTTGACATTCACATAACACCACTAGAGGAGAGACAACATACATCTCATCAAAATATCGAACGAATACCAAATTCACATGACTACTAATAGCAAGACTTCACCCATGTCCTCAGGAACAAACGTAACTACTCACAAAGCATATTCATGTTCATAATCAGAGGAGTATTAATATGCATTAAGGATCTGAACATATGATCTTCCACCAAGTAAACCAATTAGCATCAACTACAAGGAGTAACCAACACTATTAGCAACCCACAAGTACCAATTTGTAATTTTGATACAAGATTGGATACAAAAGATGAACTAGGGTTTTGAGAGGAGATGGTGCTGGTGAAGATGTTGATGGTGATTAATCCCCTCCCGATGAGAGGATCGTTGGTGATGACGATGGTGATGATTTCCCCCTCCCAGAGGGAAGTTTCCCCAGCAGAACAGCTCCGCCGGAGCCCTAGATTGGTTCCGCCAAGGTTGCGCCTCGTGGCGGCGGAGTTTCATCCCGTAAGCTTGCTTATGATTTTTTCCAGGGTAAAAGCCTTCATATAGCAGAAGATGGGCACCGGAGGGCCACCAGGGGGCCCAGGAGACAGGGGGCGCGCCCCCACCCTCCTGGCCAGGGTGTGGGCCCCCTCTGGTGTTTTCTTCGCTCAATAATTCTTATAAATTCCAAAACTGACTTTCGTGGAGTTTCAGGATTTTTGGAGATGTGCAGAATAGGTTTCCAATATTTGCTCCTTTTCCTGCCAGAATTCCAGCTGCCGGCATTCCCCCTCTTCATGGTAAACCTTGTAAAATAAGAGAGAATAGCCATAAGTATTGAGACATAATGTGTAATAACAGCCCATAATGCAATAAATATTGATATAAAAGCATGATGCAAAATGGATGTATCAACTCCCCCAAGCTTAGACCTCGCTTGTCCTCAAGCGGAAGCCGAAACCGAAAAATATGTCCACATGTTTAGAGATAGAGGTGTCGATAAAAATAAAATACGGACATGAGGGCATCATGATCATTCTTATAACAGCAACATATATAGATTTTGTCATATGATTTCTTATGCTCAAGTAACAATCAATTCATAATGTCAAGTGTGGTTCAGAAACTTCATTGGGAACTAACAAACTATAATCTCAGTCATTGAAGCAATTGCAATTTATTATAACATCGGAAAGAGTCAAGAATAGAGCTTTTCAGCAAGTCCACATACTCAACTATCATGTAGTCTTGTACAGTTGCTAACACTCACGCAATACTTGTGGTTATGGAGTTTCAACCGGACACTGAGAAAGATAGGGGCTTATTGTGTTGCCTCCCAACGTATTCACCTTTGGGTGATGTCAACAATAATAATTCATGCTAAATTACATCCAATTGGATATATATATATATCAATATCTTTCAAACATGAGGAGCTTGCCAAAGGATAAAATGAAAAAGCGAAAGGTGAAGATCACCTTGACTCTTGCATAAAGTAAAAGACATAAAGTAAAAGATAGGCCCTTCGCAGAGGGAAGCAGAGGTTGTCATGTGCTTTTAGGGTTGGATGCACAAAATCTTAATGCAAAAGAACATCACTTTATATTGCCACTTGTATATGGACCTTTATTATGCAGTCCGTCGCTTTTATTGCTTCCATAACAAGATCATGTAAAGATTATTTTCTCCACACTAATAAGTCATACATATTTAAAGAGCAATTTTTATTGCTTGCAACATGACAACTTACTTGAAGGATCTTACTCAATCCATTGGTAGGTATGGTGGAATCTCATGGCAAAAACTGGGTTTAAGGATATTTGGAAGCACAAGTAGTATCTCTACTTGGTGCAAGGAATTTGGCTAGAATGAGGGAGAAAGGCAAGCTCAACATGTTGGGAAGATCAATGACAATATACTTTAACTGAGATGTGACAAAACATAAACCATTACGTTGTCTTCCTTGTCCAACATCAAATCTTTTAGCATGTCATACTTAATGAGTGCTCACAATCATAAAAGATGTCCAAGATAGTATATTTGTATGTGAAAACCTATCTTTCCTTATTACTTCCTATTAATTGCAACGATGACCAAAACTACGTTTGTCAACTCTCAACAACTTTTATGCCTCATACTTTCTATGTGTGAAGTTATTACTATCCATAAGATTAGTATGAACTCTTTTATTCTTTTTATTCTTTCTACTTTCTCAAGATCATGGCAAGATAGCAAAGCCCTTGACTCAACACTATCTTTATTATTATAGATAGCTCGCGGACTCGATTACATAAAGAGATCACAAAGCAAAACTCAAAACTACTTGATACCAAAACTTCAATCTACTAGATCAAGATACTACTAAAAGGATCAAACTAAGTAAAACGGTAAAGATTGGAGTGTGATGGTGATACGTTACCGGGGCACCTCCCCCAAGCTTGGCAGTTGCCAAGGGGAGTGCCCATACCCATGTGATTATGTCATCAAAGGTGGTGAAGTAGGAGTTATTGATGATGTAGGATTCTTCCTCAATTTACGCTTGAGTATAGTATTTTGCTCCTTTAGGTCATTGATCTCTTGCTCAAGACTTAATATTCTTTTGCACAATTCCTGTTTATTTTCCTGCAAGAGGCGAAAAGGGATAAACTCGATCTTTGGCTTCTTTGCTCTATCAGGGAGGCTTGACTTTTTAAACTCCGCATGCATGTCCCAGGGTTGAGGTAATGGGGCTTCGTCTTCGTCTGAACTTCTCTCCTTGAGGGAGTCCTGGATTAGGGGGTGTCCGGATAGCCGAACTATCACCGTTGGCCCGACTCCTAGACTATGAAGACACAAGATTGAAGACTTCGTCCCGTGTCCGGATGGGACTTTCCTTGGCGTGGAAGGCAAGCTTGGCGATACGGATATGTAGGTCTCCTACCATTGTAACCAACTCTGTGTAATCCTAACCCTCTCCGATGTCTATATAAACCGGAGGGTTTTAGTCCGACGAACAACAATCATACCATAGGCTAGCTTCTAGGGTTTAGCCTCTCTGATCTCGTGGTAGATCTACTCTTGTACTACCCATATCATCAATATTAATCAAGCAGGAGTAGGGTTTTACCTCCATCGAGAGGGCCCGAACCTGGGTAAAAACATTGTGTCCCTTGTCTCATGTTACCATCCACCTAGACGCACAGTTCGGGAACCCCTACCCAAGATCCGCCGGTTTTGACACCGACATTGGTGCTTTCATTAAGAGTTCCTTTGTGTCGCACCTTTAGGCCCGATGGCTCCTTCGGTCATCAACAACGACGCGGTCCAGGGTGAGACTTTTCTCCCCGGACCGATCTTCGTATTCGGCGGCTTCGCACTGCGGGCCAATTCACTTGGCCATCTGGAGCAGATCGAAAGCTACGCCCCTGGCCATCAGGTCAGATTTGGAAGTTTGAACTACATGGCTGACATCCACGGAGAATTGATCTTTGACGGATTCGAGCCACAGCCAAGCGTGCCGCACTGTCTTGATAGGTATGATCTAGCTCTGCCGCTGAATAGTACCCTGGAGGCCGCACCAGCATCCGCTCCGACCCTTAGCTCGGAGCCGACTTCACCGATCGAGAATGAGTGGCTGGACACCGCCTCGGGGGCTACGATATCTACGGCAATTGAGCCGAATACCATCCCTGTCCTTTGCAAAGCCCGTGACTCCGAGGTGCCGGACTCCTCTCTGGACTCCGAACCTCCCGCGCCCCTGCCAGTCAAATTCGATTGGGCGCCGGTTATGAAATTCACCGCCGCAGACATTTTTCAGCACTCGCCCTTTAGCGACATCCTGACTTTACTAAAGTCCCTCTCTTTATCAGGAGAGCCCTGGCCGGACTGCGGCCAGGAAGGTTGGGATGCGGACGACAAAGAGATTCAACGCCCACCCACCACCCACTTTGTAGCCACTGTCGATGATTTAACCGACATGCTCGACTTTGACTCCGAAGACATCGACGGTATGGACGACGATGCAGGAGACATCCAAGAACCAGCGCCTACAGGGCACTGGAAGGCCACCTCGTCATACGACATATACATGGTGGACACCCCAAAAGATGGGAATGGCAATGGAACAGCGGAGGATGACCCCTCCAAGAAACAGCCCAAGCGCCAGCATCAGCGGCGCTGCTCTAAAACCTGCCATAGCAAAAACAGTGATTCCGGCACGGGAGATAATAACACCCCGGACAGTGCCGAAGACAACCCCCTCCAGCAGGATTCAGCATATGAGGAGGGAGAAGCCAGCCCTCATGATAGAGCAGCAGACAGAGAGGTGGAGGACGATAATTATATGCCTCCCTCCGAAGACGAAGCAAGCCTCGACGACGAAGAATTTGTCGTGCCCGAGGATCCCGTCGAACAAGAGTGTTTCAAACGCAGGCTTATGGCCACGGCAAGCAGCCTCAAGAAAAAGCAGCAGCAGCTTAGAGCTGACCAAGACTTGCTAGCTGACAGATGGACTGAAGTCCTTGCAGCCGAAGAGTATAAACTCGATCGCCCCTCCAAGTGCTACCCAAAACGCAGGCTGCTACCCCAATTAGAGGAGGAAGCACCCAAACCTACATCACCAACACATGACGCGGTTGACCGGCCACCTCGTGGCCGCGACAGAGAGGCCTCTAGGCCCCCCACTAAAGCCGCACCCCGGCGTCGCTCGAAAAGTACAAAGCCATGGGGAAATGCGCCAGACTTGCGAGACATATTGGAGAACAAGGCAAGGCAAATAAGATCGATCTAAGGATCGTGTGGGCGCCCCACAACACGTGATGACAACCGTCATGCCGGATACAGCAATTCCGGCTGGGCCGAACACAGTAGACAAAGCTCATTTGAGCTACGTCGTGATATAGCCCAATATAGAGGCGCCACACACCCACTATGCTTCACAGATGAAGTAATGGATCATCAAATCCCCGAGGGTTTCAAACTTGTAAACATTGAATCATACGATGGCACAACAGATCCTGCAGTTTGGATCGAGGACTATCTCCTTCACATCCACATGGCCCACGGTGATGATCTACACACCATCAAATACCTCCCACTCAAGCTTAAAGGACCAGCTCGGCATTGGCTCAACAGCTTGCCAATAGAGTCAATTGGTTGTTGGGAAGACCTGGAAGCCGCATTCCTTGATAACTTCCAGGGCACATATGTGCGACCACCAGACGCAGATGACCTAAGCCACATAATTCAGCAGCTAGACGAATTGGCCAGACAATTCTGGACACAGTTCTTAACCAAGAAAAATCAAATCGTTGACTGTCCGGATGCAGAGGCCCTTGCAGCCTCCAAACATAACATCCGCGACGAGTGGCTTGCCCGGCACCTAGGACAGGAAAAGCTGAAATCCATGGCAGCCCTCACATCACTCATGACCCGCTTCTGCGTGGGAGAGGACAGCTGGCTAGCTCGTAGTAATAACCTGACCAAAACCCTGGTAGTTTGGATACCAAGGACAGCAATGGCAGGTCGCGTCACAACAAGCACAAGCACTGCATTAACGGCGATAATACTGAAGATACGGCAGTCAACGCCAGATTCAGAGGCTCCAAACCCGGTCAGCGGAAAAAGCCGTTCAAAAGAAATACTCAGGGCCTGTCCAATTTGGACCGCATACTCGATTGCTTGTGCCAGATACATGGCACCCCCGAAAAACCAGCCAACCACACCTACAGGGACTGTTGGGTATTCAAGCAGGCAGGCAAGTTAAGTGCCGAACACAACGACAAGGGGCTGCATAGCGATGACGAGGAGGAGCCCCGGCCGCCGAACAATAGAGGACAGAAGGGCTTTCCCCCACAAGTGCGGACAGTGAACATGATATACGCAACCCACATACCCAAAAGGGAGCGGAAGCGTGCACTAAGGGATGTATACGCGATGGAGCCAGTCGCCCCAAAGTTCCCGTGGTCCTCCTGCCCGATCACTTTTGATCGAAGGGACCACCCCACTAGCATCCGCCACGGCGGATTCGCCGCATTGGTTCTTGACCCAATCATTGACGGATTTCACCTCACTAGAGTCCTGATGGACGGCGGCAGCAGCCTGAACCTGCTTTACCAGGATACAGTGTGCAAAATGGGCATAGACCCCTCAAGGATTAAACCCACAAAAACAACCTTTAAAGGCGTCATACCAGGTGTAGAGGCCAATTGTACAGGCTCAATTACACTTGAAGTGGTCTTCGGATCCCCGGATAACTTCCGAAGCGAGGAATTAATCTTCGACATAGTCCCGTTCCGCAGCGGCTATCACGCACTGCTTGGGCGAACCGCATTTGCAAAGTTCAATGCGGTGCCGCACTACGCATACCTCAAGCTCAAGATGCCGGGCCCTCGAGGAGTAATCACGGTCAATGGAAACACCGAACGCTCTCTCCGGACGGAGGAGCACACAACGGCCCTCGCGGCGGAAGTACAAAGCAGCCTATCAAGGCAATTCTCGAGTCCGACTACTAAACGTCTGGACACCGTCAAGCGCGCCCGGAGTAACCTACAAACAAGACTGTCTGGCATGTTCTGAGCACGCGTAGCAATGCGGCCCCAACCCCAGCCCTCGCGAAATCGCGAGACTAGTACCACGCGTACATAACTACGCCCTGGAGATATCATGGGCACAGGGGAAGGGGCACGACCAAAGCATGCCCAGAATGCGGCTCAACCGCACAAGGGGCTCCCAAGTATGCCATTCTTTTTTTTCTTATTCTCAGGACTCTGTTTTCTAGAAGCCCTGTCCAGCAGTAGAAACACCGAACTCACGATGCAACAGCCAGGGAAGCAGAAAAACAATGTCGAGTGTCCAGGTGGTCTTTATTACGAGCATTATACCTGTTTTACATGCCATCCCATAGATAACCCCTGGAGGGGGACATGTTAAATAGGCCCATCCCTTGCTTATCGCACTATTTGTATCGTTCTGCTTTCATTGCAGTATCTTCTGAATAAACAATACATAGCTTCTGCTTATTATTGCTTTTTCTCTTTTCTTTATAAATGTTCATCTATGACATGTTGCACCCGTACAATTTGGTATGGTTAATACACTAGGGGCTTAAGTACCCCAAAACATGGTGTGATAAGTCCGAACACTTTCACAAGTGCGGCACTCCGAACTTATAGCATTATATGAATCGGCTCCGAATCATGTCTTGGGTCAATAGTTGGGTTTGCCCGGCTCCCATGTTTTGGTACCTTACGTTCCGCTATATCAGCTAAGGTAGCGCTGGGAGAACCACTGCGATTGTGCCCCGGTTGAGCTGGGTTGAGCACCTCAGTGGAGAAAGCTAAAACTGACCATCATGATAGGGCGAGAGCCGGTCGCTGTTCGAGAGGTTTTTCGGGTCCCTAAAGACTCATGCCGCTTAGAGCGAGGAGTCGGCATTGTCCGGCCAAAGGCGTGGATAGCGCCCCGAACTCGGTCTTTCGAATACTAGGGGCTTCGCCGAAATTTAAAATTATAGAATTCTATGGCTAAGTGAGAGTGTTCAAGCATTATAGTCCGGTTGCCTCGTTCATTGTGTTGAACGCCTCCCTCGAAAGGACCCAAGAATGGGAACAAGAGCGCTCAAGTTTATCCCGAACACCCCAGCACTCGTGGCATGGGGGCTGAAGCCAACGACTCGCCATCTCTCAAATTTGATAAACGGCCGCACAGAAGGTAATATTTTAAATTAACAAGCGTTGCTTAGCGCATATGAACAAAGTTTTCAGCGTACAGGATAACAAATGCGAGTCTACTCAAAAATTACATCTTTGGAGCATTCACCCGCTATAATGCGGGCACCCTTCAGGACGCCCTTATAATACATCTCGGGCTTGCGATACTCCTTGCCCGGCAGTGGCGGGTCCGTCACAAGCTTCTCAGCGTCCATCTTGCCCCACTGCACTTTAGCATGGGCAAGGGCCCGACGGGCACCTTCAATGCAGGCGAAGTGCTTGATGACTCCAATCCATGGACAGGCGTCCACCAGCCACCGCACCAGACCGAAGTAGCTCCCTGGCATGGCTTCCTTAGGCCACAGTCGAGCTATGAGGCCCTTCATGGCCTGTTCGGCCACCTCGTGGAGCTCGACCAGCTGCTTCAGCTGGTCGCTCAGGGGCACCGGATGTCCGGCCTCAGCATATTGAGACCAGAACACCTTTTCCGTCAAGCTCCCCTCCTCGGCTCAATAGAACGCTGCAGCATCAGACACACTACAGGGCAGATCGGCGAACGCTCCTGGAGAGCTCCGGATTCGGGTAAGTAACAGATAATTCACTTTTATATGCTTGCTTTGCATAAAGAATGCCTTACCCGTCGCTATCTTCTTTATCGCCTCTATCTCCTAGAGGACCTTCTAGGCTTCGGCCTTAGCGGCTTTGGCACTCTCAAGAGCCAAGGCAAGCTTGGACTCTCGAGTCTTCGAGTCACGCTCCAAACTCTCGTGTTTCTCCACGAGAGCCTGGAGCTCTTGCCGCACCTCTGCCACTCGTGCCTCCTGCTTCTCTCGCTCGGTGCGCTCCAAGGCCGCACTACTTTCAGCCTTGGACACCGCCTCCTTCAGGGTCGCCACCTCGTTCGTGGCCCCTGCAATACCCACGTTTTCCTGTCATTTTTTGCAACCAAATCCTTTTCCATAAGGTACTACTTTAATAAGGTATTACTTACTTTCCTTGTCCTCGAGCTGCTTCTTGGCAAGGCCGAGCTCGTTATCAGACCGCTCGAGGCTCTGCTTCAATGCATTGACCTCCGCAGTCAGTGCGGCAGAGGTCAGCAGCACAGCCTGCATTCCCATATTGACATATTTCTGTTAGACTCCTGCGTATATCTTTTTAGATCCTCAGCTTGGCTTTTCTTTCCGAACACCAAACTGAGCATCATGGGCTACTGTCTATGCGGTAATATTCTTACATATCCTAAAAACTTACCTCAAAGCCTGTTAGAAGGCTGGTACAGGCTTCAGTCAGCCCGCCCTTGGCGGACTGAACTTTTTGGATCACCGCACTCATAATAGTGCGGTGCCCCTCATCGATGGAGGCGCCGTTAAGCGCCTCCAGCAGATTATTCGGTGCCTCCGGTTGGACGGAGGCCGCCGGCGTCGCAGTCTTGCCCTTCTTACGAGGGGGCTTCCCGCAGGACTCCGGAACCACCGAAGGTTCCGGTACGGAGTCCGGCACAGGGCCGGACTTATAGCCCTCTGGGTTTTTACCCCCTTTGCGCCCGGAATCCGGGAGGTCGCCTTGTGGCGCCTCCAGGACCACCTCCTCCTGGTTGGGCCCCTTTTGGGACTCCACCGCGGTGTCTTCTACGTCGCGAGGGGAGGAGGCCGTCGGAAGTGAAGTGCTATTCACATCCGACGAACCCAGGGAGCCGCTCGACTAAGCGGGAAGCTCATCCTTGGGCGGGCTACATGATTGTATTCGGCGTTAGAAGACATTATGCAACAAATAAAAAATCATGAGTTATTCTGGAATCCGGACACTTACGATCTCGCCAGGGGCTTGGACCTTGAGGGCCACTCCTCTTCGCCGTTGTCGGCGTTGGTGGAGTAGTCCGGAGGAAGGGTCCTTCCCTTCTTGGACCCTCCGGCCTCCCCAGTTGGGGAGGCCTTCCTTTTCTTCTCTCCCCCTGTTGGGGGAGAAGCCTCTTTCTTCTCCTCCTCGTCTTCGCGGGAGGAGTCCTCCTCGGAGTCATCGGATGATGAGTCCGATAGCACCTAATGCCGGGAACTCTTTCGAGTTCCCGTGGCCTTCTTCCTGGCCTTCTTCTCCGGCACCACGTGAGGTGCCGGAACCAGCAGCCCCATCAAGCAGGCGTCCGCTGGGTCTTCTGGCAAAGGAGCCGGACAGTTAGCCTGCTCGGCCTTCTTCAGCCAGTCGTGTCAAAGGTGAGGGAGTTTAGATCCCGCATAGGGTCAAACTATGAAAAAGTGTCATGTAAAGGGTAAAATAGTTTACTTCGTCGGCTTTACGCCGCGAGCTGAATCCGCGATCTTCGGTAGCGGATGCGGGAGCCTCGGCGCCCTTGAACAGCACCTTCCAGGCATCTTCATACATAGTGTCGAAGAGCCTGCTCAAGGTTTGGTGCTGTGCCGGATCAAACTCCCACAATTTGAAGGCCCGTCGTTCGCACGGGAGGATCCGGCGTATGAGCATGACCTGGACTACGTTGACAAGCTTGAGATTCTTGTTCACCAGCTTTTGGAGGCAGGCTTGGAGTCTGGTCAGCTCTTCCGAATCTCCCCACGTTAGGCACGTCTCTTTCCAGGAGGTAATCCATGTGGGGAAACCAGATCGGAATTCGGGGGCCGCCGCCCATTTAGGGTCACGCGGCTCGGTGATGTAGAACCACCCCGATTGCCACCCCTTTATTGTCTCCACAAAGGAGCCCTCGAGCCATAGGACGTTGGCCATCCGGCCCGCCATGGCACCTCCGCACTCCGCTTGGCAGCCGCCCACTACCTTCGGCTTGACATTAAAAATCTTCAGCCACAAGCCGAAGTGGGGCTGGATGCAGAGGAAGGCCTCGCACACGACGATGAACGCAGAGATGTTGAGGATGAAGTTCGGGGCCAGATCATGGAAATCTAGGCCATAGTAGAACATGAGCCTCCGGACAAATGGGTGAAGTGGAAAACCTAGTCCGCGGAGGAAGTGGGTGAGGAACACCACCCTCTCATGGGGCCTGGGGGTAGGAAGGAGTTGCCCCTTGT
This sequence comes from Triticum dicoccoides, assembly GCF_002162155.2. Classification (NCBI taxonomy): domain Eukaryota; kingdom Viridiplantae; phylum Streptophyta; class Magnoliopsida; order Poales; family Poaceae; genus Triticum; species Triticum dicoccoides. Next base: position 443,910,035 of record NC_041385.1, read on the forward strand.
CGGGGAGCCGGTGCGCGATGTTGCTGGATAAGTATCCGGCCTTCCACAGCTTTTTGACTTGTTCCTCCGTTACGGAGGAGACCATCCACTTGCCTCCCGCTCCGGACATGGTTGGGGAAGGTTGAGGCGGGACGTGCGGACTTGGGCGCTGGAGCTCTAGTGCACGGAAATGGATAAGCAAAGGAGGAAGAAGGCGTAGGTAAAAAGGTGGATCCTTATCCCCTTATATGGACGGACGAAACTATGTGTCCCCACCAGCCTGATAAAACTCTCTTATCTCCCAAGCTCCATAATCAATGGCGCGGTTGGGTTGCCCACGCCCGTATTGATGAGAATCTCGGAATAAGGGGACACGATCTTTGCTTTGACAAGACGTGCCAAGGAAACCGCCTCGCTAAACACGCTGAGGTGGGATAGTAAAAATGATTCCAGCGAAGGCTTGGCCGTGATGTGACATCACACGGAAAAATACGTCAATAGATTGAATTTGTGTAAAGATTATTCTCTCTATGGTGGTATGTGGAATTTATTTTGCAGAGCCGGACACTATCCTTGTGTTCAAAATCTTCTATGAAGTATTCGGAGGAGGAACCCGCCTTGCAATGCTGAAGACAATATGCGCGTCGGACTCGTCGTCATTGAAGCCTGGTTTAGGGGCTACTGAGGGAGTCCTGGATTAGGGGGTGTCCGGATAGCTGAACTATCACCGTTGGCCGGACTCCTAGACTATGAAGATACAAGATTGAAGACTTCGTCCCGTGTCCGGATGGGACTTTCCTTGGCGTGGAAGGCAAGCTTGGCGATACGGATATGTAGATCTCCTACCATTGTAACCGACTTTGTGTAACCCTAACCCTCTCCGTTGTCTATATAAATCGGATGGTTTTAGTCCGTAGGACGAACAACAATCATACCATAGGCTAGCTTCTAGGGTTTAGCCTCTCTGATCTCGTGGTAGATCTACTCTTGTACTACCCATATCATCAATATTAATCAAGCAGGAGTAGGGTTTTACCTCCATCAAGAGGGCCCGAACCTGGGTAAAAACATCATGTCCCTTGTCTCCTATTACCATCTGCCTAGACGCACAGTTCGGGAACCCCTACCCGAGATCCGCCGGTTTTGACACCGACATTCCTCCTTTCCCTTAGGCTCATAGTCTTCCTCTTCTTCAGTGGTCCAGCCACCATGCTCCAAGTCCCCGTAGACCTTAGGGTCTGCAAGGTAATCAACCACATAGCTCTCCCCTTCCGAATCCTGAGACGACATATTGCTCTAAATCTGCAACAGAAATAGATCGAGACGAAAACAGAAGATAATTGCGCGATATGGTGGTCAAAACCTTCAGGAGATTATAAAATGAATTTTTACCGACCAAAATACGTAACATGCAAGAAAACGGAGTCCGGGAGGTACACGAGGTGGCCACGAGACAGGGGGCGCGCCCTCCACCCTCGTGGAGGCCTCATGTCCTTCCTGGATTACTTCTTTCTTTCCAAAATTCTTAAATATTCCAAAACGGAGGAAAATTGCCATTAGAATTGTTTTGGAGTCGATTTACTTACCGTAACACATACCTATTCTTTTTCGGAGTCTGAAACATTCTGGAAAGTGTCCCTTATGTATTCCTCCGGGGTTACGGTTTCGATAATATTAGTTTCAACATTGATAGGATTACCTGAGATATAATGTTTGATTCTTTGACCGTTCACCACCCTCGGACTTGTGCCTTCGAAATTGTTGATTTTTCTGGCACCGGAACGATAGACCTCATCGATAATGTAAGGACCTTCCCATTTAGAGAGAAGTTTTCCTACAAAAAAATCTTAAATGAGAGTTGAATAATAACACATAATCACCTACGTTAAATTCTCGCTTTTGTATCCTTTTGTCATGCCAGCGTTTGACTTTTTCTTTGAATAGCTTGGCATTCTCATACGCTTGGGTTCTCCATTCATCAAGTGAGCTAATATCAAATAACCTCTTCTCACCGGCAAGTTTGAAGTCATAGTTGAGCTCTTTAATAGCCCTATATGCTTTATGTTCAAGTTCAAGAGGTAAGTGACATGCTTTTCCATAAACCATCTTATACGGAGACATACCCATAGGATTTTTGTATGCAGTTCTATAGGCCCATAATGCATCATCAAGTTTCTTGGACCAATTCTTTCTAGATCTATTCACAGTCTTTTGCAAAATTAATTTGAGCTCTCTATTGCTCAACTCTACTTGACCACTAGGCTGCGGGTGATAAGGAGATGCGATTCTATGATTAACATCATACTTAGCAAGCATCTTACGGAAAGCGCCATGAATAAAATGTGAACCACCATCAGTCATAAGATATCTAGGGACTCCAAACCTCGGAAAAATAACTTATTTAAGCATTTTTAATAGAAGTGTTATGATCAGCACTACTAGTTGGAATAGCTTCTACCCACTTAGTAACATATTCAATAGCAACTAAAATATGTGTGTAACCATTAGAGGCAGGAAAAGGTCCCATATAATCAAAGCCCCAAACATCAAATGGTTCAATAACAAGAGAATAATTCATAGGCATTTCTTGACGTCTACCAATATTACCAATTCTTTGACATTCATCGCAAGATAAGACAAACTTACGAGCATCTTTGAAGAGAGTAGGCCAATAAAAACCGGATTGCAATACCTTATGTGCAGTTCTATCTCCAGCGTGGTGTCCTCCATACAATTCAGAGTGACACTTGCGTAGGATCTGTTCCTGTTCATGCTCAGGTACACAATGTCTAATAACACCATCTACTTCTTTAGGTGTGGGTCATCCCAGAAGTAATGTCTTAAATCATAAAAGAACCTTTTCTTTTGCTGGTATGTGAAACTAGGTGGTATAAATTTAGTAACAATGTAATTAGCATAATCAGCATACCAAGGGGCAGTACGAGAAGCATTAATGACCACTAATTGTTCATCTGGAAAGCTATCATCAATAGGCAGTGGGTCATCAAGAACATTCTCTAACCTAGACAAGTTGTCTGCAACGGGGATCTCAGCTCCCTTCCTATCAACAATATGCAAATCAAATTCTTGGAGCAAGAGAACCCATCTAATAAGTCTAGGCTTGGCATCTTTCTTTTCCATAAGATATTTAATAGCAGCATGATCAGTGTGAATAGTAACTTTAGAATCAACAATATAAGGTTAGAACTTATCACAAGCAAATACAACTGCTAAGAACTCTTTTTCAGTAGTAGCATAATTTCTCTGAGAAGTATCAAGAGTTTTACTAGCATACTGGATAACATTCAATTTCTTATCAACTCTTTGCCCTAGAATAGCACCTACAGCATAATCACTAGCATCACACATAATTTCAAAGGGTAAATTCCTATGAGGTGGCTAAACAATAGGTGCAGTGATCAAAGCTTTCTTAAGTATTTCAAATGCTTCTACACAATCATCATCAAAGACAAAAGGAATATCTTTTTGTAACAAATTAGTCAGAGGCCTAGAGATTTTAGAAAAGTCCTTAATGAACCTCCTATAAAAACTGGCATGACCAAGGAAACTTCTCATACCTTTTATGTCCTTGGGACATGGCATCTTTTCAATAGTATCAACTTTAGCTTTATCAACTTCAATACCTCTCTCGGAAATCTTATGCCCCAAGACAATGCCTTCATTAACCATAAAGTGGCACTTTTCCCAATTCAAGACGAGACTAGTGTCTTCGCATCTATGCAAAACTCGATCAAGGTTGCTCAAGCAATCATCAAAAGAGGATCCATAAACGAAGAAATCATCCATGAATACCTCACAAATCTTTTCACAGAAGTCAGAGAATATAGCCATCATGCATCTTTGAAAGGTAGCAGGTGCATTACATAAACCAAAAGGCATATGTCTATAAGCAAAAGTACCAAAAGGGCAAGTAAAAGTAGTTTTTGATTGATCCTCCGCTGACACAGGTATCAGAGAGAAACTAGAATAACCATCTAGAAAGCAGAAATGTGTGTGTTTGGATAGTCTTTCTAGCATTTGAACAATAAAAGGTAAAGGGTAATGATCTTTCTTAGTAGCTTTATTTAATTTATGGAAATCAATTACCATCCTATAACCTGTAATAATTCTTTGCGGGATCAATTCATCTTTATCATTAGGAACGAAAGTAATACCTCCCTTTTTAGGAATGCAATGGACAGGACTTACCCAATCACTATCAGCAACGGGATAAATTATACCTGCCTCGAGGAGCTTTAGTATCTCCTTTCTTACCACTTCTTTCATCTTGGGATTCAATCGTCGTTGAGGATCCCTAACTGGTTTGGCATCTTTCTCCACATTTATTTTGTGTTGGCATAGAGTGGGACTAATGCCCTTAAGATCATCCAGAGTATATCCAATAGCAGCACGGTGCTTCTTTAGAGTTTTCAATAATCTTTCTTCTTCTTGCTCTGAAAGGTTAGCACTAATAATAACAGGATATATTTTCTTTTCATCAAGATAAGCATACTTAAGATTATTAGGTAATGGTTTGAGCTCAAACACGGGATTACCCTTAGGTGGAGGGGGATCCCCTAGGATTTCAATAGGTACGTTGTGTTTCAGAATAGGACCATGTTGAAGGAACACGTCATCTATTTCCCTTCTTTCATTCATAAACATATCATTTTCATGGTCTAGCAAATATTGTTCTAACGGATCAGTAGGAGGCACGGCAATAGAAGCAAGACCAATAATCTCATCTTTACTAGGTGATTCTTTATCACGGGGTTGTCTATGAAACTTAGCAAAATTAAACTCATGAGACATATCCCCTAAGCCAATAGCAACAACATCCTTTTTGCAATCAATCCTAGCATTAACAGTATTCAAGAAGGGTCTACCAAAAATAATGGGACAAAAGTCATCTTGTGGGGAACTAAGAACAAGAAAATCAGCAGGATATTTAACCTTCCCACACAAGACTTCAACATCTCTAACAATCCCAACTAGTGAAATAGTATCTCTATTGGCAAGCTTGATAGTAACATCAATACCTTCCAATTCAGCGGGTGCAATATCATGCATAATTTCTTTATATAAGTCATAGGGTATTGCACTAGCACTAGCACCCATATCGCATAAGCCATGATAACAATGATCTCCTAGTTTAACATAAATAACAGGCATGCCTACAACAGGTCTATGTATCTTAGCATCTGGTCTAACAATATTAGCAGTCTCACCACAAAAATAAATAACATGCCCATCTAAATTATCATCCAAGAGATCTTTAACCATAGCAATACTAGGTTCAACTTTGATTTGCTCAGGAGGTGTATAAGTCCTAGTATTACTCTTACAAACAACAGTCAAAGTTTTAGCATGATCCTTTATCCTAACAGGAAAAGGAGGTTTCTCAACATAAGTAGTAGGAACAATAGGATCATTATAAGTGACAGTCTTTTCTTCAACTGTAATAGGTGCAACTACTTTTACTTCAATGGGGGATTATATTTAAACCACTTCTCCTTAGGGAGATCAACGTGAGTAGCAAAAGATTCACAAAAAGCAGCTATTATCTTAGAGTCAAGTCCATATTTAGCGCTAAATCCACGAAAAGCATCGGTATCCATAAAAGATTTAACACAATCAAACTTAGGTGTTATACCTGACTCCTTACCATTGTCGGCACCCCAATCTTCAGAGTTGCGTTTAATTCTTTACAATAAGTCCCACTTGAATTTAGTAGTCTTCAGCATATAAGAACCAGCACAGGAAGTATCAAGCATGGTGCGATCATTGAGAGAAAGCCGAGCATAAAAGTTTTGAATAATCATATCTCTTGAGAGCTCATGATTGGGGCATGAATATAACATTGACTTAAGCCTCCCCCAAGCTTGAGCTATGCTTTCTCCTTCACGAGGCCAAAAGTTATATATGTAATTACGATCACGATGAACAAGATGCATAGGATAGAACTTCTGGTGAAAATCCAACTTCAATTGTTTATAATTCAAAGATCCCATATCATCACATAGCCTATACCATGTCAATGCATCTCCCTTCAAAGATAAAGGGAAGACCTTCCTTTTGACAACATCATCGGGGATACCTGCAAGCTTAAATAATCCACAAACTTCATCCACAAAGATAAGGTGTAAATCGGGATGCAATGTTCCATCTCCTGCAAAGGGATTAGCTAGTAGTTTCTCTATCATACCTGAAGGAATCTCAAAGTAAATATTTTCAGTAGGTTCAGTAGGTTGATGAGAAACTCTTTTCTCTTTTGGTCGGGGTGAAGATACCCCGAACAAGCCCCTCAAATGATTAGTGTCCATAGTAACAAGTGACAGAAAATTTCAGCACACTATATAAATGTTTCCTTACCAAGTTCCACTCACCAAAGGCGCTTCACTCCCCGTCAATGGCGCCAGAAAAGAGTCTTGATGACCCAAAAGTATAGGGGATCTATCGTAGTCCTTTCAATAAGTAAGAGTGTCGAACCCAACGAGGAGTAGAAGGAAATGACAAGCGGTTTTCAGTAAGGTTTTATCTGCAAGCACTGAAATTGTAGGTAATAGATAGTTTTGTGATAAGATAATTTGTAATGGGTAACAAGCAATGAAAGTAAATAAAGTGCAGCAAGGTGGCCCAATCCTTTTTGTAGCAAAGGACAAGCCTGGACAATTTCTTATAATGAGAAAAGCGCTCCCGAGGACACAAGGGAATTATCGCCAAGCTAGTTTTCATCACGCGTTCGGTACTTTGATAATTTGATATGTGGGTGGACTGATGCTTGGGTACTGCCCTTACATGGAAAAGCATCCCACTTATGATTAACCCCTATTGCAAGCATCCACAACTACAAAAGAAGTATTAAGGTAAACCTAACCACAGCATTAGACATATGGATCCAAATCAGCCCCTTACGAAGCAATGCATGAACTAGGGTTTAAGCTTCTGTCACTCTAGCAACCCATCATCTACTTATTACTTCCCAATGCCTTCCTCTAGGCCCAAATAATGGTGAAGTGTCATGTAGTCGACATTCACATAACACCACTAGAGGAGAGACAACATACATCTCATCAAAATATCGAACGAATACCAAATTCACATGACTACTAATAGCAAGACTTCACCTATGTCCTCAGGAACAAACGTAACTACTCACAAAGCATATTCATGTTCATAATCATAGGAGTATTAATATGCATTAAGGATGTGAACATATGATCTTCCACCAAGTAAACCAATTAGCATCAACTACAAGGAGTAATCAACACTACTAGCAACCCACAGGTACCAATTTGTGGTTTTGATACAAGATTGGATACAACAGATGAACTAGGGTTTTGAGAGGAGATGGTGCTGGTGAAGATGTTGATGGAGATTGACCCCCCTCCCAATGAGAGGATCGTTGGTGATGACGATGGTGATGATTTTCCCCTCCCGGAGGGAGGTTTCCCTGGCAGAATAGCTCCGCCGAAGCCTTATATTGGTTCCGCCAAGGTTCCGCCTCGTGGCGGCGGAGTTTCGTCCCGTAAGCTTGCTTATGATTTTTTTTCTAGGGTAAAAGCCTTCATATAGCAGAAGATGGGCACCGGAGGGCCACCAGGGGGCCCAGGAGACAAGGGGCGCGCCCAGTAGGGGTGGGCGCGCGCCCCACCCTCCTGGCCAGGGTGTGGGCCCCCTCTGGTGTTTTCTTCACTCAATAATTCTTATTAATTCCAAAACTGACTTCTGTGGGTTTCAGGATTTTTTGGAGCTATGCAGAATAGGTTTCCAATATTTGCTCCTTTTCCAGCTAGAAGTCCAGCTGCCGGCATTCCCCCTCTTCATGGTAAACCTTGTAAAATAAGAGAGAATAGCCATAAGTATTGAGACATAATGTGTAATAATAGCCCATAATACAATAAATATTGATATAAAAGCATGATGCAAAATGGACGTATCACTGTGCCGCTCTCGCCAGTTGCTATCCCCAAAGCAGATGTTGCTGCCGCCACCTGAGAAGCAATAGCGACCGTTTGGGCTACCTTGGCTGCCTGATCGCAGATTGCGGCCGCGCTCATGCACCTCGTTAGCACGTGCATGGTGGCTGCAGCTGCGCTCTCGCCGGAGTGGGCCGTCGAAGTTGCCCTCAGGACGCGCGTCCACGTCCCCATCTGTCAATGGCAATGACTGAACAGGAAATGATATTTGGGGAGCGAGCTAGTGTGGTTGACATGCCGACTGTGGACTGTAGCCATCGCACCTTCTCGCGTAAGCCATAGCCGTACTATACACAAACGGTGCTTCAAGATATTTTGTAATGCATCTCACACGGTTGGCGATAATAAATTGTGTGCGATCTACTTGATTTTTCATCTTGATTTGAATTACGTAATGGGGCCACAGTGGCAATGGAGGGTGTTTGAATTGCTTGAACCTTTATCTGCAATGAACATGCAACTATATGTGTGTCGTAAAAAAATTGGAATTATTCAGGGTTTGTTTGGACATTTTATACATTAAATTGGTTTTCTAGCCATTTCAGGTGCACAATTCAAAATTAAACTACACGCACATGCTCCGGTGCACAACATGGGTTGTAAAATCATATATGTGTCCATGGGTTTATGCTTATGTCCCATGCAAGAAATGGGGATGAATTTCGAACACCACGGCACCGTGGCTCTCCGGCAAACGTTGAGGTACTTGCTTTTGTAATTCTAGTAAATCCAAAACCCGTCTGAAATTCATGAACCTTGGCATGCTATCATGGAATGGAATCAACATGCTGGGGTAAAAAATATTGTCCCACTTGGGGCAGGTTATGGTATAAGCTTCTCACAAACCAGAGTTTCTCACAAGAAGCCTCATGGTTCCGTTAGGAAAATGTGTCACCTTTGTGGACAAAACTATATTCATCGCCTCTTCTTGCTTTCAATTTTTTCCTGGTGTCAACATAGAACAACGGGAGTGTCATGTTAAATTTTGGATTTTTTCGGGGATCGTTTGGACATTTTATACGTTAACTGAGTTTTCGAGGCATTTATGTGCATAATTCAGAACTACAGGCACATGCTCTAGTGCATATAAATTGGTTGAAAAATCAAATATGTGTCCTAGGTTGCATGCTTAGGTCACATGCAAGAGATGAGAATGAATGTCAAACACCTTGCCACCGTCGCTCGGCCGCAAACATTGAGATACATGATTTTTAAATTCTAGTAAATCCAAAACTCGTGTGAAGTTCATGAAACTTGACATGCTATCATGCAGCGACATCAACATGCTGTGGTAAAAAAATTGTATCATTTGGGGCAGGTTTGGGTATAAGGTTCTCGCAAACCAGAGCTTCTCACAACAAGCCTGATGGTTTTGGTAGGGAACGTGCCACCCTTGGGGACGAAACGATATCTGTTGACTCTTCTTACTTTCAAAATTTTTCTCGTGTCAACATAGAACAACAAGGGTGTTGTGTCAGTTTTTGAGATTTTTCGGGGTTCGCTTGGACATTTTTATACATTAACTGAGTTTTCTATGCATTTATGTGCATAATTCAAATTTGAACTACATGCACACGCTCCAGTGCTTATAAATGGGTTCAAAATTGAAATGTATGTCCTTGCTTGCATGCTTAGGTCTTATGCAAGAAATGAGAATGAACGTCAAACACCTTGCCACTGTCGCTCAGCCGCTAACATTGAGATACATGGTTTTTAAATTCAAGTAAATTGAAAATGCGTATGAAATTTATGAAACTTGACATGCTAGCATGGAACGACATCAACATGTGGTGGTAAAAAATATTGTTCCATTTGGGGCAGGTTGGGGTATATAAGCTTCTCACCAACCAGAGCTTCTCACAACAAGCCGCATGGTTATGGTAGGGAATGTTTCACCTTTCTGGACGAAATGATATCCGTTGCCTCTTTTTGATTTCAATTTTTTTAGTGTTAACATAGAACAACATGAGTGTTATGTTAATTTTAGGAATTTTCCAGGGTTTGTTTGGACATTTTTACACATTAACTGAGTTTTCTATGTGTTTATGTGCATAATTCAAATTTGAACTACAGGCACATGCTCTAGTGCATGTAAATTGGTTGAAAAATCAAACATGTGTCCTAGGCTGCATGCTTAGGTCACATGCAAGAATTAAGAATGAATGTCAAACACCTTGCCACCGTCGCTCGGCCGCAATCATTGAGGTACATGATTTTTAAATTCTAATAAATCCAAAACTTGTGTGAAGTTCATGAAACTTGACATGCTATCATGAAGCGGCATCAACATGTTGTGGTAAAAAAATTGTCCCATTTGGGGCGGGTTTGGGTATAAGGTTCTCGCAAACCAGAGCTTCTCACAACAAGCCTGATGGTTTTCGTAGGGAACGTGCCACCTTTGGGGACGAAACGATATCTGTTGCCTCTTCTTGCTTTCAATTTTTTTTTCTAGTGTCAACATAGAACGACAGGAGTGTTGTGTCAATTTTTGGGATTTTTCGGGGTTCCCTTGGACATTTTTATACATTATCTGGGTTTTCTAGGCATTTTATATGCATAATTCAAATTCGAACTACATGCACATGCTCCAGTGCAGAAAAATGGGTTGACATATGAAATGTGTGTCCTTGGGTACATGCTTAGGTCCCATGCAAGAAATGGGAATGAATTTCAAACACCAGGGCACTGTTGATTGCCGGCAAAATGTTTAGATACTTTGTTTTTAAGTTCTAGTAATCCAAAACTCGTCTAAAATTCACGAAACTTGGCATGCTATCAGGGAATGGCACCTGACATGATGTGGTATTTTTCGTGTCCATTTTGAGAGAAGGCACACTCGAATAACAGCCAACAAAGGCATTTTGAAAAAATAGCTGCCACTTTAATATCTCAAACGTCTGTATAATTTAAATCATGTGCGTTCTGTTAACCATTCACGTGAAGCCACATGTCTTGGTTTTAATGGCTATAGGAGGTGTCGTGCGGACAACTGCTTGGCTGGACGGGGGGCGTGCGAGTGCAGTCCGGTGCTCGGGCTGACCGAGAGGTGTGCAAGGTGTCCTCCAATGCGCAGGCTCAACAGGAAGCGTGCGAGCTGTACGCTATGCAGGCTCACTAGGAAGCGAGCCCTTTGACTTCCATGGGTGCCCGCCTTGCTCGCATCCTCTCCATTAATGGCGCCCGACCTGCTGTTTAATATGGGCGGCCTTACTGTTCGCCTCCCGCAGACCTCCACTAATGCCATGGCATAGAAGCATCATCTTCCACTAGTCTTCAAGTTTGGTGAAGTCGACTATGAGCCGGAGGAGATAGAAAATAAGAAGGAATGGGGCCTCATGGATATGGCCCTGAACAAGCTGGCCGCGGCAGTTGCTGCCCCCGCGCCCGCGCCAGCGACCATCCCCGTAGCATTGACAGGCTGGTTGTCGAGAACTACCGCAGAGCTGGAAGCCACAGGCGTCAACGAGGTCTCTGTGGACCCGCGCGAGCTTGTGTACATGCCAGCGCCAGCGCCCGTGCCCGTGCGCGCCCCTCCACCCACCGTGGCGCCAGTCCCCGTCCGTTTGCCTGCACCCATGGTGCCCGTGCTTGTGCGTGTGCCCCCCTTAGCGGCATGGGACGCTGCCAGTTGCCGTCCTCCCGCGACCCGCCCGTCGATCGCCTGATGACATGATGTTCGATTTCCATGTGAAGAACATTCTGTGCTGCCTTGAAGACTTCAACAACGGCGTCCTGGAGGATGACAACGACAATGCCGGCGCGGCACACCACCTCCGTCGCCGCCGGAAATAGTTTTTTAGGTTTAATATTGTATCTCGATCGTATGAATACAAATTCGCAGTGTGACTGAATGAAAGATATGGTTTGAACAAACTTGCGCTTTTCTCTCTTAATGTACAGACTTACCAAATGATTTTATTTTGAAAAAATGTCAATGGTTTTTAAATATAAAACACTCATCGCAAACGTTTTAGTTAGAACAACAGCTTCCCCAGGAAGCAAAGGAAAAATGTGCCAAGCAGGATTTGTGCAGCTCTTGATCGCAAACGTTTTAGATAGAACACCCGGATGCAAAATGAGGGCTATGGTCTTCCCCCTTAAGTTAAGGGAAAATTCGCAGTGCAGGATTTGTGCATCTCTTCAACGCAAATGGTTCAGATTGAATATGGTATACAAAGCCAGACTTCGGCGCTAAGCCAAGAGAAAATGTGCCGAGCAGGATTTGTACATCGCTTCAACGTAAACGGTTGTTTTGGATGACTCGTGTGCAACCACGTACAAGCAATTTGGTAAGATTTGCATCTGTCATATTGGGTATATTGCCATTTGTCAAACTAAAAGATTGACATTTGTTGATCTAGTAACATTGCCATTTGTCAAACTTGTAACACTGCGATTTATCAAAATATGCAGCTAAAAATCACTAGCTATATCTAATTTTTGCAACTAAGCATATATTTCATTCATAGATTAAGTAGTCGTTCTTTATACAAACAGTTCAACTCGACAGTTGAACCAACCAAACTTTTCCCCAATTGTTGCCAACCACATACTGAAATGGCTACTTCAACTATATATACTAGCTAATTTTAAGTACGTTGTACAGTTTCACCACATATATAGTCAGATGAACTGAACAAAATAGCCCCTAAATACTACTACTACGGAGGGGCTTTGTACTACTTCCGACAGCCTCTCCTCTGCCGAGCACGCTCAGTAAGAGGCAGAGGAGGAGGAGCCTACCGACGAGCTGGACAACTGCAATACGGTGCCTGCCACTGCTGCACCTTCAGCGACACTCACCTCAAACGCCCCCTGCATCTCTGGACGACCCCTCTCGAAGCGGTGGTTCTCCTTGTAGATCTCTTGATTCCTCGCCTCTGCGGCAGCGTGTGCTACGTCCACGGCGGCGGTAAGGCTCTTTGCATGCTCGATGAGGCGCTCATCCTCCTCCCGTAGGAACTCGGTGTAGCGCGCAAGGTCGCTGACGCACATGCGGGCCTCCACCTCCCCCTCCCGCCTTCAGGCGGTGGTGGCGGAGCGGGTGATGACCCCAATGGTCGACCGTGGGCTGGCGGCCACGGCGGCCGATGATGGGGTGGCGGCCACGACTACCACCTCTCTCCTTCGGGCCGCGGCGACGGAGCAGGTGATGGCCACGGTGGCCGGCAGTGGGGTGGCGGCCACGATGACCACCTCCCGCCTTCGGTCCGCGGCGGTGGAGCAGGCGATGGCCCTGGCTTTCAACGATGGTGTGGCGGCCATGACGGCAGAAGGTGGGGTTGCAGCAACGGCAGCCGGCAACAGCTGCTGACGGGCAGCAACGGTGGAGCATGTGGTGGGTGTTCCACGCACACCCAATAGGGACGCCACGAGCACTACACAATACCGGGAACTACGCCACTGCCGCGGTGTAGCCTCCCTGCTGGAGCTGTCCTCTAATGACGGCGGAGTGGCTGAGCGACGAAGACGGACCGGTGCCATTGGCGATTGTGGTATAAGCAGACGAGGTAAGCTACAGGGAGGGAGGGGAAAATGCAACGCAGGACTTGCCGACTGTGAGGGTTTATATAGCAGGCCGGTAAGCATTGGAATTTTGGGGGATTTCACCGAGTCGGGCAGGAAGCTTGCGCGGGAGCCTACGAGGTTGTGCGGGAAGCCGGGAACGGGCTCACCGATGATTCATTGGCGCCAGTTCTAGCCACCGTTTGGCCAAAAGAATGCCCCCGCGCGCTGCGCAAGCTTGCGTTGTAAGTCGTCTGTGGCAGCAGGGTGACAAGACGTGCGAGAGGAGGACGAAAGGCCACATACACATACGGTTAACAAAAAAATGTTTGTGATTTAATTATCTACTATACCCCCGTCCTGGTTTATAAGTAGGATTTAACTAATAAAATATGAATGCATGCCGCCAAACATTACAACGTTGGATTCGTATTTGAACATAGTTTCCAATTATATAATTTTTATAACATGCATTACCATTTTGTTGGTTAAATTGAAGGGCAAAATATGGCACAGAATATAAAGGGAACTAATAGACCAAGAAGGAGGTAGTAGTACACGGCCGCTCTCTACGTAGCGACGCAACTGTCAGCCGACTTGTAGGCGACCATTTCCTACGTGTTCAACTGCTCTATGCGTGTGGTTGCTTGCAGTTGAGGAGGCTGCAACGCGCTCTGCTCACGTCCCTCCGGGTGCTCCACCCTCATCCCTTCATGTGTGCTGCTAGTGTTTGGGGCCGGTGCGCGATCACGCATGTTCGTGTGCATGCGGGTGCGTCGGGCGTGGCGCGAAGATGTAGTTACCCGCTGCAAAAACTGCCATGCGGACGCGCCAAGAATCCAGGCCGCCCGGCCCCCATTTATTCCTGCGGCCATTTACCTTCATCTCTCGTGCCACACGACACAATAAGCACACCCACGACGACACATACAAAGAGGACATCCAGCGGTTCCAATGGCACTCCCTGTGGCTCCAATGGCGCTCCCAGCGGTCGACGACGACAACGGTGGGCAGTTCACCACGCATCACATAATGGACACCCACATGAGGGGGAAGGTCTTCTCGGTGGTGTACACGAACGATCTGGTCTCTGTGGAGAGCTCCATCCAAACTATGGAGCAGTTGCTTGCCGAGGACAAATACCAAGTGGTCGGCTTCGACCTCGAGTACACCATCGGTCGTGCCAAGCATGATCAGAAGGTTATCGTCGCCCGGTTGTGCGTGCGACATGACGTCCTCATCTACCACTACCACCTGGCCACAAGACCTTGCGAGCGTTTATCCAGGTTTATCAACAGCTCCGACTACAGTTTTGCTACGGCAGACACCACCAATGATCTAAAAGCGCTTAAGGTTTCGGGCTTGAAATGCTAGAATCTTGTCAACATCCAGGACCACTACAAGGTCTGGGGCAGCAACAACAACAAACAGAACTCCCTGGTTGACCTCGCCTCGGCCATCCTCGACCCCTATGTGACGCATGGATAGTTAAGCTACAGTAATTCTTTGTTAATGGCCCCATGTCACTTCGATTACTGTTGCTAATCTCACGTTAGTTCGAAACCGATTCAAACTCAAATTCAAAATCAAGCAAACAATAAAAGTTTTCAAATATTAAAACTAAAATGTTTGGAGTGAACCAAATATTGCATAGGTAATTATGTTGGAGAAGACACACCTTTATAAAATGTTTAAATACTATCAGATGAATAAAACAACAGTAAAAATAATTATTTGAATACCTTTTGTATTTAATAAAATGTCAAACTAATTTATTTGAGGACTAGACTTTTTGTGACTATGGACTAAGATGAAATACTAATTTAGATGCTACGTGTATATTTTACTAAAACTAAGATAAATAGAAAACAAAACTAAAACAGAAAAGGTAATATAAATAAAAAGGAAAAGACAAACAGAATAAAAAACAAAAAAAGGAAAAGGGAAAAAACCCTGGCCAACTGGGCCAAACGGCCCAGCCCCCCTGCCGTCCCCATTCCTTGTTCCCCCGATCAAGGTCAGAATAAGGGCAAGTTCCCGCCCAACCACCTCGTCGGCGCCGACGCCGGGAGGGGATAAGGCCACCCCGACGCCTCAGCTTCCACCCCTCTCTCCCACTTGCCCCCTCTCGCTCGCCTCTGCGCCTCCCCTCCCCCATATCCACCTCTCCCCTCTCTTCTCGCTTGATCCTGAGCGCGCCCATCGCCATGGCCCCGTCCTCGCCGTGGCCACCATCGGCACTTGCCTCGTCCCCGTGCCAGATGGGTTCGTCGGTCCTCGCTACATCCTCCCTGACCACCTGCTCGAGCTGGGACCCCCTGCATCACCCCAACGCCATCGCCTTCTTCCTCGAGTCGCCGTTGTCTTCTTCGACTCCGGTGACTGCTGCTGCTACTAAGCCTCTCACCGGCCTCTGTGTGTCATGCAGTGAGATCCTCTACCTCCTACCTTTCTCCGTTTGCTTTCGCGCGCACCCTAGCTAGCTCTCACGACGAGGCCAAACGCATCGTCGCGGAGCTCGTCGCCGATGCGTCTCCCGTGACAGTTTGGTCACGGGCTCTTGCCCATTGGACTCACCGCACTCACGCTGCCCGCCCCACACAGCCACCCCGTGCTGCTCCTTCCTAGCGGTCACCGCACGCGTCTCCTGCGATGGCCGCGCGCGCCCCGCTCCCCCTTTTGGTGCTTCCGCCAACCACCCCGCCCCGCCTCTCGCGCCGGTGCTCGCCGCGGCGTCGTGCATGCTCTGTCCCTTCCCGCTGCTGCAGTGCGCCGTGACCTCAGCGCCCCTCGCCGCCCGCTACGCCTCTCGCGGTCGCCTGCTGCTACCTCGGAGCCCCCTGCTCCCCTCGTCCCGCTCTGCCGGGGCCTACGCCTCATCGCACGCGTCGCGCCGTCCGCTGTCGAGCGCGCCGCCCCCAACCACTCCGCCCCTCCGCAGCTGCTCGCCCGCCGCCGCTCCAGCCGCCTGGACGGCGCGGTGGCCATCGGCGCCACACAGCGCTTTGGTGGGCTGCGCCTGCAGTGCTCGCAATGCCCGCTTGCCCGTGCCCGTTAAGGCCCTTTGGCCCATTGACAGCCGGGGCCCGCAGCCCAGAAAAAAGAGAATTAATTAAATAAATAAATAATAACTAAAATAATTAAAATATTAATTAATTAATTAAAGAATTAATTAATCTTGATTAATCTTGATTAGATTAACCTAATCACTAGTTAACTTAACTAAACCCTGATTAGCCCGATCAGTCAATGACATGCGGACCCCACATGTGAGTTTGACCCAGTCAACACCTTTGTTGACTGCTGATGTCATGCTGACATAATGCTGATTTCGAATTAATTTAGTAATAATAATTTAGAAAATGATTTAAAACTTTAAAAATTAATATAAAATAATCCGTAACTCGGATGGAAAAACTTTGTACATGAAAGTTGCTCAGAACGACGAGACGAATCCTAATATGCAGCGCGTTCGCCCGTCACACATCCCTAGCATAGAAAACACGCAACTTCCCCCCTCTGGTTCATCTATCCGAAAACGCGAAACACCGGGAATACTTTCCCGGATGTTTCCCCCCTTCGTCGGTATCACCTACTACCGCGTGAGGGCACACCTAGCATCGCTCATTATCATGTCATGCATCGTCATGCATATGTTTGCATTATATTTATTATTTCTTCCCCCTCTTCTCTTGCTAGACCTTGAGACCGACGCCGCTGCCCCAGTACAACTATAGTGTTGACGGCCCTTCCTTCTTGCCAGAGCAACCAAGCAAGCCCTTCCCCCCCTTGATCACCAGATATCGCCTTTTCCTCCTCTCTACTGCTTGCATTAGAGTAGTGGAGCATGTTACTGCTTTCGGTTAATCCTATTATGTTGCATAGCCAGTCATTGTTGCTAATGTTGTTACCCTTACCTGCAATCCTAAATGCTTAACGAGATCTTGGTATTTGATCTGAGTCTGGCCACTGGCCTATACGCACGAACCAACTAAGCGGGTACAGTTATGGGCACTCGACATCGTGGTATCAGCCAAAGCCTTCTTGACGTTAGCGACTGAGCGGCGCGCGCCGGGTTGGACCGCATAACGTAACTTCCTTTGTAATGGAGGTTGCTAGGTATGCTCACCTACCGCCCATGCAACATGGAGGTGTGCAATGGGCGATGGGCCCAGACCCCTACGCGCATAGGATTTAGACCGGCGTGCTAACCTCTATGTTGTGTCTAGGTGGGGTTGCGATGTGTTGATCTTCTGAGGCCGGGCATGACCCAGGAAAGTGTGTCCGGCCAAAGGGGATCGAGCGTGTTGGGAAATGTGGTGCACCCATGCAGGGAAGTTTATCTATTCGAATAGCCGTGATCCTCGGTAACAGGACGACCCGGAGTTGTACCTTGACCTTATGACAACTAGAACCAGATACTTAATAAACACACCCTTCCAAGTGCTAGATATAACCCGGTGATCGCTCTCACACAGGGTGACGAGGGGAGGATCGCCGGGTAGGATTATGCTATGCGATGATACTTGGTGAACTTACCATCTGCACTCTTCTACATGCTACAAGATGGAGGCTGCCAGAAGCGTAGTGTTTGACAGGACTAGCTATCCCCCTCTTATTCTGGCATTCTGTAGTTCAGTCCACCGATATTGCCCCTTTACACATATACCCATGCATATGTAGTGTAGATCCTTGCTTGCGAGTACTTTGGATGAGTACTCACAGTTGCTTTTCTCCCTTCTTTCCCCCCTTTCCATTTCTTCCTGGTTGTCGCAACCAGATGCTGGAGCCCAGGAGCCAGATGCCACCGTCGATGACGACCCCTACTACACCGAGGGTGCCTACTACTACGTTCAGGGCGCCGACGACTAGGAGTAGTTTAGGAGGATCCCAGGCAGGAGGCATGCGCCTCTTTCGATCTGTATCCCAGTTTGTGCTAGCCATCTTATGGTAACTTGTTTAACTTATGTATGTACTCAGATATTGTTGCTTCCGCTGACTCGTCTATGATCGAGCATTTGTATTTGAGCCCTCGAGGCCCCTGGCTTGTATTATGATGCTTGTATGACTTATTTACTTTTAGAGTTGTGTTGTGATATCTTCCCGTGAGTCCCTGGTCTTAATCATACACGTTTGCGTGCATGATTAGTGTATGGTTGAATTGGGGGCATCACACCCTACTACATGAAGATGAAGTATGAGAGCAAGAGGGACAAGAACGCCTGGCATAGTGTCTGGCATGTGAGACTGGATGAACAACACGTCAAGTACGCGTACACAAGCTACGATATGTACATTCGGATCGTTGACATGAGGGAGTGTCTTCTTCCTGTCCCAAACGAGGGTTCGATCCACAGAGCAATGGCGGGAGCATCACAAGAAGTAGATGACCAGACGATCATTTCTCCTAGTTTAGAGTGCATGCAATTGTTTATTGAGGTGTGTGCGAATGCTCTGTATAGTCACTTATGTAATTGGATGTTTATTTCAGTTATACACACACACACATGTTATTCTTCTGTAAACAGAGCAAATCTCATGGCTTATTAGCAGCAATCGTCTGTGTTATTATTGGCCTTCGCACCCATTTCTGATTACGAACCAGTTTGCCGCATATCACACACATCTTGTTCAGTTGAACCATTTTCATTGTGTTGCCTAATCACACACAGTTCATCCTAGTAAATTGTATGTCGTATATCGCACACACCATGATCTGGCTGCCCGTTTTTGTTGTTCTGCATCATCGCAAACAATTCTTTCGGATTAACCGTTTTCCACTCATCGCACACGCAACTCTAATATAAACCGTGTTTGATGTCGCCGCCATCGCAAATGTTTTACATATTTTTTACGGTTTTATTACATCACCGTTTGTGATTGATGCATCGCACACAGTTTCGTGGAAGGGTCTCTAATTCGACTGTCGCGTTTGGACCATCCTGCGGTAGTGACTTGTCTATGTGGTTACTTCTTTGTAATGACATGGTAACTTTTCAATAAGAATTGTTCTACGTGGTTACTTTTTTCGAGTAAACAGCCTGGTATTTTTGCAATCACAATTTTAGGTAAATCACACTTCTGTCATTTTACTTCCTCGTCATTTGTACTAAGTGTCGTGGTGCAATGTGCATGATCGATCTCTATAAGTAGTGTTTCCCCCCTATTTGCACAAAAGTCATAGGTCGTACCCCACTTGTAGCATCTGCCTATATAAATGAAAAAACAATCATTATTGGTTTTCCAAAAAATCGTTACTTTGGGGAGGGTAACTTTTGCAAAAAATATTTCTATGTGGCAATTTTATGTTGCTTTGCTGAGGCACACAATTTGTGCTTGGTTCAAGGTGGTAAGTTATATTTCCCTTTCCGAGGGTGCCAACTTTATGTTACTTTTCAATTGGGGGGGGGGGGTACATTTGTTAGGTGGCAATTTATGCTACTACTTGGGACATAAAATTTATGCTTGGTTCACAGTGGTAAGTCATCTAAAGGTAACTTACATTTCCTTTCTCGTAGATTTGTTGTTTTGTGTGTTAGTCCCAAAAGGAACTCTATGTTGCTTTCACATAATACGTGTCACATAAGAAGGCAATGTTCATACACACGTACACACAACCTTGTTAGAAGTACTAAGTCATACTATATTGCAAGGTTAATTTTCGTATTGCACTATGGTAGTTTATATGTATGCCGCATGGTCACTTTTTAACAACACTTTTTTGACTACCTATTTATTTTGGGAACGATAATGATCGAACGCTCCCTGGGAACGGTTTCTAGCGCAAACACCCTATGGTACATCTGATCCCGTGTGCGAATATCTATGCGGTAACAACATAGCAACATTGTGGGCGCATCATTCGCTCCATCCATGCCCAGATCGAATGTCACAAAAGGTCACTCTATTCTTTTTTTAAGCGAATGAGGTCTGCATCTGCGAAGTCCAGTCTATTTCCTTACTTCCTCCTTCCAGATCTCTTTCGGGTGGCAACTTTTTTGTGTGTATATTGATGGCAATGAACAAGTGCTTTTTTGTCTAGAGCATGGCAACTTCCGTGTATAGCATGATATTCTCCTTTGATACAGCATAGCAAATTTAGTGAAAACATGTGTGGACTTCTCTGTGTTGCATGGCATTTTTTCTGCTGTAGCACAGAAATTTACCCTGGTGTACCATGAAAATTCCTCGACATGCGTGGCAACTTTATCTATTGTACCATGACAAATATTTTTTATGTAACACCTCAATCCTTTTGTGCTAGCATTGCAATTCTTGGACATGTGTGGCAACTTTGTCTATTGTACCATGGAAGTTCTTTTTGTTGTAACATGGCAATCATTTGCCGCTAGAATCACAATTCCTAAACATGTGAGCAATTTTATCTTATATAATATGCAACTCTCCCTACTATAGCATGGCAATTCGAGCATCTCAATCCATGTTCATGTGCCAGACTTCTATGTTGTAGCATGGTAATTTCTAAACTTGTCAGGAGTTCTTTGTTCTATATCATAGTAATTTTCTCTACCAAAACATTTTCCATATTCTACTATCTATAACATGGCCATTCTCTCCGCCACAACAAGGCAACCCCTAGACATATGCAAAGTTTCTCTGTAGTTGCATGGCAATTATCTTTGCTAGCAACATCATCACATCACAACAATTCTCTAGGGATGTATGAGGGAGGGGTGTGTAAACATTCTAATAGTAGGGACCTCAATGAGCAGGGCGTCATTCGCTCGTGGCAATTTCCCAGCATGAATGGTGTTGTTCGCTCATGGGAGCCTCCCAAAGAGCACGACCATTCTCATCAGGGGCACTAGGGAGACAGGTTCTCTCCCTATCAAAGTCCATTCCTTCTGGAAATTCTTTGTGCCAATCATGGTGAATTTACTCAAACCATGCCAGAAAAGCATATTATACTTGTAGGTATTGATGTAGTTAGAACTCATGTTGTGTTGAGTGGCAAATATGTATAGCTTCTTAATGCAATGTGCACTGTCTTTTTCAAGATTTGTGTATCCACCCTGGCAATATCTTATGTTAAAACATGGTGACTTTAGCCTATAACATGAACCAAGTATAACTCATCATACCTGTAGTAAACTACTATAGTTTGGCAAATTCTACAATGTTTGGGATGTAAACTATAGTTATACCTGGCCATGGGCAACCCAGCCCGGAAAAGCCCGACCCGACCTGACACGGTCTTGCCCGCGGGCCGGGCCTGGGCCTAAAAATTGGGCCCGGAGGTCAGGTCGGGCCAGGCTTGGGCCCGTCATATTTGCGATTTACTGAAGAGGCCCAGCCCGAGGCCCAAGACCCGGCAGGCTTTTACGTTGACGGGCCGGGCTTGTGCCTAGATTTTAGGCCGATGGCCAGGTCGGGCCCGGACCTAGGTTTTCTTTGTTGGGCTTTGTCCAGCCCGGCCCGAGGGATGGCCAGGTATAAATATAGTACATTTTGACGTGGCTATATGAATCAGATGATACAAATTTTGTTGTGGCAACTATGTACTATTTTTTGGATGGTAAAATTGAACACAAAATCATGGAAACTTTTGCTCTCCTATTGTGGTCAATAATATATCTACTTTTTAAAACACTTTTGCTATGATTTGTTCTCTAATTTGCATAATTTGAGTAAAACATAATCCGTGCTGACACTGTTTTTAGTAAGTTTTTCATGGTGTTGTTTTTCGTGCAGAAAAAGTGCCCAATAAATAAGGAGAAAATGCCAGAAATTATTTCGGAGGAAAAGAGACCCTCTACCAGAGGATGGGGCCATGGGGCACCTGAGAGGCCCATGCGGCCAGGGGGTGGCCGTGTGGTGAGGCCTCATGAACTACAAAACAATTGCTTTTTAACAACGGTTCATTTGCATCACATAACACTGATTTTCGGCATCGAAAATGGTATGGTGACAATTTTCAGCCGTCACCCCCACCGTCACAAAAAATCATGACGGTACCCATTTTTCTGTCACTAAGATCATGTCTTAGGTGATGAACCCAATTTTGTCACGAATACCATTTTCGTTGACGGCCCAAATTGTCACCTATGATACACCAATTTGTTACCAAAGATCGTTTTTGGTGACAATAGTCCGTCACCAGCAATTAGTTGGCCGATTTTCACCAATCAAAGATTCTGATAAATGGGCCCAGCAGATGCTGATGTGGTTGCTTCCATGTGAGACAAGACATCATATTTTCTGTGATGGTGACCGTCACTAACATTTATAATGATGTGGTTTGACCGGTCAATGATTCTTATATATGGGCTAGATGAGATGTTGACATGGCTCTTGCCAAGTGGGTCCAGACGTGTGTGATGTGTCTTCTTACATGTGGGTCCACGCACTAGTGACATCATGCAGAACCATCGCAGTTTGTAGACGCGGTCAATTTGTTTTATATTGCAATTGACGGCATATTTGAATAAAATTCTTAATATCCGTGTATGTGTAGGATTCAATATGGATGCCTAGATCCCACCATTGATTATTGACCGAAAGGAGTTCTGGGTCATGTCACAAACCTACGGGGTCACAGTTTTAAAGGTCATCAGTTTGTTGAGTACTAGAAGTGTTAGGAGCACGAAAGAAATACACCAGAAAAGTTCCGGGAAGATCAAAAAATATTTCAAGGAGGAAACCAGAAGAGTTCTGTAGAAAACTTAGAAAGTCATGGAGTATCCTCGAAGCCACCGGAATGTGTGGGAAGGTTTCAGAATGTCTGTGAACCTTCTGGAATATTCCGGGAGGCGCTAGAGGGCCGCTCCCTTGATTGGGCCAAGTGGGGCATCCACTTAGCTTGAAAGCCCATGTAGCGGGGGGCACCCCTTGGTGGTGGAGCCCCTCCTCCCCTACACTATGAATAGTTGAGGAGGGGAAGCCCTCCAAACACAATTCTGTGCAAATGATGACAATCCTGACCGTCATGGAAAGGGACTCTAGCAACAAATCAGGAACCGTCACCCAAGATACGATCTTAGGTGACGAAAAACAGTTGTACTATCAACATTATAACTGTGACGATGCTTGAGTGACAGATCATGTGACAACGTGACAATCAAAAACCTTCACTAACCTATTTTTGCCGACGGAAATTGATTTTACATGACACAAGTGGCTCGTCAAAAGAAATCCTTGGTTTTCTAGTGTTGGGACTTTTCAAAAAACAATTTTCCAGGGAAAAAAAATGTCAGCAAGTTTCGAAACCACAAGGTTTGAGGAAGCAACAGAAGAATGGAAGGCAAAACCCATGGACCACATGTGCTCTAGATCATGGCCAAGGGTGCAAGCCAGGGCCTCATGCCCCACAGGCACCGCCTTCAAGCGCCCTAGCTTTTATATTCTCCTGAAACCCTTCATTGTTTTAAGTAGGATTTTTTTCCTGCCGCTGCACCTCTCTGTTGTACCATGATCCAGTCTGGAGGCCTTTTTGGTACTATGTTGGACGGGCAATTCATCACGGAGACCATCTACATTAACCTTGTTGTCGGCATGTCCATGTGTGAGTAGTCATGTTTGGACTATGGGTCCATAATAGTAGCTCGATGCCAATCTCCCTCTTGTTCTTCAATACAATGATCAAATGAGCTACCCTACATGATTTGATTCATTTGATGTAATTTTTATGGTGTGTTTGTTGCAATGTGATGAATTGAGACTTTATTATCAGATTTATATATGTTTTATTCATGGTTTCAAATAAATTTTTTGCTGCATAATTTGTTGACACTGGCACATATCCCTGTGCGTTGCAACGGGAAAGATAATTAATGTGTCCATCAAAACATCCACCAGCACGACACAACATCCGAATGATGCCACTCGATGGCGGTAGGGAGGCACATGCAAAGGTCTAGCAGAAATGCATATCAACCATACATTAAGAACCATGCTACACATACGGTACTTTTGGTATGATTTTTATAGGATAGTTCAGGAAGTGCAGAAGAACCACCTTTGTTTTCCTTTTGTTAAGGTGGCTTGTTTTTTTTTAAGAGATTGAGGCGGCTTGCTCATTTTCCAGGCAACTCTTGAACGTATATAAACTTATGAAGTTTGGCGTAAAAAAGCGAGATGATCCTATTTAAGTGGGAATCAATTATTATTTTTGCTTTGAGAAGCCCAGCTCGGCTCTACCAACGGACGATAGACAACGGATACAGTTGTGGAGCAGGCGCGGCCGGCCCATGCGGGGACAGACGTCGGACAAAAATTAAGAAGAAAGAAACCTATATTTGATGGACCAAAGATGTGTCTGAGGCACGAGGGGGTTGTAACACCACGGTCATGCCACATCGTAGCCATTGGCCATTGTGGATGCACTACCAAGCTAGCTCATCTGATTATCTTCAAGGTTACGTGCAATCTCTTGACCTGTCCAAGAAGTATAACACGGAGGAAATCATCAAAGGAAAAATCCATTGGTGGAGGAAAGGTTGGTCGTGCATGAAAGGGTAGCTACTGCTTCGCTACCATGGCAAAGCCCACCAGAGAATAGGATCGCTTTATCTGTTGATGGGGCTTTCTCCATGGTGGATGAATCAGCATCGGTTGGTATGGTCTTGAGGAGACATAATGGAAGTGTGATCTTTGCAGTTTACCATTGTCTATTTAATTGTAACGATGCACTAGAGGCTGAGTTACATGCGCTAATGCAAGGTATGGCTCTGGCAGTCCAACACACAAACTTACCGGTCATTGTTCAATCTGATTCTTTGGAGGTACTTTTGGCTTTGACTGGAGACAACTTTTCTCGGTCAGCGTATGGTCATTTAGTTGCTGAGATCAAGCATCTTATGGTAAAGAAGGAGTTTATTTCACTGAAGATTAAACGTGAGCGAAATAGTAGCCACAACATTCATGCATCAGGGAACTATCCATTCATGCATTAGGAACAACGGAGCATATTATCCTGTCTAGTGGCGTCTCTGTCTTACCAAAGACCCAGAAAATCCCACAGAATCGGAGCCAGGAACAAGCTGGCATGATCTTGGCCGGGAACTAGAGCAATAAACAGATCTTGGTGAGGGATTTTAGCGAGAAGAGGCCGCCCTCCGGCCCCGGCCCGTCCTTGTCGGCGTCGACGGGGCTCCTCGCCGAGACGCAGGCCGTCGAGCGAGGACCGGCGACTGGCGTGGCGGGGGGTGGTGGTGTTGACCGGCGGCTTGGACGGGGGGAGGGAATCGTGATCGAACCCCTCGCGCACTTGGTAATGTGGCTGCATCGAACCCACGCCGCCCGTTGCTCAGATCCGTGCACTACGCTTCGCAGTCTGCGGAGCACCCGGTCAAGACGCTGCATGTGCCTCCGGTGGCCGCACTTCTACTTGAGAGGTTGAGATCGCTGAAACTTTTTTCTACCCAGGTCAAACTTAAAACCTTTTCTGGGTTTTCTTCAGAGACTTGGTAAATGGTACTGTAATGAAGTGATGGCGTATTTAGCACTAGGATTTTCACAGTCCAGGGTACTACAAATTCTTGACACAAAACTGATAAACGCTTTCATGAATACAGCCCGATAGTTAACTCCATATTTTCAT
Source organism: Triticum dicoccoides (assembly GCF_002162155.2). NCBI lineage: Eukaryota > Viridiplantae > Streptophyta > Magnoliopsida > Poales > Poaceae > Triticum > Triticum dicoccoides. Next base: position 443,936,057 of record NC_041385.1, read on the forward strand.
ATCTGGTAAATCAGTCAATTAGAAATAACCTCCAGGACGATCGTACACTGCCATGACAATCAGACGACATATTATCAAGGATACATGCAAAACAAAGAGGGAAGAAAATACTGTTGGAGTATAATGTCCGACCCATACAATGTTGAAATATGTCTTAAATGGGAAAGGAGACCAAGAGCATCACAAAAGCCACATTACCTGATTAGAATATGATTCAGACCACCAAACTCGACTTGTTGCCTCTTGAGCCTCCATATTGGAATAGGATGGTAAAATCTAAGGAAAAAATGTGTTTCTAGCTCTCCCAATGACAATAGAATACACAGGCCACGACCTATTTGACTACTCCCATATTGTTTGTATTTGAGCACTATTTATGATACATTAAAGAAATTGGAAATAATTGTCTAATGATGTTCACAGATAAAATGCACCTTATATATTGACTGACAATGAACTTTTGGTAATCAAATTTACAGACAAAATGGAAGGCGGGGACGGTTGTGACTGCGAATGTAGCGGACCAGATCATCGCTGTTGTTCTTGTGGTAATCAATTGTGTCACTCAGCTGCTTGATAGCTTCTCTTTTCTCCTGCACTCTAGCTGCTAGTTCCTCGTCTTTTTCTTCAATTATCTTCTCAAGTTGAACCATCTTCTCAGCTGCTTCAGTAGCACTCTTAATCATTTCTGACATTTCCTTTTCTTTTTTTCTCAATCCAATAGCCAGATCTTCGTTTTCCTTGAGCAGTTCTTTCTGCTCAGCAAGATAATTTTTTAACATGTTTTTTAGGACAATAAACTCTCCACCACATGCAGATAAGCGGTTAATGAAGCGCGTCATGCTTTGGCTGGAGTATGATTCGAGCTCATCCAATTGATTTTCCAATTTAGAGACCACTGACTTGGCGCTGTCTTTAATTTGCACAAAATTTTCTTCCAGCAAGCTAATCCTTCCAGAGAACAGTTGTATTTGTTCTTTAAGATGCACGATCTCTGTTTTTGATGATTCCAGTGCCATCACATAGCTGTCTTCTTTGCATTTGCTCTCCGTTTCAGCAACTTCAAGCTTCTGCTTGGCTAGCTGGAGCTGAAATTTAAGTTCTTGGACATGCTTTTGCAGCTCTGCGTTATCCTTATTTGCACAAAACTTTTCCTCTTCCAAATGGCGATTTTTGTCCAAAATTTCTGCATTTTTCTCCTGTAGTTGGCCGATCTGCTCAATATGATTTTTCTTGAGTACCTCAAGCTGAGATGCCTCTGTGGACACACCATCATATGCATGATGGAGTCTCTGAAAGTTGCTACCGATATCATCGAGGCTCTGCTGGAGGTCAGCAAGTTTTGTAGCATGATCTGAAACTTTCTCTGTAACTCTATCTTCAAATTCATTCATGGAAGACAAATTTTCCATGCATATTTTAACCATAACTTTCAGATCGCCCTCCACCTTGGCCTTCTGAGATGACAATATATCGATTATCTTCTCCAAATCTTTCGCATTACTGTTCATTTCATTAACTTGACATGCCGCGTCAGCCTGAACTCTCTCGAGTTTCTCATGTAAGTTAGAAACTTTTAGTATTGCCTCTTCGAACTGTTGCTCCAAGCTGGAATTGTTTTCCAGCTGAACTGAAAGTTCCTCCTTCAGCTGTGCTATCTCACTTTCAAGATTCTTGATAGAAGACTCTGACCGTTTTAGTTGGGTTAATAATGTATCCTTCTCTTCTTGTGCCACCTCAATCTTCCTCTGTGACTCAGCCTTGACTTCTTCTAATTTCTGGGTCAAGTCACATTTGTTCTGTTGTGATTCATCATTTGCTTGCTGCAGAGCTGAAATGCTCTGACTTTGCTTTTCTAGCTCCCTCTCAAAGTTCCTCACAGAAGCTTGAGACTGATGTAACTCTGACAGAACTGTTTCTTTCTCTTCACGAAGTGCTAGAATATCCCCCTGCAGATTGGTCCTTGATTCCTCAAATTGTTTGTTCAAGCTGGAATTGTTTTCTAGCTGAATTGAAAGATCCTCCTTTAACTGAGCTATCTCAGATTCAAGGTTCTTGATAGAAAACTCTGCCTGCTTTAGTTGGGTTAAAACCGTATCCTTCTCTTCTTGTGTCACTTTAATCTCCTTCTGCAACTCAGCCTTGACTTCGTTGAATTCTTCGGTCAGGACAGAGATGTTCTTCTGTAAATCATCATTGGCTTGCTGTAAAACTGAAACACTCACATTTCGCTTTTCTAACTCTATCTCCAAGTTCCCAATGGAAGCATGAGACTGGTGTAACTCTGACAGGGCTGTTTCCTTCTGCTCACTTAGTGCTACAATCTCCTCAGACAAGCTGCTCCTTAATTCCTCCAATTGCTTGTTCAAGCTAGCATTTCTATTCTTCATTTCTTCATTAGCTAGATGCAAGATCGAAATTTGCTCTCGTCCTTGATCTAACTCAGTTCTTAGATTCTTGATGGAAGCCTCGGACTGCTGCAACTCCGAAAGGGTTTTTTTCTTCTCGTCTTGGAGTACTATAATTTCAGCGTGGCGGCTAACCATGGCATCTTCAAATTGTTTCTTCAGGTTACAGTCATTCTTCTGCAGATCTTCATTGGCAACCTGTAGAATATAGTTTTGTTCTCTTTGCTGCTCTAACTCACGTTCGAGGGTCTTGACTGAAGTGTTTGACTGCTGCAAATCATCAATGGTTTGTTGCTTTTCTCCTTGTAACAGAATGATCTCCGCCTGTAGATCACTCTTAACTTCTTCCAGCTGCCTGTCCAAGCTAGAATTTTTCTCGTGCAGTTCTTCATTAGCTTGCTGGAAAAGTGAAATTTCATTCTGTTTTAGTTCTATCTCGCTCTGGAGGTTCTTGACGAAAGCCTCCGACTGCTCTAACTGAGCAACTGCTGCATGTTTCTCCTCCTCGTGTACTATAACCTCATTATACATTTCAGCCTTTGCCGCTCTGAGGCCTTCAATGGCCTCCTGAAGACTTGAAATTTGTTGGTTTTGCTGTTGAAACTTATTTTCAAGATCAATACTAGAAGCAACAGCTTCATTCTTTTCTCCGAGCACTGCTGCAAGCTCATTATGCAGATTTGAATTCACCAACGCCAGGTCTTCATTATCCTTCTGCATAACTGAAATTTGCTTAAGTTGTTGTTCGAACTCGTGTTCAAGATTCTTCAAAGAAGCTTCTAACTGCTTTAGCTCTGATGCCGCGGAATTCTTTTCTTTCAGTAGCTCTGCAATATTATCACTCAGTGCAAGTTTTGTTGATTCCATTTCCTTTTCTAGTTCCTTGATGCTACATTGTGCCTGCTCCAACTCATTCAAACACTTGGAATGTTCTGATACTACTCTTAATTTTTCTTCTTCTGCAGCTCCACGTTCCTTGTTCAGATTGTTCATTAGCTCCTCTTTCTCCACTATCATACCATCTATCTCCACCCCTAAAAGTTGAAGCTTGCTTTCCAGTAAACTGTTTTCTGCAATCAAGGAGTCATTTTTATCTCTTGTTTCAGCAAGAGTTTCCCTCAGTTCGGAAAATTTGATATCCACATTCTTCTCATTTGCTTTCAGGTTATCACATTCCACTGACAGCATCATGTTCTCATTCTTGGATTTTTGGATTTCTGATAACAAGGTCTGCACTTCTTTCTCAGCTAGCTGGGCCTTCTCAAGTTGTGATGACAAGGAATTGCATTTTTCCACTGTATCTTGCAGCTGATTGCTCATATCTTCCCTCTTGTTCTCCAGGTCTATAATTAAAATCTTCAGGTCATCCCTCTCTTTTTCAGTAGTTTGCTTCTCGCCAGATAATGTCTTCATCTCATTCTCCATGTCTGTTGATGTCTTCAGGGATTCTGCTGCCTTCTTCTCTGCACCTTCAACCAACAATTTTAGATGTTCATTCTCTAATGACAAATTTGCAACATCTGAACTAGTGGTTTCTTTGTCCGTTATCGCCTTTTCTAATAGCTTCTTCAGATCAGATATTTCCTTCGTTTTTTCTTCTGCATTTTGTTTCAGCTTCTGAATCTCTGCTTCCATACTTTGATGTTCTCCAGCAAGCTTCTGCATCCAGTCATTTTCTTCATTTAATGCATCTAGTTTCTGATTAGGAACGTCAGTGTCCGATCTGTCTCCTTCCGAGTCTGAATCGGATGAATCTGAACCAGTGGAACTGTGCCCAACATTTTCTAGTTTACTGATTAGATCTTTGCAGTGCTTGTGAAGGTATTGGTAGTCTTCATGGAAGCCCTTTACAAGGGAGGATAGTTTTGATTTCTTCAAGGTATTTCCAGAATCATCTGGTTCGCTTTCAGCCAGCTCACTCTCCTCTCCTATCATTCGCAAAATGTGCTCCACATTCTCATCAACACCTGAGGAAATAACAGAACAACTAAACTTTATTCAAACAATACATGGTAGAAGCTGGAGTGCTTGAATGATCAGGCAAAATATAAGCTAAACCAGTAATATATCCACACTCAGCAGGAATATTCTATTTATGGAAAAGAATTTGATGAATGGAGAAAATGTGATTGGTGGTCCCTCTACAGTCTAGAACACAAAAACGTGCATGATAATTGATGTGAGTTGCATACTAGTCAAGAGAATACCCTTTTTGTTCTCCAATAGATGTTTGGACTTTCTATTTTTGTGTTTCTTCGTCATGCTGGACTGCTGAAGGTCACTATATCCACAACCTTCGCTCCTGAACGACAGATGACTCAAAAGGTGATGAACTGTGCAAGAACGAGAAAAAACAATTAATTGACAACTCATCCGGGAACACAATTGTCACTTGAGGGGCAATTTAATATGTGTAACTAATGAAGATTTTAAAGAGCTCCAACCCCGGCCACTTGTAAACGATCTCCCCCTCTCCGATCCATCACGTGTCGATGATTACCCCATCTTTGTGGATGACGACCAGTCGGTGAGCCTCAGGGCGGGTGTAGAGGATCTCTACATGTGACAACATGCACCGCTGCACGAGAAGGACACCTACCACTGCCATGGCATCGGAGTTTCTCCCCCAATCTCTCTCCCTCTCTCTCTCCTTACGGAGGGAATATTGCATAAAAAGGAGCCTTGGAATGGTCTTAACTGAATATTTAGACAAAAAAAAGGAAAAGATTCTATTGAGACAGTTGTGAATTTGATTGAGTTTCCCTTACTTGACCAAACAAGTTTCAATTCTGTTATTCATTCATTAAGCAGTAGTGACATAGGGCACAAACTAAGATATGGATATGCTTGTGACCCTCATGCTTGCACAGTATTGCATCTCGATGCCAGCTGACACATCCAAGAACACCTACATGATGTATATAGCAGCTAGCTATCATTTTCCTAGACTACTCTGCTACTTGGTTATTGCTTTGTCCATGGTTTGAATATATGGGTTTAGTTTATCGGGGAAAAAAGAATCTATGGGTTTAGTTTATCGGGAAAAATAAAAGAATCTATGGGTTTAGTTTATCGGGAAAAATAAAAGAATCTATGGGTTTAGTGATTTAGTCCATAAGTGAGAAACAGCTTGGATTGGGTTGGGTGGAAAAGGCATGCAGTTCGGTTTAGTCTGGATGCCAGCTTTTTGTTTTGGTTTGGTTTGGTTCGGTTGCTGGAGGCGTGACGCTAGAGGTTTACTGATGTGAGCACCTGCTGCTTGCTTTTGTGGCTCCATTCTCAGTTTCTCTTCTCTGCGCACTATGGTGATGTTCCGCCTGATTGTTGTACCTTTCCCCTTCTAATAAAGAATAAGCAGAGGTCCTGCTGTTCTCGTAAGAAAAAATACAGTCTGGGCTGGGTTCAGTTTGGATGTCAAACTATCCCCAACTTTGTTTACCTACATCATAAGGATGGATGGCCCTCCAACAACACCCAGTAATATACTCATATACAACCATTTTCCCGATTCAACTCGTACAGACTTCCCCACTAGTCCGGTAACAAGCGCAGCCGACCCGCATCTAGACTGGAGTGAACAGATCAAGAAACGTACCGAACGAAATTATTTCTGCCTCCTTCACTCCATATCTCCCGCCTCTTGTTGAACTCGAACTGCTAAGATCTGAGGAAAAACAACAGTAACGAAGGAGCAAGAATGGTCAGGAACCGCGCACGGACTGAAACCAAGCGGAGCTGTCACCTAGCAGATCGACACAGGGGGAGGAAACCGAACAAGAAGAGATGGGAATCAAGCAGGAGAGAAACGGAACAAAAGGAGTTACCGGAGGGGGTGAAGCGATTGGTTGCTCGATCGCCACAGAAGCAAGCCGCAGCCACAAGCTCTCTCCACTGGGCAAGGGCAACCGATGTGTGGGCAGAGTTAGAAACGTACTGCAGGCTGCCTCGCGGGGGAGCGAGTGAACAGCGATGGATTCGTTCTCCTTTGAGCTGCCTGAGCCCTTGGGCGTCTGGCTGAAGCTGAAAGCCCTCGGTGTCTGCGGCTTATTACGGGATCGCCCCCGAACCCGAACACCGCTCCCGCCAATTCGAACGCGAGATGCACCACCTTTGTGGCCACATGGCGGCAAGGGCCCACGAGGCAGTGCGGTCTGTCTGACCTGGCGGGGGCGTGGGAGCCAGCCATGCCGGCTCTTGTCTCTCCTCCAAAGCCGCGGAAGCAAACAAAAAACGAAGCTAGGGAATTCGCGGTGGCCTGTGGGGGCTGACGAGGACCGCCTCCTGCTACTGTGCCACAGATGGCGCACTGCTTTTGTTCTTGTTGGCTTGTGAGCCATCTTGTCTCCTCCACGAGGAATCTTCTGTGGTTCTATGCCGTGGAACTCCGGTAGATCCAACGGCACGCTGCGTAGTACGTAACTGCACGCTGCGTTCACGATTAGTTTGTGCGAGAACAAAGCGTTACGGTTAGTCTGTCAATGCATCGACAAGAGGGTAAAGCTAAATTATTGACGTAAGCCGGTGGTTATGCCCAGGATAACAGCGTGCCAGAAACCGGATCCGGTGACATGACGATCCTAATGTAGAAAAGATTTTGCTACAAAGCGAACGTCCGAATTTTGAGCATCGTAAATCTAATAACCGAGATGGCAAATTATGTTGTTGTGAGGATGGTAATTTCTTTTGTCAAGTATGGCAAATCATTGCCATGCTTGGTTTATGGTCAAGACTTGTCATCTTTGCTAAAGGAAATTGTCATCCTCATGACAACATAATTTGTCATAAAATACGTTTGATCTGTCATGCTTGATATTTAGCATTTCCGAAAGAAAAGTGACAAGTCTAAACAATGGATTTGTCGTAGACCGTCCGTCAGAAAATTTCATTTTCAACCAATTTTGGTTATCCTATTTAAAATTATACGGACTATGAAGAACAGTAGCAGCTGCAGTGTTAGACGTAATAATGTCAATCCATTCAAGCTCTTCCTAATTGTTAGAATATTTTAAAAATGTTAAGTAAAACTAAATTATAATGGCTCCACACGGCTGGCGACCCCTTCGCCTCTTCTCCAAGCAAAAAAGACGGTCAGGGTTTATGCCTCCAGTCGGCGCCAATCTACCTCGTCTTTTGTGGCCTTAGTGTCAGAGCTAAATCCGGGCGATTTCGGGTAGAGGGTCCCGAGCCGGTTATCTTGACACGATGGCAACATGACAAAGAGGGATACGATATTTTACCAAGGTTTGGGCCCTCAAGAAGAGGTAACACACTATGTCATGCTTGTGTTGTATTGATTGTGATGGAGTACAAAGTATATGGTGATCTACCTTGAGATCGTATGTGTATGTCTCTAATCTATTGAATAGGAGATGATCTATTGTCTAGTCTAACCTCGGTTTTATAATGTATCAGAGGCCTAGGATTTATAAGAGTACTCGTCTTGTACGTCAAATCTTGTGGAATCTTCCTTGTATAAGTCATCGGCTGCCCGAAGAGGCCCAATAATTAACCGCCACGGGGCTCCTCAGCCTGGCCCTCCTGGCTGGGAGGTGACATGGTGAGTAGCTCCCTAGTCCAGGACACCATCACTTAGGGCCATGGGGCGCGGTGGATCCCGGCCCTTGCCGACGAGAGAGCTCCGTTTTTATATTTTTCTTTAAGTTTTGCTAGAGTTTGTGTCCTGCACAGAAAGATGAGACGATGATGGCTCCCTGAAGATGAAATAAGGTTCTCCCCTCCTAGCCCCCGCCCCGGCGATGCTCTAGCATCATTGGAGGGCATCTGGAGCTGTGTCTCCAGTGGATCTTGCATGATTCGGTCAGTGGTTGTCTTTGGTGGATACACTCGGATCCGGTCTTCGTTCGTCTACGTCAATGTGTCTTTAGGTTGGATCCTTTCGATCTACAATTCTCTCCATCAGCGTCAGTTGCTGCTATGATGTGTTGGTCCTATGGGACCTTAACACGATGACTTCCTGACTATCTACTACTACAAGTTTTGTCTGGCTCCGGTGGGAGGGGTAGTGACGGCGGTGTGCCTTTGGCTTGCTTCAGTGTTGTAGTCGTCGCTACATGGTTTATGAATCTGGATGTAATTTTTATTTTTTATTTTTTGTGTTCGTTGTACTACCATGATTAATAATTAATAGATCGAAAGTTTTCCTGCAAAAAACTGTTAGAATATTTTCATAAATATGAAAATTATTGAGAGGATTTTAGGGAATTTTTGATTCAGCTGACATTACAATTTCTTTGTTTAAAACGGTACGATCACATACGTTTACATAAATACACACACTCATACTTATGAACATACGCGTTAGATGACTTCAACTTGGTGGTGCTTCTCAAGTTATGTCTCGAGCTTCAGGTGAAAACCCGAGGTCTAACCTTATTGGTTATATCTGGCAATGGCGATATTTATTATGTCATTACCTTGTTGACAACATTGCTCGGATTTGCTTAGACTTGTTCCTCAGCATGAAAGCAAATTATCTGGTCTTCAGTGATTAGATCTGATGTTCCTAGCACTTGAGCGTCGTTTACTTCTTGAATGCGTTGTGAATTCTTCTCGTGGTACTAGTGATGTCAAGTGATTATTGGTGCAGGTATGATCATTGCCGTAGATTGTTGATCATTGTTTAGATCGCCTTAGAGTTTTTTTTACTCCATCAAGGTATAACTTCGGTCTTGTTTGAGTTTGCTACTTGCCGGTGTGATTTTTGTGTGTGTTGGTGTTGATTGTGTGCATTCTAGCTATACAGGGACCGGTGTGTTGCTCATTATATTTGTATTCCCTTGATGCTCATTTTGAGCTAATAAAGTGCGCCATTTGTAGAAAATGGACATACACACGCACTACCCCTATGAGCACCTCCAAAATATAGAGCCGACACAACTTAAGATCTAGGGAGTCACAAAGTGCCTCGTAGTGGACGTGAATGTCTCATCCCACTGAACAAATATCATTGAAAATACTAAAATAAATCAACACCGTAGGTGATGGCTTTTGTGCCTGCTACTTCTTAAGCTTGCGTTGGTTTTTCTCTTGAAGAGGAAAGGGTGATTGAAAGATCATGGATGTCTCCTAGAGGGGGGAGGGTGAATAGACGCTCTAAAATAATTACGGTTTAGGCTTGAAAAAATGCAGAATAAACCTAGCGGTTAATTTGTCAAGCACAAAACCTAAAACGACTTGGCTCATCTATTTGCACCAACAACTTATGCTAAGAAAGATAAACAACTATGTGATAGCAAGATATATGACAAGAAACAATATGGCTATCACAAAGTAAAGTGCATAAGTAAAGAGCTCGGGTAAGAGATAACCGAGGCATGCGGAGACGACGATGTATCCCGAAGTTCACACCCTTGCGGATGCTAATCTCTGTTTGGAGCGGTGTGGAGGCACAATGCTCCCCAAGAAGCCACTAGGGCCACCGTAATCTCCTCACGCCCTCGCACAATGCAAGGTGTCGTGATTCCACTAAGGGACCCTTGAGGGCGGTCACCGAACCCGTACAAATGGCAACCATTGGGGGCGGTCACCGAATCCGTACACTTTGGCAACCCTTGGGGGCGGTCACTGGTACCCGTCAAATTGCTCGGGGCAATATCCACAACCTAATTGGAGACCCTGACGCTTTCCCAGAGCTTTACACCATAATGATTGAGCTTCGAACACCACCAACCGTCTAGGGCGCCCAAGCACCCAAGAGGAACAAGCTCAAGGGTACCAAGCACCCAAGAGTAATAAGCTCCTCAACTTGTAACTTCCACATATCACCGTGGTGAACTCAAACCGATGCAACAAATGCAATGGCAAGGGCACACGGAGTGCCCAAGTTCTTCTCTCCCGAATCCCACCAAAGCAACTAATGCTAGGGAGGGAAATGAGAGGAAGAACGGAAGAAGAACACCAAGAACTCCAAGATCTAGATCCAAGGGGTTCCCCTCACCTAGAGGAGAAAGTGATTGGTGGAAATGTGGATCTGGATCTCCTCTCTCTTTCCCCCAAAACTAGCAAGAATCCATGCAGGGATTGATAGATAGCGAGCTCGAAGAAGGTCAACAACGGGGGAAGAACACGAGCTCAAAGGATAAGGTTGAATGGGGAAGAAGGCCCCCTTTTATAGGGGCTCCCGAATCCAACCGTTATGCAGCCCGCAGCCCGCATCTGGGCGGTACTACAGTCAGCAGTACTACCGTTGTGACAAGTAGGCATAGGGCAACCGGGGCTGAGGGAGAAGAAGTACACGCACTAGTGCGGTACTACCGCCGATAAGCGGTAATGCCGCTCCCTACAGCCGCTGGAAAATAGAGGAGGGCAGCGAGTTGAGCGGTAGTTGGAGCAGACGTAGGAGCGGTACTACCGCGCCCTACTGTCGTCCCTACTACCGCTCCCCTGCGAGGTCCTTTATGGAAACCCGACTCGAGAAAAACGCATCCCCGAAAGCAGGGGTACTACGCGCGGCACAGGGCCGCGGTACTGCCGCTCACAAGCGGTACTACCACTCGAGAGGGCCGTACTACCGCTTGAGGCTTACAAGAACACAACAGAGAAAACAGAGGATGCAATAACGCCTAAACTGCCACAACTTCTGCATAAGAGCTCCGAATTGAGAAAACTCAAGCTTGTTGGATACAAGACAACTAGTAGCATTAAAACAGAGAAACCTCCAACAGAGAAGAACCGGCAGAACCTCCAACAGAGGCAGGGGAGGTATGCCTAACAAAAGAGGAGAGAAACCTCCAACAGAGAAGAACCGGCAGAACCTCCAACATCGAAAACATCATAGAAGATGCAAGAGAACTCCGTTTTCGATGAACTCGAGCTTGTCATCAAGTTGACCATAAGCTCCAAATATCACAAAAAGAACCAAACAAGAACCACGAATATGATGCAAGGATGCAATGGTTTGAGCTCTCTATAAACAATACGATCAAGCTACTCATCGAGAACCCCCCTTGATAGTACGGCAATCGATCCTATAGCCCGGTCCTCCAACTACCACCATGAGACCGGTAAGATAGAAAACCTATCAAGGGCAAACCTTTGCCTTGCACATGGTCCACTTGAGCTAGATGATGACGATCTTGACTCCCTCAAGTTTGACCACCTTACTTGATTGCGTTGGCTCGATGAAGACTAGTTGATTGCTCCCCCATACTCCACTACGGGTGAGCCACTCTTCCGCACATCTTCACAAATCCATTGTTACCACAATGGACAACAAGCTTCAAGCATTTGATCTCTTCGTAATGCTCCACTTGAGCTTGCACACCGCAACCTAACCCCACAAAGAACTCTCACAAATACCATGGGTTAGCATACAAAGCATAATTGACAATGCTTACCATACCATGTGATCACTTGATCCCTCTCCGTACATCTTCTACGCTTTGTGAGTTGATCAACTTGATTCACTCTTGACTTAGTCTTGATCAACCTTGAATCTTTTCAACTCTCTTCATTTGGATGATGTCTTGAAGGTAAACATGAATGATCACACAATCTTCTTCTTCAAGACATGCTTGCAATAAGCTCAACACTCACATGACCAACCTTTGGATAATTCCTTCATAGCACCTTGGTCAACTCATAAACTCCTTGAAACCAACACATGGAATTCAAGAAAAGCCTATGGACAAATCCTTGAAATATAACTCAAGACAACCATTAGTCCATAGAGATTGTCATCAATTACCAAAACCAAACATGGGGGCACCGCATGTTCTTTCAGTCATGCAGCAAAGTAGAGATAAGTATTTCCCCCAGTTTGGTAACAAAGGCATCAATCTAGTAGGAGTAACAAGCAAGTCCCCAATATATGCACCTGCACAAACTAACAAACACTTGCACCCAACGCGATAAAGGGGTTGTCAATCCCTTCACGGTCACTTGCAAGAGTGAGATCTAACAGAAATAGATATAAAAGATAAATAAAAGGCAAAATAAAGTAAAGGTAAATAAATTTCAGCAAGATATTTTTTTGGTCCTTGGTTTTATAGACCCGACCCAAATGGATCAAGTCTCTATGCTTAAGTGTCATCCCTGGATCGGTATGCTGACATACACAGTACTCGAGGATATATAACAGAGTGCAATCACATATAAAAAGTAACGTAAATAATATTACCTCAATCCATATAGCGGAAGTAACAGTTGTGGAGTCCCAACAACATCAATGACAAAGTTGAGTGTAGACATCGTAACCCTAACGTATCACTTACTCGTCGTAAGATTCCTGCAACATAAGACGTTGCAGCCATGTAGGTCAGTACATTGAATGTACTGGCAAATTCACACCACAGAATAATGATGAACAATGGCTATCACTACATGCATATTTGGCTGGTGGAGGCTCTAAGCTTGATTTTTGCATAAAGCTATTTTTTTCCTACAACAAAGGAATAAATTTTATTTACTACAAAGTTGTACCCAATATTGAGAAGGTAACCCCAACTCAATCCCAAAATTAATTAATATTAATAAACCAACAAATTCATTAAGTAAAATGATGAGATCAACAATAATATCCACTTCTAGATACTCAAAATTGTCCATAACCGGGGACACGGCTAACCATGATTAGTTTATACACTCTGTAGAGGTCTGCGCACTTTTCCCCACAAGAGTCGATCGACTGCCTTGAATTCCTCGCACTGCCTGGTGTTTGCGAACAGGATGACCGAGACACAGTCTTTCTCAAGCATTTACTCTCTACTCCGGATAGACCGGTACACCTACAATCCCCCTACATCTGCTAGCCCACCTCTTTGAGAGCTCATACAACTTACTTAACTATGCCAGAGCCCATAATGGTTTGTGGCTGCAAACGGAACTCTCTAGGCATGAAATATCATATGTTCCCTAGGTGACATTCCGTAGGGTAATCACACAGGTACTCTGGGATTCCCTTGGGCAAGCATTGGGTTCTCCAGGTGCCCGGGCAAGCCACTGGGTTCTCTAGGGTGCCCCAACCATTCCACCCAGATGTGTATTAAAATTGCCACCGTATGTTGTCCCAAAATTATTATCTCTCTCAATTTGTATGAATCTCACATATCAATCCCCGTCTACAAGCATGGCTAAGCAATACTCCCTCCGTTCATAATTACTTGTCTCGGAAATGGATGTATCTAGAACTAAAATACATCTAGATACATCCATTTCTGCGACAAGTAATTCCGAACGGAGGGAGTATATGACATAACGAATAAACACGGGGTGAATCAAAAAGGTAATATGTTCTTACCTCATCAACTACATAGCAATACCCACATATTCCCAATCCTACTCATGCAATCTTTGAGGGGTGTATCTAATGCACGTAAAACTGGGTATAGGAAGAGTATGATCAAAGTGTGAACTTGTCTTGTACTATTGATAAGATCCTTCGCACTCATAATTCCTGATAGTTCTACTCGTCACACTCTGTTCAATATATCGTGAGCAAGCAATTACATACATAAGCACTCAAGCAAAAGATGCAAAGGGAAATCGAGGAAAGATCCAAATAAAACTCGAAAACATGCAAATAACGAATCTAAACAGAAAACAAATTTTAACAGCATTATATTTATGTGGATTAGATCTTAATAGTAGGTACATGTGATTAGCTACGATTTGCAAAAAGAATCAACTCAAACAGAGTTACGAAACTCAAGAAACAGACGAAACAAGATCGAATACTAATATGAACTAAACTCAAATTTTAAATTGTCAAAAACATGTTCAAGTTGGTTTACTGGACAGAGGGGATCGTTACGAAGATTTAGGCGTTGGTTTCATCGAAAACGGAGGTACGGATAAAAAGATATGATCCAAAGAAATTTGAGTATGGATCTAAACAAATTTCGAAATTTGAAAGTTGCAAAAAGTTTATTTGAGATATTGGCGTTGGTTTTGTCTAATTTGGATGAACGAATAAAAAGTTATGGCTATTTAAAAAATCAGGGCCAATCTATTTTACGGAAGAAAAATATCTACATAATAAGCTACGGGAGTATATAAAAAAATACGAAGAAAGATACCTTTATAAGGTAGAGAAAATACGACTTCAGATACACGAGACGACTTCCAGAATTCCCGCCGGAGAGGAGAAATATATATTTTTTTAGCGAATCTAGTCAAACTAAAATATTAATTTAACCCGAATCGGATGATTTTTCGGAGGCTCTATGGGTCTATATTCCGAATCGGATGATTTTTCAGAGGCTCTATGGGTCTATATTTATAGGTGGAAAAAAGCTTTATAGGTCAAAGGCTAGGCAATGTGGGACTAAACGTAGACAAACAGAATAAAAGAAGGGAATCGCATGGGCTAAAAAGCACCACCGGCCGGCCGTGCGCACGCTGCAGTATTTTTTTTCCGGCCAAAGGAAAAAGAAAAAGAAAAAAACTGAGAAGGAAATTGCTGGTTGGGCCTGGCCCATATAGGAAAGAAACAAAATGGGGCACCGCTGCTACTATGGGAAAATTTTATTCGACACTAACTGCGTCAAAATGTCGAGGTTTCGCAACAGGCGTCCCCCCGAGCGCGAGAACTGGGCCGGCCCACTATTCCATAGCGAGGCATCCGGTTTTGGGAACCTTCCAGAAGGTTCCCTGAACCGGTTTTTTGTAGTTATACCTGTTTAACGGTTTTCTTTTGAGAAGATTTGTTTTGGTTTTTTTCGTTTTTCTGTTTCATTTCTTTTTTGGGTTTCTTTTTTCATTTCTTTTTTTGTTTCTTTTTCAGGATCACATTTTTTTGGTCTTTTCTAAAACATGTTTGCAGTTTTACAAAAAAAAGGATTTTCTTTGTTATTTCTTTTTCTTTTCTTGTCTTTTTTCTTCAAAAAAATCAAAAATTTGAAATTTTGTTCATGTTTTCAAAAAATGTTCAGCTTTTGAAAAAATGTTCTCAAAATTCAAAAATTGTTCACGTTACACAAAAAAGTTCAAAACTTTCGAAATTCAAAAAAGTAGCAGATTTCAATATTTTGTTCACTTTTTAAAAAAATGTTCGCGCTTCTAAATTTGTTCGGGATTTTTCAGAATTGTTCTTCGTTTCAAAATTTGTTCTCAAGATTCAAAAAATGTTTCTGGTTTAAAAAATTGTTCACGCTTCCAAATTTGTTTGGGATATTTCAAAATTGTTTTCCATTTCAAAATTTGTTCTCAAGATTCAAAAAATGTCCGTGGTTGAAAAAATAGTTGGCGCTTCCAAATTTGTTCTCAAGATTCAAAATTGTTCGTGCTTTAAAAAATTTGTTCACAAATTCCAAAAATGTTCATGTCTTCGAAAAATGTTTTGGAAAATCCGAAATGTTTGGGTTTTCAATTCTATTCTGTTTTTCAAAAAAGTGTTCGCAAAAATGTTCTCATATTCAATTAATTTGTCCATTAAAAAATGAAATTACGAAAATGTTCTAATTTTAAAATTATTGTTCACAAATTTTGAAGTGGTCGCATTTAAACAAAATGTTCACAATTTCAGTTTTCTTCCTTTTTTATTCCAAAAAAATGTTTACGCTTTCACACAATGTTCTAATTTTTAAAATTTTGTTCACAAATTATAAAATGGTTGCGTTTCAGAAAATATTTACTTTTTGCCAAAAGAATTCACGTTTGAATTTTTTTGAAGTATAGCCTTTGTCGCGGTTTATAGTTCATATTTGTTGGGCTACCTTTTTTGACACGAAATCTTAGAAACTATAGTGGCTACCTACTTGTGTTGACAGGTGCCTCACTCACACCTTGGTTCATCGTAATTTTACGTATTCTTATATTTTCTCGCTACTGTTAATTTCTTTAGGTTCGCGCTGCCAATTTACCATAAGAAGTAGCTAGTTGGGGCGGCTAGCTCATCGCGCTTAGCAATAGGAAGTCTCGGGTTCGATTCCAGTACCCTTTTTCCTTTTTTGCGATTTTTAACCTACAAGCTGCTTGTGTGCGAAATGCCGACTGCTTGCCGCAGCGAGCGTCCTTTTTAAATTTAGAACAAATTTCTTTTAATTGAGAACAATTTTGAAAAGGAGAACATTTTTGATATACATGACCAAACAGTTGAAACGGAAACTTTTTTCTAGTGCTTCGAATATTTTTTGAAAGTGCGAACATTTTTTATATAGGTGAACGTTTTTCAGCTGCGTAAACTTAACATGATTTAAAAAACTAACAACATTTTTTGAAAAACAAGAACATTTTTTCATACATGAACAGAAAATTGAAAATAAGAACATTTTTTTGAAATTTTTGAACAATTTTTTTGGAATTGGTGAACAAAATTTGAAAATGGGGACAACTTTTTAAATTCAGAACAAATTTCTTTTAACTGAGAACAATTTTGAAAAGAAGAACATTTTTATATACATGACCAAACAGTTGAAACGGAAACTTTTTTCTAGTGCTTCAAACATTTTTTGAAAGTGCGAACATTTTTATATAGGTGAACATTTTTCAGCTGCATAAACTGAACATGATTTGAAAAATAAGAACATTTTTTGAAAAATTTGAAAAAGAAGAACATTTTTTAATACATGAACAAAAATTTGAAAAATAAAAACATTTTTTGACATTTGTGAACAATTTTTGAACTCAGGCATTTTTTTAAATCCATGCCATTAATTTTCAAATTTCTCAAAAAATGAATAAAAATAATTTGAACAATTTTTGAAAAAACAGGAATATTTTCTGAAAATTCAGAACAAAAATTTGAAAGCAGGAACATTTTTTGAATTTATGAACAAATTTTGTGAAATGGGAACATTTTTTGAATTTTTGAACAAAATCTGAAAAACAGGAAAAAAATGAAATTCTGATTTTTTTTGAAAATAAACTTGAAAAGAGAAAAGGAAAAGAAAAAAGAAACAGAAAAAAGGAAACAGAAAAAAGGAAACAGAAAAAGAAGAGAAATAGAAAAACGAAAAACGAAAAAGAAACTGAAAAAGAAAAAGCCGGTTCAGGAACCTTCTAGAAGGTTCCCAAAACCAGAAAAAACCGGCTGAAAACATCATAGAAGGTTCCAAAACCGGGGTCTGCTGTAACGCTAAACGGGCCGGCCCACTCGGTCGCTCCCTCGCACCTGCCCTATGCGAAGCGCCGACTGCTTGCCGCAGCGAGCGTCCAATAGGAGTTCCCGCTACTATGCTCCGGATGTGGGCGACATATAGTTACGGCGTACGCGCATTTTTTTAATATAGAAAACAGAAAAAGAAAACTAAATAACCAAAATAACATAAAATTTTGTATAGGCGTGTTATATATCAAACTTTTCAGAAGAAGATTTTCTAAAATATGAAAATTTGTTTAGCGACTAATAATTTCCAAAAGAAATTAAAATAAAGCAAACAATGCTACTGGTTTATTTAAAAACCAAATAAAATTATTTTAAAATACCAAAATAATTTCAATTTTATTTCTCTCCATTTTCCTACTATAGGGAATTGTTTTACCCAATTTTCCATATATTTTATTTTTGGAGAAAAGTAATTTGAATAAAAACCAAATAACTTCAAACTGAAAATGATTTTCAAAATACCTTCAAAGGGACTTTAAATTTGATTTCTTTTAACTTCCAATTCATATTCCCCATAATTTGAAAAAGTCATTTTATCTTCTCTCAGGAAAATCATTGAGTTGCAAAAAGTTTCTGAATTTGAAATATTTTCAAATGAAATTCAAATATTTTCAAAAACCCTTTTCATTTTAAATGGAATAAGTCATGTCATCTTTTCTCTAGGGTTTTGTATTTGAAAAGTGAAAGAACATGCGGTGCCCCCATGTTTGGTTTTGGTAATTGATGACAATCTCTATGGACTAATGGTTGTCTTGAGTTATATTTTAAGGATTTGTCCATAGGCTTTTCTTGAAGTCCATGTGTTGGTTTCAAGGAGTTTATGAGTTGACCAAGGTGCTATTAAGGAATTATCCAAAGATTGCTCATGTGAGTGTTGAGCTTATTGCAAGCATGTCTTGAAGAAGAAGATTGTGTGATCATTCATGTTTACCTTCAAGACATCATCCAAATGAAGAGAGTTGGAAAGATTCAAGGTTGATCAAGACTAAGTCAAGAGTGAATCAAGTTTATCAACACACAAAGCGCACAAGATGTACTGAGGGATCAAGTGATCCCATGGTATGGTAAGCATTGTCCATTACGCTTTGTGTTCTAACCCATGGTCTTCGTGAGAGTTCTTTGTGGGGTTAGGTTGCGGTGTGCAAGTTCAAGTGATGCATCACGAAGAGATCAAGTGCTTGAAGCTTGCCGTCCATTGTGGTGACAATGGACTTGTGAAGATGAGCGGAAGAGTGGCTCACCCATAGTGGAGTATGGGGGAGCAATCAACTAGTCTTCATCGAGCCAACGCAATCAAGAAAGGTGGTCCATCTTGAGGAGGAGTAGATCGACATCATCTAGCTCAAGTGGACTTTGTGCAAGGCAGAGGTTTGCCCTTGATAGGTTTTCTATTTTACCGGTCTCATGGTGGTAGTTGGGAGACCGGGTTTTAGGATCGATTGTTGTACTATCAAGGGGGGCTCTTGATGAGTTGCTTGATCGTATCGTTCGTAGAGAGCTCAAACCATTGCATCCATGCATCATCTTTATTGGTTCTTGGTTGGTTCTTCTCCTTGCGAGTTTTGGAGCTTATGGTCATTTTTATGACAAGCTCGAGTTCATCGAAAACGGAGTTAACATGCGTCTTCTATGATGTTTTCGATGTTGGAGGGTATGCCGATTCTTCTCTGTTAGAGGTTTCACTCCTTTGCTTGTTAGGCATACCTCCCCTGCCTCTTCTTACTATAACCAAAGGTTGGTCATGTGAGTGTTGAGCTTATTGCAAGCATGTCTTGAAGAAGAAGATTGTGTGATCATTCATGTTTACCTTCAAGACACCATCCAAATGAAGAGAGTTGGAAAGATTCAACATTGATCAAGACTAAGTCAAGAGTGAATCAAGTTGATCAACTCCCAAAGCGTATAAGATGTACGGAGAGGGATCAAGTGATCACATGGTATGGTAAGCATTGTCAATTACGCTTTGTATGCTAACCCATGGTATTCGTGAGAGTTCTTTGTGGGGTTAGGTTGCGGTGTGCAAGCTCAAGTGGAGCATTACAAAGAGATCAAATGCTTGAAGCTTGTCGTCCATTGTGGTAACAATGGATTTGTGAAGATGTGCGGAAGAGTGGCTCACCCATAGTGGAGTATGGGGGAGCAATCAACTAGTCTTCATCGAGCCAACGCAATCAAGTAAGGTGGTCAAACTTGAGGGAGTCAAGATCGTCATCATCTAGCTCAAGTGGACCATGTGCAAGGCAAAGGTTTGCCCTTGATAGGTTTTCTATCTTACCGGTCTCATGGTGGTAATTGGAGGACCGGGTTATAGGATCGATTGCCGTACTATCAAGGGGGGTTCTCGATGAGTAGCTTGATCGTATTGTTCATAGAGAGCTCAAACCATTGCATCCTGCATCATATTCTTGGTTCTTGTTTGGTTCTTTTTGTGATATTTGGAGCTTATGGTCAACTTGATGACAAGCTCGAGTTCATCGAAAACGGAGTTCTCTTGCATCTTCTATGATGTTTTCGATGTTGGAGGTTCTGTCGGTTCTTCTCTGTTGGAGGTTTCTCTCCTCTTTTGTTAGGCATACCTCCCCTGCCTCTGTTGGAGGTTCTGCCGGTTCTTCTCTGTTGGAGGTTTCTTTGTTTTGATGCTACTCGTTGTCTTGTATCCAACAAGCTTGAGTTTGCTCAATTCGGAGCTCATTTGTAGAAGTTATGGCAGTTCTGGTTTTATTGTTTCCCTCTGTTGTCTTCTCTGCAAGATGAAGGACTCCTAGTGTTGCTGATCTGGGGCATGCGGTAGTACTGCTCTCTGGAGCGGTAGTACCGCAGGCCCTTGTGGTAGTACCGCAGTCCCCTGCGGTAGTACTGTAGGTGCTCACGGCAGTACCGCTCTGTGGGAGCGGTAGTACCGTGTCCTCAGGCCAGGCGCAGCTGCTCGAGCGGTTGTAGGGGTGGATGTAATTTTTTACATCCGTGCCCTACGCGGTAGTACCGCACCGCGGGCGCGGGAGTGCCGTGGGCTCTGGCCAGGCTTAGCAGCATTAGCGGAAGTAGGGGCGGATATAATTTTTTACATCCGCGCCCTACGCGGTAGTACCGCTCTTCGTGTGCGGTAGTACTGTGCCGGAGTTTTGCGCAGGTCCTCCCTCAGTGGAAGTAGGTACGGAAGTAATTTTTTACTTCTGTGCTTTCTCTGCGCCTAGTGTTGCCTGCCTTACGGTAGTACTATAGGGGCACATGGTAGTACTGCTCCCGCGGTTCTACCGCTCATTGCCCTGTGCAACAGTCTTCATCCGGCCAGTACTGCACATGCGGTAGTACCGCAACCTGCAGCGGTAGTACCGTAGCCAACCGCGGTAGTACCGCAGCTCTGTGTGGTAGTACCGCCTCGTGCGGGCTGAGTGAGGGGATAACGGTTGGATTTCTCCCCACCTATGAAAGGGGGTCTTCTTCCCCATCGAGACTTATCCTTTTAGCTCGTGTTCTTCCCCCATTGTTGACCTTCTTCGAGCTTGCTAACTCTCAATCCCTCCTATGATTCTTGCTAGTTCTTGAGGGAAAAGAGAGAGGAGATCTAGATCCACGTTTCCACCAATCACTTTCTCTCTAAGTGAGGGGAACCCCTTGGATCTAGATCTTGGAGTTCTTCGTGTTCTTCTTTCGTTCTTCCTCTCATTTTCTTCCCTAGCATTAGTTGTTTTGGTGGGATTTGGGAGAGAAGGACTTGGGCACTCCGTGTGCCCTTGCCATTGCATTTGGTGCATCGGTTTGAGTTCTCCACGGTGATACGTGGAAGTGAAGTTTGAGAAGCTTATTACTCTTGGGTGTTTGGGCACCCTAGAGCTTGTTCCTCTTGGGTGCCTTGGCGCCTTAGATGGTTGGTGGTGTTCAGAGCTCAATCATTGTGGTGAAAAGCTCCGGGCAAGCGTTGGGGTCTCCAATTAGGTTGTGGAGATCGCCCCGAGCAATTTGACGGGTATCGGTGACCGCCCCCATGGGTTGCCAAAGTGTACGGGTTCGGTGACCGCCCCCAAGGGTCGCCATTCGTATGGGTTCGGTGACCGCCCTCAAGGGTCCCTTAGTGGAATCACGGCATCTTACATTGTGCGAGGGCGTGAGGAGATTACGGTGGCCCTAGTGGCTTCTTGGGGAGCATTGTGCCTACACGCCGCTCCAAATGGAGATTAGCATCCACAAGGGTGTGAACTTCGGGATACATCATCGTCTCCGCGTGCCTCGGTTATCTCTTACCCGAGCCCTTTACTTATGCACTTTACTTTGTGATAGCCATTTTGTTTCTTGTCATATATCTTGCTATCACTTAGTTGTTTATCTTGCTTAGCATAAGTTGTTGGTGCACATAGGTGAGCCTAGTTGTTGTAGGTTTTGTGCTTGACAAATTAACCGTTAGATTTATTCCGCATTTGTTCAAGCCTCTACCGTAATTATTTTAAAACGCCTATTCACCCCCCCTCTAGGCGACATCCACGATCTTTCAAAGAATTTGAATTCATGGAGATCATAAATGCAAGGTGAAAGTTTGGGAAAGTCATTTCATTCCCTCTCATTTAACTTTCAAAAAGATTCGAATTTCAGTCAATTTCACACAAACAACCACACCACAATCAAACAAACAATCAAAACTATTTATTTAATATAACACTCCAAAATTTAGAATTTTGGGATGTTACAAACCTACCACCCTTAAAATGAATCTCGCCCTCGAGATTCGGAGAGGCTAGCAAGAATTAGGTTGGGTTTGGGGGTCTCCTCAAAATCCATTGATCGCCGCAGAGGGTCTGGGGTGCTACCACCCTTAGAAACATGGTTACGGTTCTATCAAAAGTCATATACTCCATCCTTATTGTTGACAGTGTCGATCTTCTCAGATCTTCGGGATAATTCTTTCTCTGAGCTCTTTCGATAGTGTCATAACCTTTTTCCTCAATTCTTCTGTCCTTTTATCTTGGTAAGGTTCTTCCGAGACCGGGTCTTCTTAGCTGACAGGTCTGGAGCCTATACTAAACAACTATCGATATCTCATGGTGGTCATCAATTTATGGTTTCTCCTGCAGGAAATGGGCCTGGGCTTCATTCTCACCGTATGACCTACGTTTGGCAACAACTGCCTTGTAGGAAAATCGTCATACCATTCTAAGGTTCAATCAAGGTTTTGATATCGTCGTCTCTCTACTATGGGTAAGTCACTCAGATTTACTATCCCACATAGCAAGGCGAATAATAAGAGTAAGTTGGCATGGTGATCAATCCATTCCGCACCCAAATCATTACCTTGTACATGGTTTAGTGAATCTCGCATTCTAACACTCGGCCGTCCTCACCAGCATTGCAGAATTTCTCTTGTCCCCGAACTAAGTTTGGATAAATCCATTGATTCTGCAAGCCAAACAAATATCTATCGTTTTTTCACAACTCTCAGGTTTTGCGTTACTCCTATAAGATCGTTTGTTGATAAAGTCATAACTTCTTCCAGGGTTTTTCCTTCAGCAAGAGTGTGCTTGCTTCTTGGCAGGTCCTGGGGCCTGTGGGTTATGGGCTCACCTCATCACTTTTATAGCTTCAACTCATCCTGGGGTTACAATTGCTCCATATTACCAACATTATACCTCCTTCATACCCAATAGTACTTCATCCCTTCATATTCTTGGGGTATCCCACATATCAAGATAAAACTCATACTTATTTTGTCCGTAGTCCACTCCGTGGGATATCATCATCTTTTCCAGGGGTAAAGTGTCCTCACTGGGTACTACCACCCTTGGAATTGCACAAATTATTCCATAGACCATATTTCTCATATCCTCAAAAATGGTCAAAATCTTTCTTCATAGAGTAAAAACTCGTAAAATTCAACGTATCAAATCATGACACATGAACTTTATTGATTGCATGAATTTATTGCAATCTCTTGCATTTCCATTACATGCCTTAACTCAACACCTCAATATAAAAGAATTGTTCCCACTACTACTACTATATTTCTCACAGACTCAACTATTTAACACGAATATCCTCATTGGGACAATCTTTGGCAAAGTGCCCTGCTTCATTACAGTGGAAACATATTACTTCTGACAACTCTCGAGGTTTCCTTGTGATTACATAGCCTCCTTGGGTCCTCGTCTTCCTTTTTGGGCAACCGCTAAAGTAGTGCCCTGAATCTTTGCACCTGAAACATGTGATATGACTTAGGTCCTTCTTTGTAGAAATTGGGTTGTTCCTGGAATCCAATCTATTTCTCTTCGTGGACTTTTCCATGCCAATTAGGGCTTCTATTTCCTGTGGGTCATACTCTACTTCCACTGTCGGAAATGCTACTGATTCCCCCTTCACAGAATTCTGGGAGATGTGTCCTTCTTATCCACATGAATAGCAAGACTCTCTGTAGGGTTTAATTGGGTCTTCTTCGGGGTGTCCTCCACCTCTTCCTTCATCACGGGTTCTTCTAAAATTTCCATGAGGGCTCCTTCCATCACTTGTTTCTTCTGTCGAATAGTTCTTTGTACCATGGGGTAAATGTGACACTGAGCAAGGCAGTGGGTAGTCCCTTCACACAAGAAACCAGTAATCTGCCTAGTTGGGCATTCTTCAGCTGGGTGACTTTCTTCACAATGAGGGCATTCATCCTTGTGCTCCTCCTGGGTGTGTCCTATTTCTCCGCAAATCTTGCATGCACAAGGCTTCTTCACTTTAGGGTCACATGGCTTCTGGATAAGATGTGACTTCAGTAGAATCGTCTTGAATTCATCCCAAGCATTTGCTCCATTCCATCCTTGTATGGCTTGATGTATCTCCCGCCATTTTGCAACACCTTGTGTGATCCGTCGTAGGGTGTATGGAACCATATACTCTCCTTCAATACAGTGCTCCTTCATGCGATCTTCCATGTTCTGAATCCATTGGCCCGTCTCCAATTGAGTCATTGATCCAGAAAATGTGAGTTCATCTCCATTCATCGTCTATTGGTTCCAAGGGTTTGGGTAAGAACGAGATAAGGTTGGAGAGAGAGGGATACACACAATACAAACAATAGTTTTGACGAGACAAATTTTTTGTGGCTGTCGGAAAAACATCAAACAAATGATAGCTCACAATCGTCGCATCTAACGTAAGTATATAACAGGGGTTTGGTCTTCTAAAGTGTCAATAAATCTTCAAAATCACTAAACTCTTCAAGTTTGTTCATGTCTCCGATGGCTTCTTCCGATCGTGCTTGCTGATCTTCTCAAGTTCTTCTGTCAGGTCGTTTCTGTTGATGCGAAGTCTCTCGTGACATCCTTTAATATTTCTGGAGTTGCATTCCAAACTTCTAGGTTTCAACATCCTTGGCATGAACCATGGTCCTACTGTCCTTCAGTTCCTGATGAATCTCCAGTATCTCGAGGTTTTGCTCCTCCAGCTTGGCTACTTTCCGCTTCTGGGTCCTGAGTTCTTCACAAAATGCTTCCTTGTCAAATATGGCTTATTGAAGGTCCATCTTAAACTTCTTGATGTAATACTCCAGATCCTGGTGATACTCCAGCTAAGGCTAAAACTTCATTTGTTGCTGATAGGTGCTCCTTTAGCCCTTGTGTCATCCAATCCTTTCGACGAACTGCGTGCTTAACTCAACACGATGACAATAGCATAAGCGGGCGATAACATCATGAATAACTGTGTTTCTATCCTTGTCATTGCCATGAGCTATCATTCCATAGTTCATATCTCCTGCCTTAGGGTTTTCTTGATAAAAACTTTGAGTTATAACGCATCCATGTTTCCGGTCTTTCTCCGACACACCTAGATCTCGGGTATTGACAACTTCAATAGTTTGACAAATTCCATAAGGGTAGCCTTCCTAGGTCATACCAATCTGGAAATTCTTCAGGGCCTTCAAATTCTCCTAGTCTTCGGTGTCTTCAACCGTTGTAGTTTCCATTACTATATTGCACGGTAAAATCCTCTTCATTCCTAAGTGGTCTTAGTTGTCCGATATCTTGTACTTCTTGGTGTGGTCTCATCAGTCGAATCTTCGTGTGGTCAAAAGGGGAAAAGGATATAGTCTAACTAAAAGAGAATATTTGATAAAGCTCAGAAAAGAAGAGAGGTAAAAGATTTTTTTGAAAATAAAGTTCTAGAGAAAATCTTTCCTATGGGTTTGCCAGCTTCTAGGGGTCATGTCCTACAGTCAACATGTGCTCTGATACCATCTTGTAGTGACCCGACCTAAATGGGTCAAGTCTCTGTGCTTAAGTGTCATCCCTGGATCGGTATGCTGACACACATAGTACTCGAGGATTTATAACAGAGTGCAATCACATGTAAAAAGTAACGTAAATACTATTACCTCAATCCATATAGTGGAAGTAACAACAAAGTTGTGGAGTCCCAACAACATCAACGGCAAAGTTGAGTGTAGACATCGTAACCCTAATGTATCACTTACTCGTCGTAAGATTCCTGTAGCATAAGACGTTGCAACCATGTAGGTCAGTACATTGAATGTACTGGCAAATTCACACCACAGAATAATGATGAACAATGGCTATCACTACATGCATATTTGGCTGATGGAGGCTCTAAGTTTGATTTTTGCATAAAGCTAATTTTTTCCTACAACAAAGGAATAAATTCTATTTACTACAAAGTTGTACCCAATATTGAGAAGGTAACCCCAACTCAATCCCAAAATTAATTAATATTAATAAACCAACAAATTCATTAAGTGAAATGATGAGATCAACAATAATATCCACTTCTAGATACTCAAAATTGTCCATAACCGGGGACACGACTAACCATGATCAGTTTATACACTCTGCAGAGGTCTGCGCACTTTTCCCCACAAGAGTCTATCGCTCCCTTGAAGTCCTCGCACTGTCTGGTGTTTGCGAACAGGATGACCGAGACACAGTCTTTCTCAAGAATTTACTCTCTACTCCGGGTAGACTGGTACACCTACAATCCCCCTACATCTGCTAGTCCACCTCTTCGAGAGATCATACAACTTACTTAACTATGCCAGAGCCCATAATGGCTTGTGGCTGCACACGGAAGTTTCTAGGCATGAAATATCATATGATCCCTGGGTGGCATTCCGTAGGGTAATCACACGGGTACTCCGGGATTCCCTTGGGCAAGCACTGGGTTATCCAGGTGCCCGGGCAAGCCACTGGGTTCTCCAGGGTGCCCCAACCATTCCACCAAGATGTGTATTAAAGTTGCCACCTTATGTTGTCCCAAAATTATTATCTCTCTCAACTTGCATGAATCTCACATACCAATCCCCGTCTACAAGAATGGCTAAGCAATATATGACATAACGAATAAACCCGGGGTGAATCAAAAAGGTAATAGGTTCCTACCTGCTACGTCTTGAGCTTGCATTGGTTTTCCTTGAAGAGGAAAGGGTGATGCAGCAATAGTAGCGTAAGTATTTCCCTCAGTTTTTGAGAAGCAAGGTATCAATCCAGTAGGAGGCTTCTCAGAAGTCCCACGCACATACGCAAACAAACAAGAACTCGCAACCAACGCAATAAAGGGGTTGTCAATCCCTTCAAGGCCACTTGTGAAAGTGAGATTTGATAGAGATAATATGATAAGATAAATATATTTTTGGTATTTTATGATATAGATTGGAAAAGTAAAGATGCAAATAAAAGTAGGTTGAAAGCTTATATGATAAGAGATAGACCCGGGGGCCATAGGTTTCACTAGTGGTTTCTCTCAAGATAGCATAAGTATTACTGTGGGTGGACAAATTACTGTCGAGCAATTGATAGAAAAGCGAATAATTATGAGATTATCTAGGCATGATCATGTATATAGGCACCACGTCTGTGACAAGTAGACCGACTCCTGCCTGCATCTACTACTATTACTCCACACATCGACCGCTATCCAGCATGCATCTAGAGTATTAAGTTCATAAAGAACAGAGTAACACATTAAGAAAGATGACATGATGTAGAGGGATAAACTCATGCAATATGATATAAACCCCATCTTTTTATCCTCGATGGCAACAATACAATATGTGCCTTGCTGCCCCTGCTGTCACTGGAAAAGGACACCGCAAGATTGAACCCAAAGCTAAGCACTTCTCCCATTGCAAGAAAGATCAATCTAGTAGGCCAAACCAAACTGATAATTCAAAGAGACTTGCAAAGATAACTTAGTCACACATCAAAGAATTCAGAGGAGATTCAAATATTTCTCATAGATAAATTTGATCATAAACCCACAATTCATCGGATCTCGACAAACACACCGCAAAAAGAGTTACATCGAATAGATCTCTAAGAAGATCGAGGAGAACTTTGTATTGAGATTCAAAGAGAGAGAAGAATCCATCTAGCTAATAACTATGGACCCGAAGGTCTGTGGTAAACTACTCACAACTCATCGGAGAGGCCTTGGAGATGATGTAGAGGCTCTTCGTGGTCGATTCCCCCTCCGACGGAGCGCCGGCGAAGGCTCCAAGATGGGACCTCGCGGATACATAAGGTTACGACGGTGGAATTAGGTTTCGTGGTCCCTTCTGATGTTTTCGGGGTACATGGGTATATGTAGGAGGAAGAAGTAGGTCGGTGGATGGTCAAGGGACCCACGAGGGTGGGGGGAGTGCCCACCTGTAGGGGGCACGCCGGGCACCCTCGTGGCCGCCTCCTTTGTTTCTTGACTTCCACTCCAAGTCCTCTAGATCACGTTTGTTCCAAAAAGATCGCTCCCGAAGGTTTCATTCCGTTTGGACTCCGTTTGATATTCCTTTTCTTCGAAACACTAAAATAGGCAAAAAAACAGCAATTCAGGCTGGGCCTACGGTTAGTAGGTTAGTCCCAAAAATGATATAAAAGTGTAAAGTAAAACCCATAAACATCCAAAACGGGTAATATAATAGCATGGAACAATAAAAAATTATAGATACGTTGGAGACGTATCACTACCTCATCAACTACATAGCAATATCCACATATTCCCAATCCTACTCATGCAATCTTTGAGGGTTGTATCTAATGCAAGTAAAACTGGGTATAGGAAGAGTATGATCAAAGTGTAAACTTGCCTTGTACTATTGATGAAGATCCTTCGCACTCATAATTCATGATAGTTCTACTCGTCACACTCCATTCAATATATCGTGAGCAAGCAATTACATACATAAGCACTCAAGCAAAAGATGCAAAGCGAAATCGAGGAAAGATCCAAATAAAACTCGAAAACAAGCAAATAATGAATCTAAACAGAAAACAAATTTTAATAGCATTATATTTATGTGGATTAGATCTTAACAGTAGGTACATGTGATTAGCTACGATTTGCAAAAAGAATCAACTCAAACGGAGTTACGAAACTCAAGAAACAGACGAAACAAGATCGAATACTAATCTGAACTAAACTCAAATTTTAAATTGTCAAAAACATGTTCAAGTTTGTTTACTGGACACAGGGGATCGTTACGAAGATTTAGGCGTCGGTTTCATCGAAAACGGAGGTACAAATAAAAAGATATGATCAAAAGAAATTTGAGTATGAATGTAAACAAATTTCGAAATTTGAAAGTTGCAAAAAGTTTATTTGAAATATTGGTGTTGGTTTCGTCTAATTTGGATGAACGAGTAAAAAGTTATGGCTATTTAAAAAATCAGGGCCAAGCTGTTTTACGGAAGAAAAATATCTACATAATAAGCTACGGGAGTATATAAAAAAAATGAAGAAAGATACCTTTATAAGGTAGAGAAAATACGACTTCAGAGACAAGAGACGACTTCCAGAATTCCCGGTGGAGAGGAGAAATATACTTTTCTTTAGTGAATCTAGTCAAACCAAAATATTGATTTAACCCGAATCGGATGATTTTTCGGAGGCTCTATGGGTTTATATTTATAGGTAGAGAAGAGGTTTATAGGTCAAAGGCTAGGCAATGTGGGAATGAACAAAATAAAGAGGGAGGGAATCGCATGCGCTAAAAAGCATCACGGGCCGGCCGTGCGCACGCTGCAGTATTTTTACGGCCAAAGTAAAAAGAAAAAGAAAAAAACTGAGAAGGAAATTGCTGGTTGGGCCTGGCCAATGTAGGAAAGAAAAAGGAAATGGGGCACTGCTGCCACTATGCTGCGCATGTGGGCGACATATAGTTAAGCGTACACGAATGTTTTTTATATAAAAAAAGGAAAAGAAAACCGATTTAAAAACCATTTTATATAGGCATATTATATATCAAAATTTTCAAAAGAAGATTTTCTAAAATATGAACATTTCTGTAGTGACTAATAAATTCAAAAACAATTAAAATAAAGCAAACAGTGTTACTGGTTTATTTAAAAACCAAATAAAATTATTTTAAAATACCAAAAATAATTTCAATTTTATTTCTCTCCATTTTCCTACTATAGGGAATCACTTTACCCTATTTTCCAAATAACTCCAAACTGAAAATGATTTCCAAAATACCTTCAAAGGGACTTTAAATTTGATTTCTTTTAACTTCCAACTCATATTCCCCATAATTTGAAAAAGTAATTTTATCTTCTCTCAGGAAAATCATTGAGTTGCAAAAAGTTTCTGAATTTGAAATATTTTCAAATGAAATTCGAATATATTCAGAAACCCTTTTCATTTTAAATGGAAGAAGTCATGTCATCTTCTCTCTAGGGTTTTGTATTTGAAATGAATTTGAATTCATGGAGATCATAAATGCAAGGTGAAAGTTTGGGAAAGTCATTTCATTCCTCTCATTTAACTTTCAAAAAGATTCAAATTTCAGTCAATTTCACACAAACAACCACACCACAATCAAACAAACAATCAAAACTATTTATTTAATATAACATTCCAAAAATTAGAATTTTGGGATGTTACAAAGCACCTCTCCCATGGCAAGATAGATCAATCTAGTTGGCCAAACCAAACCAATAGATCAGAGAGAAATACAAAGCTATTTAAATCATGCATAAAAGAGTTCAGAGAAGACTCAAATAATATTCATAGATAATTTGATCATAAACCCATAATTCATCGGATCTCAACAAACACACCGCAAAGGAAGACTACATCGGATAGAACTCCGAGAACATCGAGGAGAACATTGTATTGAAGATCAAAGAGAGAGAAGAAGCCATCTAGCTACTAGCTATGGACCCGTAGGTCTGTGGTAAACTACTCACACATCATCGAAAGGGCAGCAAGGTTGGTGTAGAGGCTCTCCGTGATCGAATCCCCCTACGGCAGATTGCTAGAAAAGGCTCAAAGATGGGATCTCATGGGAGCAGAAGCTTGCGGCGGCGGAAAAGTATTTTGTGGACCTGATGTTGATGGAATATTTTCGGATTTATAGTGTTGGAGTTAGGGTTAGGGGAGTCCAGAGGGGCCCACAAGCCCTAAGGGCGCCCCTGGGGCACGGCCAGGAGGCTTGTGGCTTCCTCGTGGCTTCTCTGGCCTCCTCTCCAAGTCTCGTGGGTTTCTACTGGTCCAAGAAAAATCATCATAAAGTTTTATTCTATTTGGACTCCGTTTGATATTCCTTTCTGAAAAAGTCAAAAACAAGGAAAAACAGCAACTAGCACTCGGGACTAGGTTACTCGGGACTAGGTTAATAGGTTAGTCCCAAAAAATGATATAAAATAGTACCAAAATGCATATAAGACATCCAAGATAGATAATATAATAGCATGGAACAATAAAAAATTATAGATACGTTAGAGACATATCAAGCATCCCCAAGCTTAATTCATGTTCGTCCTTGAGTAGGTAAATGATAAAAATAGAATTGTTGATGTGGAATGCTACCTAACATTTTTTATCAATGTAATTTTCTTTTATGTGTCATGAATATTCAGATCCATAAGATTCAAAACAAAAGTTTAATATTGACATAAAAACAATAATACTTCAAGTATACTAATAAAGCAATCATAGTTTTTCAAAATAACATGGCCAAAGAAAGTTATCCCTACAAAATCATATAGTCTGGTCATGCTCTATCTTCATCACACAAAGTATTTCATCGTGCACAACCCCGGTGTTAGTCAATCAATTGTTTTCATACTTTTAATTTTCTAAAGCTTTTTCAATTTTCACGTAATACATGAGCATGAACCATGGATATATCACTATAAGTGGTATGGTGGAGGTCGTGTGGAAGACAAAAAGGAAGAAAGTCTCACATCAACTAGGCAAATTAATAGGCTATGGAGATGCCCGTCAATTGATATCAATGCGAGTGAGTAGGGATTGCCATGCAACGGATGCACTAGAGCTATAAGTGTATGAAATCTCAAAAGAAAACTAAGTGGGTGTGCATCCAACTTGCTTGCTCATGAAGACCTAGGACAATTTGAGGAATCCCATCATTGGAATATGCAAGCCAAGTTCTATAATGAAAATTTCCAATTAGTATATGAAAGTGAAAAAATAGGAGACTCTCTATCATCAAGAACATGGTGCTACTTTGAAGCACAAGTGTTAAAAAAGGATAGTAATATTGTCCCTTCTCTCTTTTTCTCTCTTTTCCCCTTTTTTTTCTTTTTGGGATCTTTGGCCTCTCTTTTTTATTTTGGGCTCTTTGGCCTCTCTTTTTTATTTTCGTCCGGAGCCTCATCCCGACTTGTGGGGGAATCATAGCCTCCGTCATCCTTTCCTCACATGGGACAATGCTCGAATAATGATGATCATCACACTTTTATTTACCTACAACTCAAGAATTACAACTTGATACTAGAACAAAGATATGACTATATTAACGCATCATGCATATGAGAACAATATGACAATGATGGTGTGTGTCATAATAAAACGGAACGGTGGAAGTTGCATGGCAATATATCTCGGAATGGCTATGGAAATGCCATAATAGGTAGGTATGGTGGCTGTTCTGAGGAAGGGTATATGGTGGGTTTAATGCACCAGCAAAAGTTGTGCGGTACTAGATAAGCTAGCAATGGTGGAAGGGTGAGAGTGCATGTAATCCACGGACTCAACATTGGTCATAAAGAACTCACATACTTATTGCAAAAATTTATTATCCATCAAAGCAAAGTACTAATACGCATGCTCCTAGGGGAGAGGTTGGTATAAATTAACCATCGCGCGCTCCCAACCTCCACACAAAGGAAGACAATCAAAAATAAATCATGCTCTAACTTCATCACATAACGGTTCACCATACGTACATGCTTCAGGAATAACAAACTCTAACACAAGTATTATTACTCAATCACAATTACCAACTAGCATGACTCTAATATCACCATCTTTATATCTCAAAACAAATGCAAGAAATCAAACTTCTCATATATTCAATGATCTTCGTGAAAGTTTTTATTATATCCCTCTTGAATGCCCATCATATTAGGACTAAATTAATTACCTAAACCAATTGCCATACTATTTTCAAGACTCTCAAAATAATATAAGTGAAGCATGAGAGTTCATCAATTTCTATAAAATAAAACCACCGCCATGCTCTAAAAAGATATAAGTGAAGCACTAGAGCAGCTCCCTAGCTCAAAAGATATAAGTGAAGCACATAGAGTATTCTAATAAATTCACGATTAATGTGTGTCCCTTTCAAAAGGTGTGTTTGCTCAAGGATGATTGTGGCAAACTAAAAATCAAATAAAGCAAAGACTCATATATCACAAGACGCTCCAAGAAAAACACATATCATGTAGTGAATAAAAATATAGCCTCAAGTAATTTTACCGATGGATTGAAGACAAAAGAGTGGATGCCATCCGGGGCATCCCCAAACTTAGATGCTTGGTTCTTCTTGAATATTACCTTGGGGTGCCTTGGGCACCCCCAAGCTTAGGCTCTTGCCACTCCTTATTCCGTTGTCCATCAAAACTTCACCCAAAACATGAAAACTTCACAACATAAAACTCAACAAAAAAAACTTGTAAGCTCTCTTAGTATAATAAACTAAATCACCACTTAGGTACTATTGTGAACTCATTCTAAATTTATATTGGTGTTATATATACTGTATTCCAACTTCTCCATGGTTCATAGCCCCCGATATTACCCATAGATTCATCAAAATAAGCAAACAACACAAAGAAAACAGAATCTCTCAAAAACAAAACAGTCTGTAGTAATCTGGAAACTTCGTATACTTATGTAACTCCAAACATTCTGAAAAATTAGGACAATCTTGGAAATTTGTATATAAATCCTGTGTAAAAAAATTAAGATCAAAATCATGGTCCTGTGATTTTTTAAAATTCTGGCAACGAGCGCAAAATTTACTGTTTTTCAGCAAGATCAAATCAAGTATCACAATAGACCATCCCAAAGGTCTTACTTGGCTCAAACACTAATTAAAACATTTAAACACTAAAACACGATTACTAAAGAAGTAATATTGTGTATTTATTCAAAAACAGAATTAAAAATAAAAACACAAAATGAAAATTGGGTTGTCTCCCAACAAGCCCTATTGTTGAACGCCCCTAACTAGGCATACTGCAATAGATTTAGGTATTGTCATCTTTGGTATTTAATCCATAAGTAGCCCTCATAATAGATTCATATGGCAACTTAATTTTTTTCTTGGAAAGTGTACATGCCCTTCCTTAACGGAAATTGAAATCTAATGTTTCCTTCTTTCATATCAATAATTGCACCAACCGTTCTAAGGAAAGGTCTACCAAGAATAATAGGACATGTAGGATTGTAATCTATATCAAGCACAATAAAATATATAGGCACATAATTCCTATTTGAAATAATAAGAACATCATTAATCCTTCCATTAGGTTTCTTATAGAAGAATCCGCTAGATGCAAATTCAAAGAACAATCATCAAATTCATGAAAACCTAACACATCACACAAGGTTTTTGGAATAGGGCAAACACTAGCACCCAAATCACATAAAGCATAACACTCATAATCTTTAACCTTAATATTTATAGTAGGTTCCCACTCATCATAAAGCTTTCTAGGGATTGAAACTTCCAACTCAAGTTTTTCTTCAAAAGATTTCATCATAGCATCAACAATATGTTTAGTAAAAGCCTTATTTTGATTATAAGCATGGGGTGAATTAAGCATGGATTGCAACAAGGAAATACAATCAATCAAAGAGCGATTATCATAATTAAAGTCCTTGAAATCCAAAAGAGTGGGTTCATTGCTACCTATAGTTTTGACCTCTCCAATCCCACTTTTATCATTTTTTTCATTAAGATCATCACCCTCCAAATTGTTGTGACACCTTCTAGCTAAAGTTGACTCATCTCCAGACCCATCTTGATCAAGTTTTATATTGGCAAATAAAGATTCAATAGGAGTAACACCAATTACTTTAAGATCTTCATCATTATTATCACGAAAACTAGAAGAACATGCTTTTACAAACCAATCTCTCTTAGCACGCATCCTAGCAGTTCGTTCTTTACTTTCATCAATAGAGATTCTAATAGTTTTCAAATACTCATTAGTATCACGCGTGGGTGGCATACATCTCATTTCCAAAGAATCAATCTCAAGAGAAATCTTATCAAAGTTTCTAGCCAAAGCATCAATCTTAATCAATTTTTCTTCTACCATAGCATTGAAAATCTTTTGAGAATTTATAAAATCTTTAATATTATTATCAAGATCAGAAGGTATCTTATTATAATTTCCATAAGAATTGTTGTAGGAATTACCATAATTATTATAGGAATTACTAGGAAACGACCTAGGATTAAAATTGCCTCTATACGCGTTATTACCAAAATTGTTCCTACCAACAAAATTCACATCCATAGATTCATTATTATTCTCAATAAAAGTAGACAATGGAATATCATTAGGATCAATAGGAGCACTCATACTAGCAATCAATTTCATAAGTTTATCCATCTTTCCACTCAAAGTATTAATTTCTTCAATTGCATGCACTTTTTTTTACTAATGGAAGCTCTTTCGGTATGCCATTGAGAGTAATTTGCCATAATATTATCTAGGAGTTTAGTAGCTTCTCCTAATGTAATTTTCCATAAAAGTACCATCTGCAGTGGAATCCAAAAGATTTCTAGAGGCAAAATTCAATCCCGCATAAATTTTTTGTATGATCATCCATAAACTTAAACCATGAGTAGGGCAATTTATTATCATCAATTTCATCCTCTCCCAAGATTGTGTGACATGTTCATGATAAAGTTGCTTAAAATTCATTATATCGTTCCTAAGGGAGCTTATCTTAGCGGGAGGAAAATACTTGGAAATAAAAGCATCTTTACACATGTTCCGTGAATCAGTACTATTTTTAGGCAAAGATGAAAACCAAGTTTTAGCACGATCTCGTAGTGAGAACGGAAATAGCTTCAATTTAATAATATCATTATGCACATCTTTTTTCTTTTGGATATCACATAATTCAACGAAAGTGTTATAGATGGGATGCCGCATCTTCATTAGGGCTACCAGAAAATTGTTCTTTCATAACAAGATTCAATAAAGCGGCATTAATTTCATAAGATTCCGCACTAGTGGCAGGAGCAATCAGAGTGCTAATAAAATCACTATTATTAGTGTTGGAAAAGTCACACAACTTGGTATTTTCTTGAGACATCGACAAAGCAAGCAATCTAGCACACAAGCAAACAAAAAGCAAACGAAAAGACGAACGAGAAGAAGGCGAATATTTTTGTATTTTTCTGAAACCGTTTTAGAAGTGGGGGAGAGCAAAACGAGAGGCAAATGGCAAATAATGTAATGCAAGAGATGAGAGTTTATGATAGGTACTTGGTAGGCTTGATGTGTATCCTCCCCGACAAAGGTGCCAAAAATTCTTCCTGCTACTTCTTGAGCTTGCGTTGGTTTTTCCCTTGAAGAGGAAAGGGTGATGCATCAAAGTAGAGATAAGTATTTCCCTCAGTTTGAGAACCAAGGTATCAATCCAGTAGGAGGAACAAGCAAGTCCCCAATATATGCACCTGCACAAACTAACAAACACTTGCACCCAACGCGATAAAGGGGTTGTCAATTCCTTCGCGGTCACTTGCAAGAGTGAGATGTAATAGAGATAGATATAAAAGATAAATAAAAGGAAAAATAAAGTAAAGGTAAATAAATTGCAGGAAGGTATTTTTGGGTCTTTGGTTTTATATATTTGAAAATATATGATGGAAAATAGACCCGGGGGCCATAGGTTTCACTAGAGGCTTCACTCTTGAAAGAAAACATACAGTGGGTGAACAAATTACTGTTGAGCAATTAATAGAAAAGCACATAGTTATGACAATATCTAAGGCAATGATCATGAATATCGGCATCACGCCCGTGACAAGTAGACCAAAACATTCTTCATCTACTACGATTACTCCACACATCGTCCAACTCCCGCCTCCATCTAGAGTATTAAGTTCAAGAGAACAGAGTAACGCATTAAGCAAGATGACATGATGTAGAGGGATAAACTCAAGTAATATGATATAACCCCCATCTTTTTATCCTTAATGACAACAATACAATACGTGCCTCGCTACCTGTCGTGGAATTGTCACATCAGATGTCCTAGTGGAAGGACTTAGTCATGGAGCCATCGCAACTAGGAAGCTTAAAGGGGTTAATCGGGACAAAGTACACGGGGTTTATACTGGTTCGGCCCCTTATGGTGAAGGTAATAGCCTACGATCCAGTTTTGAGTGGGATTGCTTATGTCTTGATTACCAGGGAGCGAAATCGCTTGACCTAGATCTCGATCTTATGATCCTTGCCCTAAACCGCCGTCGGGTCGTCCCTTTATATACAGAGGTCGACGCCCAGCAGCTCACAGAGTCCCGGCCGGCTCATAAACAGTGTCCGACTCGGTCTCTAACTATTCTTGCCTTACAATACAAGTCATGTACATATGGCGGTTTATCTCTACGGGCCTTAAGTCGCCTCTTGGCTTTGGGCCCTTAACTGAACCGCCATCTTCAAGCTTTGTTTTGGGCTTCAAGAGTACTCATTGGTATAACCTAGCCCCTCCTGGGCGAGTCATACCTAATAGTTATATCCCTAACATTAGGCCCCAGATTGATTTGAACTGGTTCATGTCAATCTTCGACACTTAAGAAAAATCTTTTGCTCTTTGCTTATGAAATTTTTGTAACCCGCCATGACGTCATCCTTTGGATTTGTGGTAACCCGCCATGACGTCATCTGCCATTAATGCACGTTTTGTCCAACATATCTCAATGGATCTTATCTTAATGACCATCCCGAAAATCGAGGCGTCCTTGTAGTTGGATAACCATGTTTTCGGCGTCCTCGTTTTTTGCGCCCACTTATCAGTCTTCCCTCATAAATAGACACGACCAGGTCTTTCCTCATTCTCCCCTTTCCTCATCTTCTTCCTCTCGCAACCCTACTGCCGCTCGAGCTCCGCCGCCACCACGGTGCACCTTGTCTTCCTCGACCTTGGCTGCTGCATCAACCTGAGTCAGTCCAGAGAACGGCGGCGACCCTTCGTAGTAGATCTGCAGCTGTAAGTCTTCTCCTTCCCGCACCTCAGATCTGCATTTAGGGTTTGCAAGTTCCTCTATGTTCTTCGTGGTTCATCACGGTTTCTTCGTAGTTCTTCCACCAGGGCCTCATTTGATCCAAAAGTAGTATAGAACTCATGCGGTAGTTGTTTCGCGTCCATTTTTGATACTAGCAGATCCCTTTTTCTTGTAAAGAAGTCTCATTAGAGCTCACGAACTCATCTGTACCACATTTTTAGGTCTAGAATATTTTATTTTCTGAACAACCATTTGATTCAAAATAATAGCTGCAACCTGTGAAACTTGTTTATGCAACACTTAGGCAAAAACTGTATTTGTTAGACCCACCTAGTCATGGCGACTCTTATCACCAGCTTAAAAAGGCAATGCTCAATTGGTAATCTTGACCACCCATGGCGGTTTAGATAACTTAACTACTTATAGCGCTCATGGCGGCTTAAATAATCTGACATAATTAGCCTTATACCATTAGGCCCCTTTATAAGACGCCATCTTGAATATGCACTGTAATGCTTTTCTCCGGCTTAAATTTGAACCGATTTTTTTTTACTCTTTCTTAGGCTTTCATCACAATGGCACCCAAACCACCCACTTCATGCAACTAGGTCAAATCCATTGTCACAGACAGTACGCTTGATGACTTTGTGAAGATCGGCTATCTGCCGAAGAAGGAAGTTATGTCCAATCGTGCTCTTGACCCAACGGAGGAAATTCCCCAGCCCAAAGCGGGGGAGGTCATCGTCTTCACTGATCATATGAACCGGGGTTTTTCACCACCCGGCTCAAAATTCTTTAGGGACGTCCTGCACTTCTTTGACCTCCATCCTCAAGACATCGGACCCAATTCCGTGTCTAATATTTGCAGTTTTTCAAGTGTTCAGCGAGGTATATCTTGGAGAAGAACCTAGCTTGCTACTCTTTTGAGAGTTATTCTACTTGAACAGCCAGAATGAGTGTGCCAACGGACATAGCTTGGAACTTGGCGGTGTCTCAATCCAACATCGGAGAGACGTAATTTTTCCTTATGCCAACCCACCAAGTCATCCCAAAGACTGGAACCAGATGTGGTTCTATTATCAAGACACTTCTTTGGCTGATGAGAATCCTCTGCCCAGCTTTCGTGCTCTGCGTCTTGAATCCAATCATCCACTTCCTGATAAGATAACAGTCGCCGAACGCAAGACGCTCGCCCCCACCCTGGCTAAAATCAAGGCTCTTCTGGGAATGAGCTGAATGGTATTGACTTGGTCTGGGTTTGGCTTGCCTGGCAGATCATTC
The DNA here is from genome assembly GCF_002162155.2 of Triticum dicoccoides. Taxonomy (NCBI): domain Eukaryota; kingdom Viridiplantae; phylum Streptophyta; class Magnoliopsida; order Poales; family Poaceae; genus Triticum; species Triticum dicoccoides. The sequence continues at coordinate 443,975,277 of NC_041385.1, forward strand.
AATTGAGCCGCCGCCCTGGTCTGATGTGCACCTATTCGGGCAAAAAGGATGACCCTCTGCGACACAGTTCTGGCGATTTGTCTGACCACGTCGTCAATGACATGAAAAAGTCTCTCCTGAATGAAAGCCTGGCAGACTGCGGTAAAGTGGGCTTAAGCCCTTTCTGCAAAGCTAACCCGGCTCCAGCAGTAAGCCGCCCATCTGAATAAATTACCTTCATCCTTTGATGTTTGTATCTATACTCATACTTTTGCTGATTTTAACAGGCTGGTGATAAATTCTGGAAGGCTAAATATGATCACGAAGCTGCGAAGAAAGCCAAGAAGGCAGAGAGAGCCGCCAGGAAAGAGGCTGCGAAGAAGAAGGGCAAGAAGGCCACCACCTCTGACTTGCTTCGGCTAGAAGATACTTCTGAGTCGGAGGTAGCCCTTGACTCTCTTGGCTCCTTTTTTAACCACCTTATTGACACTAATTATCAGCACGAGGACACAGGAACAAGTCATGGAAAGGATGAAGAGGTAACTATCATTTCCTCCGACTCCGAGCCTTTGCCAAGACAGAAAATCCGAAGAGTAACCCGGAAAGTAAGATTTTCACATCCCTTAGCTTATCAAGATCCTCAATTTCTTTTGAAGTGACAGATTCACGAGAGCTGGAGGCAGACCCGGACCAACAAGGATGCGGAAATCTCCTCCGGCTTATCGAATACACCAAGGAAGCGTCGGAACGAGGTCACCTCTGATTTAAATCCCTTTTATCCTTTGGTGGGTCTCACTCGCCAACCACTCAATTCTTCTGACTCGAATTATCAGGAAACTTCACCTTCCTCCGGTGACTCAATGCAGTCCAACTTGCCGGCTTTCAAGACCACTCTAGGGTAATGATGACTTGCTTATCCTATATTCATTTCAATTCTCTATATTGGTACTGATCTTTTGATCTTATGCAGCGGAAAAGCAAAGCCTAGCAAGAAAGTAAAGAAGAACAAGCCAACCGAAGAGCCGATTTTCAAAGAGCTGGAACTTGGGATGGTCGTGCCTGAGGCTTCTGCTCATGAGCCGCCACCTGAACCAGCTATTGACATGCCAACACCAACTGCTGATCCGCCTGCCGAACAAGTCGCCGATGGCTCTAAAAACCCGGAAGTCCCTAGCCCGGCCAAGAAAGACAATCCGCAAAATGCTGATGTCGAGATTACCAGAACCGGCTTTGCCGAACCAGGAAGACCAACTGTGCTGGCCAAGTGTTCTGCCAAAGAAGAGCACCTGGAACACCGCAAGGCCAAGTTTGATGTTGTTGACTATACTCACATGAGTATTGGAGAAGTTTTGTCTGGCTATCTGAGCCAAGTACATAGCAGTCGTGACGTTGAAATTGATATGGTGAAGCAGATGCACCAGAAGTTTGAGGTACAATCCTTTCTCTGTACTAATTTATCCTTACTATGCCAGCCCCCAAGTCTATTGCTTATGATGAATATGCTGTAGACTTAGAAACAAGCTAAATAACATTAGTGATATATTTGGATAACATGCAAGAAAACTGGCTTACTCCATAGTCCCCAAGGGCTGGCTTAACCAGCATGGTTGAGCCGGCCCTTCACATGTTTGTATAGAATAAAACACTTGTAAAATTTTAACAGCAATATGCATTAGCCCCCAAGTGCCAAGTACTCTTGCTTGCAAAGTGCTTGGGACTTACTCTCATGAACTGCCACTTAGATAAGATTCTTCAGTAGACATTAGCCCCCAAGTGCCAAGTGTTGTTGCTTGCAAAAGGCTTGGGACTTAATATTGTATGATAACGGTCATGATTTTGACCCGGTATTTGTATATGCCACCACCAGTCAACTTGAATCCGAAGTATCTGATTTGAAGAACCGTCTGGAAGCACAAGAAACGGAAACCCAAAGAGCCAACTCCAAGTTTGAATTCAGTATATCTGAACAAGAAAAACTGAAAAAAGACTTTGAAATGGAGAAAAAGGCCTGGGCTGATGAAAAGATTGCTTTGATCAATCGAGCTGAGAAGGCAGAGTCGGCTCTTGAAGATTCGACCGTTGAATTATGCGGCTTAAAACGCCATGTCTCTCAGATGGTCTCAACAATCTTTGGTAAGTCGCTCTACAAGTGTCAAATATTTGAATCTTTCTAGTGATCATATAAATTGTCATTAACTCACCTAACATTGCTATGCAGGCCCCAGGAGTTCAAATCTTAATCAAGATATGTTGATCAAGCTGAAGGCGGTTTACACGCTGGAAGAACAACTCTACACCGGGTCTCAGCGTGCCTTAGCCATAGTGGCCCTGTCAAATGAAGTGCCCACGCTCCTGGTAGATGTGCTAAGGAAACTTTGTATGCTGCCCCAGCGATTCACTAAAGTAAGGCGATCGTCTGCAAGAGCCGGAGCCGTGGGTGCCTTAAGTCGGGCCAAAGCTTGGCTACCAGAGTTAGAACCGGTCGACATTGCCATCGGTTATCCAAGCCTTAAGGAGGATGTCACTCCCTTTGAACAGGAAGACTTCACCACTTGTGTGAAGGAGATACGACCCGTGGCCACCCTGATAGCCGATGAAGCAGATCTTACCAAGTACCAACCGGGTTATGACGCGGAGAACCGGAGAATTCCCATGCCACATTATAAAGTGACCAGCCTGATCCCCCCCAATCCGTAAGCATACCTTCGCCCCTGAAGTTGACCCAGCCGGACTAATTGATGATGAAGCTAAATTTAAAGATTTGAATGACATTGACTGGTCATCATCAACCTTCCAGGAAAGGGAACAGGGCGAAGAAGCGGAGAGGGATGACCCAGGTGCTTCAGGTCAACACGAGAATTAATCCACCAGGCGGGTCATACCTGTGATCTGCTGAAAAACAATATTAATCATTTGGACTCGGGGAGTCATGTAATAGGGTAGAAATAACTTTGTTTTGCCGTGCCATCGTGCACGTGTTTGGTGCTCAACACTGTTAAGCCGCCATCTTATATTCACCCGTATTATACTTATCATCTGTTTTCCTTATGCTTTAGCAAGTCTCTGAACCGTCCTGCACACAGAAATAGATCACAAGATCCCTTGGCGGCTTACCGCAAGGCGGGTCATAATATCTTTACATATAGCCATTAATATGGAAAAAGAGTCACAAATAAGCCTGTTGTGAAATATAATTTTGAAACACAACTATAATATCATACCTGTGATCTTTGGATTTGTATTGCTGGTTTATGTGACCCGAACAGTAAGGGTGATAACCCAATCTATAGAAACCAACACTTCCAAAGATATGATGATTCTCATAAGTTGGCGACTTATCATCCGGGTTAAATTTAAACCATACTTACACTTAGATCTTTGAACAAAAAAGTCTCAAGTCAAAACAAAGGCTGCTTTCAAATAAAACTTAAACCAAATAGAAAGAAAAATTTCAAGGCTTCTGATTCGAATACGATCAGCAAACCGTTCCAAAGGGGTTAAGCTAGGATTCAAATACGATCATGTAGCCCCCAGTGGCTTTGGCGTTGCACCGATCAAGAGGGTACCGATAGCTATGTTCTCTTTGGTTCGAATACGACCTATGTTTGAACAGGAAGCCCCCTTATGACCTTGAGAGTATTTTAACAACTCTGATTCAAATACGATCAAAGTCGGACCCAAAAGAGGTTAAGCTATGATTCGAATACGATCAAGAAGCCCCCTAGTGAGCTTGGCAGTGTGGCGATCAAGAGGGTACCGACAACTATGTTCTCTTTGGTTCGAATATGACCTATGTTTGAACAGGAAGCCCCCTAGTGATCATAAGGTTTAACGACTAGATTCGAATACGATCATGAGCCGGACCAAGAGGGTTAAGCTAGATTCGAATACGATCAGCACCCAATTGGTCATTTGAAATGACAATAATAAAGACATATGACCATTGAGGATGAAAAGGACAGAGGTCCTGCTTTATTACTTATCATAATATATATATCTTCAAAATATGTATATCATGAGAGCCGGTGGCTCAAGTGTAGTAAGGCCGCAGATGAGCGATATTCCACGGCCGGTGGGTCTCCTCCTCTGACTTACATGAGTCTTTGTGCTCTCGAACATCGATAAGGTAGTATGACCTGTTGTTCAAGTTCTTGCTGACCACAAAGGGCCCTTCCCAAGGTGGGGATAACTTATGTGCATCAGTTTGATCCTGGATGAGCCGGAGCACCAAATCACCTTCCTGAAAGGTTTTGGACTTAACCCGGCGGCTGTGATAGCGGCGCAAATCCTGTTGGTAAATCGCCGAGCGGGCTGCTGCCAACTCACGCTTTTCATCTAGCAGGTCCAGTGCATCCTACCGAGCTTGTTCGTTATCAGCTTCAATGTAAGCCGCCACATGGGGCGAGTCATGCCGGATGTCACTAGGTAAAACCGCCTATGCTCCATAGACCATGAAAAAGGCGTGTAACCCATAGACTTGTTGGGGGTAGTATTGATGCTCCATATCACAAAGGGTAACTCCTCAACCCAACAGCCCGGCATCCGTTGCAAAGGAACTAAAAGTAGGAACTAAAAGTCGGGGCTTAATGCCTTTCAAGATTTCCTGATTGGCTCTTTCAGCTTGACCATTGGATCGGGGGTGAGCTGATGAAACATCAAGCCGAATATGCTCACATTGACAAAACTCTTCCATGGCGCCTTTAGATAGATTAGTATCATTGTCAGTTATAATGTTGTGTGGAAAGCCAAAGCAAAATATCACCTTCTTCATGAATTGAACCGCCGTGGCTGCATCACACTTACTAACTGGCTCTGCCTCAACCCACTTTGCGAACTTGTCAACCGCCACCAAGAGGTGGGTCTTTTTTATCTTTGGACCTTTTGAAAGGCCCAACCATGTCATGTCCCCATACTGCAAATGGCAAAGTAATTAGAATCATCCTCAAGTCTTGAGCTGGCACGTGAGCACGTCTCGAGAACTTCTGACAACCATCACATTTACTGACCAGATCATCCGCATCAGCATGAGCCGTCATCCAATAAAATCCATGATGGAAAGCCTTGGCCACAAGGGATTTTGACCCGGCATGATGGCCACAATCTCCTTCATGAATCTCACGAAGAATTTCTTGACCTTCCTCAGGAGAAACACAACGCTGAAACGCCCCAGTGACACTACGATGGTGCAACTCGCCATTGGCAATTGTCATTGACTTAGACCGCCGGGTTATCTGTCTGGCCAAGGTTTCATCCTTAGGTAACTCACCCCGGGTCATGTAAGCCAAGTATGGTACTGTCAAATTTGGGATGACGTGAAGAGCCGCCACCAATTGTGCTTCCGGGTTAGGAACAACCAAGTCTTCCTCTGTAGGTAACTTGATAGAAGGGTTATGTAGAATATCCAAGAAAGTATTAGGCGCCATCGGCTTACGATGAGACCCCAGTCAGCTTAAAGCATCAGCCGCCTCGTTCTTTCTGCGATCTATGTGGCCCCTGGGGGCTACACGTTGTTGTTCAAAGTTTACATGATCATATCTACAAAGTCCCTGCTCATTATGGCATAATGACCCGGCCCTTGGGGCTACACTGGTTGAAATTTTTATGAGCATAAGGCAATTACAAGTCCCAGGTTGCTGCAAGCATGACAACCCGACACTTGGGGGCTATAGGTGATATGCATATAATGGAGGAATAACTTCAAATTCTCAGTTTTGAGCAAATCAGGTATTATATTATTACTGGAGAAATTTGCAAAGTTTATGACCCGACGTCATCATAAGATTAACCCGGCATCAGCAACAATTACATGACCCGACATCATTTTTTTATAACCCAACAATTTTGGCAATCATAAATCGGCAAGATCTACATCTTTAAGCCGGCTGAATATCAGTTGAATATTTCAAGACCAATATTTTTGTCAAATCAGAGCATTGAAGGCCGACTCAAATTGATTATTTCTTATAATATTTCTTTACAAGAGCCAATGTCAGCAAATGGATTATGAAGCTGGCCTATTGACCCGGATTTTCCAGGAGGAAATGTCAAGGACTTAAGGATGATCAGGTGCCAGCTTACAAGAATATTTAACCTGGAGCACAACCTATCAAATTTGTTCTTGTGTTTATGTTGCAGGATCAGTTTATCATGTATAAATCCAAATTAAACTGGGGGCTAATGTCGGGGATATACCCCGCGATATAACCTGCCGGATGTATGACCCGGCTGGAGCTTGGCGACTCACTGGCGACCCGCTTGGACCTGGTGGTTTACGATTCATTGGAGTCCCGGCGGGCGGGTCAGATGGACGACAAGGCCCAATGCCCAGTAGGCCGGTTCATGTGATGGTAGGACGACTTAAGAGGAAAGGCGTGAGGAATATCTACCTTACAAGGAATCAAGACCCGGACTTGTATCTGGCCTGTAGTAGAAGATAGGCTAGTCCTAATCCTATTTGGGCTCCACATGTAACCCACCCCTCTAACTTATATAAGGAGGGGCAGGGCTCCCTAAGGGGGGACAAGAAACAATCTCTAGGGCTAGACCCAACTAGAAGAGAGCCGGAGACACGACATCTCCCTCATGAGCATAATGAGACCTAGCCACAAACAACATGTAGGGCTTTTACCGGATGATGTTTCCCGGGGCCTGAAGCTGTCTAAATCCTTGTCTTGTGTGATGATCCACTTTGCATCTCTCACCCCGATCAACCCCTCTCAAGCTACCACATAGATGCGTTGGCCTCACGACTAAGTCCTCACACTAGGACATCTGCCGTGACAATTCAACGACAAAAGTCATTTTTTGGCTCACTTTATTGAAGATCCGACTCATCACATTATAATGAGCCGGCCCTTTGGGGCTACCAATTGCTCCTGTCAAAACCTCAAGGTACACAAGCCTTAATCCATTATATTGAAAAGGTCCACTACTCAGTTGGTAGAGTACAAAGCTCTTAACCTTGTGGACGTGGGTTCAAGCCCCATGGTGGAGATTACATCATATGATGTTATTATCAATGAATTATATACAAAGTTCCAGCTCAGTATTATCTTACTAAGCCAGCCCTTGGGGGCTACACGTTGTTGTTCAAAGTTTACATGATCATATTTACAAAGTCCCTGCTCATTATGGCATAATGACCCGACCCTTGGGGCTACACTGGTTGAAAATTTTATGAGCATAAGGAAATTACAAGTCCCAGGTTGCTACAAGCATGACAACCCGACACTTGGGGTGTCGGGGGTTGGGTGCGACATATGCCAATGGATAGCTTATCATGGTGGGAGCAAGTAGAACGTCGCCGGTGCCTGGAAGCGGGATGAGGCGTAGACACGAACGCCGGCGTACTTTACCCAGGTTCGGGGCTCTCCTAGGAGATAACACCCCTAGTCCTGCTTTGCGGGGTCTCTGCATGATCACTATGACACAAGTGATACAATGGTGCTCCTTGAGC
>NC_041385.1:443983017-443986039 GCF_002162155.2 Triticum dicoccoides
GGGGGGGGGGGTTTATATAGGCCTACCCCCCGGGGGTACAATGGTAATCTGGCCGGGTGCTGGGCCCGGTTGTTAGCGTCTCCGGCCTCTGGATTCTCCGTCGACTACTAGGGCCCGCCGCCTGGTGGGCCCCGCCGATCGGTCTGGTACAGAGCCGACAGGCCGCTCCCGCCACTGGCGGTCTGGTGTGTGGCTGCTCACTATAGTCGTGCTGCTAATGACGCGGGCTTGGTCAGCTCAGTGTGGCTATAGTCCCGCCGCCTGGTGGGAGTTCACTGTAGCCACACCTGGTCTCATCAGGTTAATGGTGTACTTGCTTCGAGGGAAAGGACGGCCGCTTGCTGGAGGCCGGCCTTCCCCAAGTCTGATTGGTTCGGCATCCGCCATCTTCCAGGACATCTCTGCCTGATAGGGCCTGCAGCCTATAGGCCGTACCGACAGGTCCTCGTGGGGGACAGGGCTCCGCCTGTCTGGAATGACGTCAAGGGGATGTGGCAATAGTGCAGTGCCGCGCCGCGCCGCACGGAGATCTCCGCCTGTATGGGGCACTGTGGCCACGCCAAGCCCAAGATTCGGGGGTGAGGGGCTTCACTGTAGCCACGCCCTGTCTCGTCCTCTTGATGGGGGCGCAGACTCTGAGGCGCCAGGTGGCCGCCTGCTCGATGACGTCCTCTCTAAAGGCCGACTGACTGGAGCCGGCCGCTCTTGGTGTCGTCTGCTGGTGGTTAGCCGTCCTCCGGTGGCCAGCCATTGAGCCAGCCGGCCTCCGGAGGGCGGAGCTTCAGCTTGGGACATTGCGGGGCGAAGCCGGCCCAAAGTTTTGGTAAGTTCAGGGACTCGGGTGAGGCTACCCGTGTTCCATTACTCCGACAGTAGTCTCCGAAGCCGATGAGGCATTGCGGTCGAGGGGTCACAAAGTCTCAATGGCTTGCCCCCTCACCGAGCTTCGGGGGAATGTTCAGTCCGCCCTGCGGTGCGCCGACTGCTGGAGTTGGCTTTGACAAGGCAGGGTGTAGCGACCCAACGTCAAACGGTCAAGTCTCTATGCTTCAGTGTCATCCCTGGATCAGTAATGCTGACACACACAGTACTCGAAGGATTTATAACAGAGTAGCAATCACACACTTATTACATTGAATGTCTCAAAAGAGAACTTATTACAATAATATGGCTTAAGGCCATCTAATGCGATAACAACGGAAGGCTTGGAAGATAAAGTGAGTCCATCAACTCCAACGGCATAGCTGAGCTGTACGGCAACGACCTAACGAACCTTACTCCTCGTCTAAAAAGTCTGCAACATAATACGTTGCAGCCCAAAAATGGGTCAGCACATGGAATATGCTGGCAATATAACACAGTAGAGCAAGAACAGAATAGTGCTATCACTACATGCATAATTGGCTGGTGGAAAGCTCTATGGTTATAGTTTTGCAGAAAGCAAATTTTTTCCCTACAACAAAGGAATAAATTTAATTTAACTATCATGGTGGTTGAAACATTGAGAAGGTATAACCCCAACTCAATCCCAAATTAAAGTAATTATCAACCCAACAATATTAATTATGAGTGATGAGATACATGTGATAACCCAAGTACTAGATACTCAAGATTGTCCATAACCGGGGACACGGCTAACCATGATTAGATTGTACACTCTGCAGAGGTTTGCGCACTTTTCCCCACAAGACTCGATCGCTTCCGTTGGATTTTCCGCACTGCATGGTGTTTGAGAAACGGATGACCGAGACATAGTCTTTCAGATCCATCAACTCCCTACTCCAGGTAGATCATACCAAACCTACAAAACCCACTACCTGCTGATCTACCTCTTTGAGAGCTTCATGTAACTTACTCAGCTATGGTAGAGCCCATAATAGCTTGTGGCTGCACATGGAAGTTTCTAACATGAATCATCTCAGTTCCCTTTAAGCCTGGGTGGTGGTCCATAGGAAGATCACACGGGTACCCCGAGATTTCCAAAAAAACAAGACAACACTGGGTTCCCCAGGCGCCTCAATCCACCCAGATGTGTATTAAAGTTGCCACCTTAAGTTGAACCATTAATTAACATCTCACGTCTGTCATGGATACACTCAAACCCAATCCACGTCTAGGAGCATAGCATAGTAATATATGCATAATGTAGAAGTAACTCCCAAGGGTTTGATAATAAGTAGGGCAATAGGTTCTACCTCATCAACTACTTCCGAATACCCTCAAGTTAAAGACATCCTAATCATGCATTGTTTGAGGATTGTACTAATGCAACGAAAAGTGGGTATGAAAAGAGTGTGATCAATGTGTTACTTGCCTTGCTGACGATCCGTGAATCCTTGAGACTCGTAGTAACACGCTTCGCACTCCGGGAATTCTATCGCAAACAAACAATAACATACATAAGCAACTAGCAACAATGCACAAACAAAAACTTCAAACAAAAGCGATTGACCAGAAAGTTCAACTTAAGAACTCCGCTTTGCAAAAAGAATCAAATCAAACGGAGCAACGAAACTCAAACGGCGAAAGAAACAAGATCCATTTACTAATCTGAACTAAAGTCAAATTTTTCAGTATCAAAATCTTGTTTAAGTTGTTTAAACAGAAAGAGGGTCTCGAGACGAAACTCTAGGTGTTTGAATCACCTGATTCCAACTAACGAGCACGAAGAAAAACAGAATCTAAGATCGGATCAGAAATCACGACTGAAAATAATCGCAGATAAATCCGATAAAAGAAAACTGATGAACAGGCTAACGAACGAGCGTTTGTTATCTGTAACTAACGGAAGAAAACCGTTCGTTTAAACTAACGTATGGACGAACGTCCGCTAAATTTAAGAACCGTGAAAAACCGGTGAACCGATCTAAAGAAAAAACGAACTAGGGTTTCTAAAAAACCGAGCGGTTTTTTAAAGAAAACCGGCGGCTCAGATCGGCCCGGTACCTCGATGAGGTGGCTCCGGTGGGGCGAGGTGGGGAGGCGGGGGCGGCGGCTCGCGGGGCGGAGGGGCTCGGCTGCG
>NC_041385.1:443986159-443994269 GCF_002162155.2 Triticum dicoccoides
CGGCGTATATAAAGGGGGGGGCGGCTGCTTGGAGGAGGGGCCAAGGCGGCGGCGGCGATGGAGTCGGGCTCGGACTCCTCGTCCGAGCAGTGGCGGGGCTGGCGCGCACGCGGGGGCGGCGGCGGCTGGGCCGGCCTGGCTCGGCTAGGCCTTAGGCCGAGTCGGGCGCGGGGAAGTTTTTTTAAAATAATTTCGCCGGTAGAAATAAAATCCTAGAAAATAAAATAAAAACCTAAAAATACCAAAACAAATTTTCACCATCTAAATGAAATATTTAGAACGAGATGAACATTTTCTTGGCCCTAAAATGCAATTTTGAAAACGTGCAATTTTCTAGTGCAAATAAAATCCAAATAAAATTAACTAAAATCAAATAAATGATTTTAACATTTTCCCTCCAATATTTCAATTGTTTTGGAGAAGTCATATTATCTCCTCTCATTTATTTTTGATACGAAATATTTTTCGGAGAGAAAAATAATTAAAATCAAAATCCTCTTTTCACTATTTGATAGGAATCAAATGGTGAACCGCGAAAATCCCCAACTCTCTCCGAGGTCCTTGAGTTGCTTAGGATTTCGAGGATTACGGAGCGGAAAAGAAGTAAAATATGATATGCATGGATGACCTATGTATAACATTCCAAATTGAAAATTTGGGATGTTACAAACCTACCCCCCTTAAGATGAACCTCGCCCTCGAGATTTGGGTTGGTCAGAAAATAGGTGCGGGTGGTCCTTGCGAAGATCATCCTCTCGTTCCTAGGTGTCTTCATCCTCGGTATGGTGGCTCCACTGAACTTTGCAAAACTTGATAACCTTGGTGCGAGTTACTCGGCTGGCAAACTTAAGAATCTTTACTGGCTTCTCCTCATAAGTCAAATCACTGTCCAGCTGAATCGCCTCCAAGGGTACTGTATCTCTTAATGGTATATCGGCCATCTCAGCATGACACTTCTTCAGCTGTGAGACGTGGAACACATCGTGAACTCCCGACAGTCCTTCAGGTAATTCTAGCTTGTAGGCAACTTCTCCCATCCGTTCCAAAACACGATACGGTCCTACAAATCTCGGGGCTAATTTTCCCTTAACTCCAAAATGTTTCACTCCTCACAAGGGTGATACTCGCAGATATGCTCTATCTCCAATTTCATAAGTTACTTCCTTGCATTTCGAGTCTGCATAACTTTTCTGCCTGGACTGAGCTACCTTCAGTCTATCACGAATCAACTTAACCTTCTCCTCAGACTCTTTGATCAAGTCTGGTCCAAACAGCTGTCGGTCTCCTACCTCATCCCATATCAACGGTGTTCTGCATCTTCGTCCATACAGAGCTTCGAATGGTGCCATCTTCAAACTGACTTGGTAGCTATTGTTGTATGAAAACTCTGCGTAAGGCAAATTGTCATCCCAACTAGATCCATAATCTAGCGCACAAGCTCTCAACATATCTTCCAGTATCTGGTTGACTCTCTCGGTCTGTCCATCTGTCTGCGGGTGGAATGTTGTACTGAACTCCAATCTCGTACCCAAGGTCTGGTGTAACTGATGCCAAAACTTTGAAGTAAACTGTCCCTCTATCTGATACGATGCTCCTCGGAACTCCATGCAGACATACGATCCTGGACATATATATCTTGGCCAACTTTGCACTTGTATAAGTGGTTTTCACCAGGATAAAGTGAGCCACTTCGGTCAAACGATCCACTACTACCCATATTGAGTCATATCCTGCCTTGGTCCTGGGTAGCCCGGTGATAAAGTCCATGCCAAGTTTATCCCACTTCCATTCGGGTATCGGCATAGGCTGTAACAGTCCTGCTGGCTTCTGATGCTCTGCCTTCACTCTCTGACATACATCACATACGACCACATACTCTGTGATATCCTTCTTCATACCAGTCCACCAGAAACGTTCTTTTAAATCCAAATACATCTTGGTGTTTCCAGGGTGTATCGAGCATGGTGAGTCATGAGCCTCCTGAAGTATTAACTTCCTGATCTATGGGTTATTGGGCACATAAACTCGGTCCTCAAACCATAAGGTATCATGCTCATCCTCGCGAAAACCATTGGCCTTTCCTTGGCTCATCTTCTCCTTTATCTCGGCAATCTCTTTGTCCTCCTTCTGAGCTTCTCGAATTCTGTTCAACAAGGTCGACTGAACCTCCATTGTTGCAATGAAACCTCTTGGAACAATCTCCAATCGAAGTTCCATAATATCCTCAGCTAACTCCTTTGGCAATCCCTTGCTCTCAAGTATATTGGCATAACTCTTCCGGCTCAAAGCGTCTGCTACAACATTGGCCTTTCCTGGATGATAGTGTAGCTTCATATCGTAATCCTTTATAAGTTCCAACCATCTCCTCTGTCTAAGGTTCAGCTCCTTTTGCATAAAAATATACTTCAAACTCTTATGATCTGTGTACACATCACAATGCTTTCCAATAAGGTAATGTCTCCAAGTCTTTAATGCATGCACTACGGCTGCTAACTCCAAATCATGAGTGGCATAGTTCAACTCATGGGGTTTCAGTTGTCGTGAGGCATACGAAACAACTTTTCTGTCCTGCATAAGCACACATCCTAGTCCCAATCGTGAGGCGTCGCAATACACTTGAAACTCCTTATGTATATCTGGCAATGTTAGCACTGGGACTGTAGTCAAACGTTTCTTCAACTCCTGAAAACTTGCCTCGCAATCTTCTGTCCATTTAAACTTAGTATCCTTCTTCAGTAGTTCAGTCATTGGCTTTGCAAGCTTGGAAAAATTCTCAATGAATCTCCGATAATATCCCGAGAGTCCAAGGAAACTGCGGATCTCGCCAACGGAAGTGGGTGCCAACCATTCAGTGACTGACTGAACTTTACTGGGGTCTACTGCTATACCTTCTCCTGATATAACATGCCCAAGGAATCCAACTTCCTTCAACCAAAATTCGCACTTGCTGAACTTGGCGTATAACTGGTGTTCCCTGAGTTTCTCGAGAACTAAACGCAAATGCTCCTTGTGCTCCTATTCATTCTTCGAGTATACCATAATATCATTGATAAACACCACAACAAATTTGTCCAAATACTCCATGAACACTTTGTTCATCATACTCATGAAATAGGCAGGGGCATTTGTCAGTCCAAACGACATGACTGTATACTCGTATAATCCATACCGCGTAGTGAACGATGTCTTTGGTATATCCTTCTCTCGGATCTTCAACTGATGGTATCCTGATCGTAGATCAATCTTCAAAAACACCTTAGCTCCTTGCAGCTGATCAAACAAATCATTGATCATCCGTAGTGGATACTTGTTTTTAATCGTTACTTCGTTCAAGGCCCGATAATCAACAACCATCCTCGGGGATTTATCCTTCTTCTCGACCAAAAGTACTGGGGCTCCCCAAGGTGATGAACTCCTTCGAATATAACCTTTCTCCAACAACTCCTTGATCTGTTTCTTAATTTCCTCCAGATCATTTGCGGGCATCTGATAGGGTCTCTTGGATATTGGCCTTGTACCTGTCAATAGCTCTATCAAAAACTCAATGTCTCGATCTGGTGGCATGCCTGGTAACTCTTCTGGAAAAACATCCGGGTAATCCTTTACTACATGCACTTCCTCCTGCACAACTCCTGTGAGGGCATTTACTTGGGTCCTCCTAGGCACATGCCTCGATACGTAGTTAATCCTTTTCCCCTCCGGGGTGGTGAGATAAATTGACTTACTAGCACAGTTGATACTTCCTCCATACTTTGACATCCAGTCCATACCTAATATCACATCCAATCCTTGTGACTCCAAGATAATTAGGTCAGACGGAAAAACATGCGTCCCAATGGTTAGGGGTATCTGGTTGCACCATCGGCTAGCCATATACTTTGCTCCTGGCGAGCTCACTAAAAGAGGGGTCCTCAGGGTTTGGGTTGGTAGGTTAAACTTATCCACGAATCCCCTTGATATGTATGAATGCGATGCACCAGTATCGAAAAGAATAAGAGCGGTAAATGACTTAACCAAAAACTTAACTATTACTGCGTCCGGCTGTTCTTCAACCTCCTCCACGTTAACGTGGTTCACTTGTACTTTGTTGAATGGATTAGGCTTCTTCCCGGTGCTCCCGTTTCCGTTTCCATTCCTTCCTTCAGGGAAATCATTAGCATAGTGCCCAGTCTTCCCGCATTTAAAGCAAGTAACTTGACTTAGGTCTCTCTTGGCGAGTGTGGCTGGATTGGAGCGATTCCTTCCCATTTCCATTCTTACCACCATTGTGGTTATGCGATCCTCCTCCAGTGTGGGTGTGGCCTCCATGCTTATGAACAAGTCCTCCCGAATTCGGGGTTAAGTGAGGCTTCTGCTGAGCTCCTGAGTTATACTTCCCTTGTCCATACTTCCTCTTACGGATCTCAATCTGTTGCCGCTTCCCTTCAATCATAAGAGCCTTATCTACCAACTCCTGGTAGTTTTTGAAAGTTCCCACCATCAACTGCATACTCATCTCATCATTCAACCCTTCCATAAACTTCTCCTGCTTCGCGACATCTGTGGCCACATCATCAGGGGCATAGCGTGATAACTTGCTAAAATCATCCATGTACTGGCCTACAGTACGATTCCCCTGGCGTAAATTGCCAAACTCCCGCTTCTTCATCTGCATAGCTCCAGTGGAAACATGGGCAGTACGAAAAGCCTGTTGAAACTGAGCCCATGTGACAGTGTCGATAGGATAGGTGGCTGTGAAATTTTCCCACCATGCTGCTGCAGGTCCATCCAGTTGGTGTGCGGCAAAATGCACCTTCTCCGCATCTATGCACCCTGCGGTGGTCAACTCCCTTCCGATACGGCGTATCCAATCATCAGCAACTATTGGCTCGGTGCTACTGGAAAACACCGGCGGTTATAACCCTAGAAAACGGGCTAGGTTGTCCACTTGTGGCGGGTTGTTGTTGTTGTTGTTGTTGCCCTGGTTCTGAACTAGCAATTGCATCAAAGCATTCTACTGCTGGATCAACTAGGTGAGCTCCGGTGGGAAAGCAAAACTGGTGTCACGTCTCGGAGGCATTTGATGGGTTTAGATGGAAGATATTAGAATAGAAAAAGGTCTAGTGAGGAAGCACTACCCATATGCACATGAGACAAACACAATCATATCACTCAATCAATCAAGCAAGGGCATACAACGGTCTAGAACTATCATAAAAGTGTTCAACTACTATTACTAAATACATGGGGCAATACTACTAATATATGGTGGTCATCTAGAAATTTTGATCGGTGGAAGACTCCATGATGTCTGCTCCAGCTTCATCTTCATAATCATCATCACTGGGATCAGAATCGGTGTCGTCAATGATGATGTAGTTGTTCGGGCAAGTGGGGTCGTCGTCTTCGTCTCCCGGTGCTGGTCCTCCCATGAATATTCCGATCTTCTTAACCAGGTCGTCATTCTTCTCCAGTAGTGTCTTGATTTCCTCCTCATATCCATCGCGTGTGAACTTGAGTTCTTCCTCCAGCTCGATGATCCTACTCTTTGCCTTCTTCAATTCCATCATGGCTGTGCACATCTGGTTCTCCTGACGTCGAATGTGCTGGTTTAGCTCCTGGATAAAAGCTGCAATGGATCTATCCTTCCTGGTGCTGATCATCTCCCATTGCTCGTCTCGGCGCCCACATATTTGATAGGTAGTGTCCTTGAGTTCCCTATTGTAGACTTCTCCAATGCGTCCTATGGTAATGTGGGCTGCCATGCTCTTGCTTAGACTCCAGGTTGGTGCATCGAAAGAAAATTATATGGGTTTAGAAGTTGGCGAGAACGTCCTTCCTGGAACTTGTACTTGAATCATCCAGCGCTCCTCTTCTGGTAAGGTGGCGTTGTACGTCCCGGTGAAACTTGGTATTCCAATGTTCAAGTACCTAGTGACTTCCTTCAAGTGGCGTCCAAAAGGTGTATCCTCATCCGGTTGCGCAAACTTGTTCTCCATCTCCGGCATCCTAAAGAGTGGAAAAAGGAGAGGAGTCAGAATCGAGTAGAGAAGAGTGACCTATAGTTTATCTTAGTGGTCGTGTCCTACACTCAGCGTGTGCTCTGATACCATCTTGTAGCGACCCGACCTCAAATGGTCAAGTCTCTGTGCTTTAGTGTCATCCCTGGATCAGTAATGCTGACACACAAAGTACTCGAAGGATTTATAATAGAGTAGCAATCACACACTTATTACATCGAATGTCTCAAAAGAGAACTTATTACAATAATATGGCTTAAGGCCATCTAATGCGATAACAACGGAAGGCTTGGAAGATAAAGTGAGTCCATCAACTCCGATGACATAGCTGAGCTGCACGGCAACGACCTAACAAACCTCACTCCTCGTCTGAAAAGTTTGCAACATAATACGTTGCAGCCCGAAAACAGGTCAGCACATGGAATATGCTGGCAATATAAAACAGTAGAGCAAGAACAGAATAGTGCTATCACTACATGCATAATTGGCTGGTGGAAAGCTCTATGGTTATAGTTTTGCGGAAAGCAATTTTTTTCCCTACAACAAAGGAATAAATTTAATTTAACTATCATGGTGGTTGAAACATTGAGAAGGTATAACCCCAACTCAATCCCAAATTAAAGTAATTATCAACCCAACAATATTAATTATGAGTGATGAGATACATGTGATAACCCAAGTACTAGATACTCAAGATTGTCCATAACCGGGCTAACCATGATTAGATTGTACACTCTGCAGAGGTTTGCACACTTTTCCCCACAAGACTCGATCGCTTCCGTTGGATTTCCCGCACTGCATGGTGTTTGAGAAACGGATGACCGAGACATAGTCTTTCAGAAACATTAACTCCCTACTCCGGGTAGATCATACCGAACCTACAAAACCCACTACCTGGTGATCTACCTCTTCGAGAGATTCACGTAACTTACTCGGCTATGCTAGAGCCCATAATAGCTTGTGGCTGCACACGGAAGTTTCTAGCATGAATCATCTCAGTTCCCTTTAAGCCTGGGTGGCGGTCCATAGGAAGATCACACGGGTACCCCAGAATTTCCAAAAAAACAGACAACACTAGGTTCCCCATGTGCCTCAATCCACCTAGATGTGTATTAAAGTTGCCACCTTAAGTTGAACCATTAATTAACATCTCACATCTATCATGGATACACTCAAACCCAATCCACGTCTACGAGCATAGCATATTAATATAAGCATAACATAGAAGTAACTCCCAAGGGTTTGATAATACGCATGGCAATAGGTTCTACCTCATCAACTACTTCCCAATACCCTCAAGTTAAAGACATCCTAATCATGCATTGTTTGCGGATTGTACTAATGCAATGAAAACTGGGTATGAAAAGAGTATGATTAATGTGTTACTTGCCTTGCTGACGATCCGTGAATCCTAGAGACTCGTAGTAACACGCTTCGCACTCCGCGAACTCTATCGCAAACAAACAATAACATACATAAGCAACTAGCAACAATGCACAAACAAAAACTTCAAAAAAAAGCGATTGACCAGAAAGTTCAACTTAAGAACTCCGGTTTGCAAAAAGAATCAAATCAAACGGAGCAACGAAACTCAAAAGGCGAAAGAAACAAGATCCGTTTACTAATCTGAACTAAAGTCAAAATTTTCAGTATCAAAATCTTGTTTAAGTTGTTTAAACAGAAAGAGGGTCTCGAGACGAAACTCTAGGCGTTTGAATCACCTGATTCCGACTAACGAGCGCGAAGAAAAACAGAATCTAAGATCGGATCAGAAATCGCGACTAAAAATAATCGCAGATAAATCCGATAAAAGAAAACTGACAAACAAGCTAACAAATGAGCGTTTGTTATCTGTAACTAAAAGAAGAAAACCATTCGTTTAAACGAACATACAGACGAACGTCCGCTAAATTTAAGAACCGCGAAAAAACGGTGAACCGATCTAAATTAAAAAAACAAACTAGGGTTTCTAAAAAAACCGAACAATTTTTAAAAGAAAACCGGCGGCTCGGATTGGCGCGGTACATCGATGAGGTGGCTCCGGCGGGGCGAGGTGGGGCGGCGGGGGCGGCGGCTGGCGGGGCGGCGGGGCTCGGCGGCGGCGGCGCTCG
>NC_041385.1:443994402-444113868 GCF_002162155.2 Triticum dicoccoides
GAGGCGCGGAGGCGGCGGCGGCAAGTGCGGGCGGCGGCGGCTGCGGCTCGGGGCGGAGGGGCTGGCGGTGGTGGCGGTTTGGGGGCGGGGTGGCGGCGTATATAAAGGGGGGGCTGCTTGGAGGAGGGGCCAAGGTGGCGGCGGTGATGGAGTCCGGCTCGGACTCCTCCTCCGAGCGGTGGCGGGGCTGGCGCACGCGCGGGGGCGGCGATGGCTGGTCCGGCCTGGCTCGGCTAGGCCTTAGGCCCAGTCGGGCACGGGGAAGTTTTTTTTAAATAGTTTCACCGGCAGAAATAAAATCCTAGAAAATAAAATAAAAACCTAAAAATACCAAAACAAATTTTCACCGTCTAAATGAAATATTTAGAACGAGATGAACATTTTCTTGGCCCTAAAATGCAATTTTGAAAACATGCAATTTTTCTATTGCAAATAAAATCCAAATAAAATCAACTAAAATCAACTAAATGATTTTAACATTTTTCCTCCAGTATTTCAATTGTTTTGGAGAAGTCATATTATCTCCTCTCATTTATTTTTGATACGAAATATTTTTCAGAGAGAAAAATAATTAAAATCAAAATCCTCGTTTCACCGGGAAAATCCCCAACTCTCTCCGAGGGTCCTTGAGTTGATTAGGATTTTGAGGATTGCGGAGTGGAAAAGAAGTAAAATATGATATGCATGGATGACCTATGTATAACATTCCAAATTGAAAATTTGGGATGTTACACGGGGTCGCCGGCCAATTTTGAATTCCAAGGCGGGAAACAGGTGGCGTGCCTGCTAAGCTTCTCAGGCCCGCCGCCTGCCATCAGCACGCCACGCGGCGCACGTCAGCCCGGCCAGCCTGCCACCCCATGCCTCCGATGGGGCGTGACAGTGGGCCGGGCCCGCCACTTCCGGGCCTCGGCACGCAGGCGGATCCGCTGCGGCCGAGGCGGGCGGTTGCGATTCCCACGAGCGTTCAAGGCGCAGTAACTCCTTGCAGTAACTGGGGGGAAGAGGGGTCGTGGGTGCAGTTAATCCCACGTTCCCACGCCCTGCCCCCTCGGCTTCGCAGCCCAGGGGCTATAAGTAGGAGGAGGAAGAGGAGCGGCAGAGCACGCGCGCCCTCCTCCCCGCACTCTCTTCTTTCTCTTGTTCTCTCCGCCACCGCTGCCACCGCTACTTTAGTGTTCGCCGTGGTGCTGCCGCAGCTTCGCCACTGTCGTGCTCCTCCTCCCCTCGCAGCTCCACCCGAGGCCATGGCGCGCGAGAAAGGTGGCGACTAGGACGGCTCGACAGTGATCGAAGACCACATCTCCTTCCTCCGGGACACGCGCCGGATGCCCAATGCGGTGTTCATCAAGGCGCGGGTGCCGCCGGTGGAGGAGATTTCGTCGGCGCCAAAGGGGAACGAGAGGGTCGTCTTCCGCTCACATTTCCTCCGTGTCTTCGGCCTCCTGGAGAGCGGCTTCCTCCGCTCGTTCATGGATTTCAACCATCTTCAGCCGCATCATCTGATGCCCAACACCGTGACCCTGCTCTCCGCCTTCGTCACGGTGTGCGAGGGCTACATCGGCATCCTCCCCACACTCGATCTGTGGGGAGCATTCTTCTACGGCAAGCTGGGCACCTCTGTTAAGGACACGGTGGCCGAGTGTGGCGGATACGTCACCATGCGTCGTCCGGCGAAGAGGAATGCCTTCCCCGTCATCAAGCTGCCGCAGTCGGTAAAACTATGGCAGTAGTCTTATTTTTATGTTGAGAACATCGATCTGGTTGTCGACTTCATCAACCTTCCGGCCTACGAGGCCGCCCCCCCTATCGGGCTTCGGCCCAACTAGGGCTAGAAGCCGAAGTCGGTGTCGGCGGACACGGCAGCCGCCATCGGCCGACTCCGGGTGCTCCAGGAGTCGGAGGGCCTCGTGGCCTCCGACCTCCTCATCGCCTTCGTCGAGCGCCGGGTCCTCCCGCTTCAAGGCCGCCCTCATCTGATCTGTCGGATGAGCGGGCACCACGACCCGAGCAGGTTGTGCACGAGGAAGATGCCGACCGCTGAGGTCACGAGGATGGTGAACGAGATCTCTGACCTCAAGGTGTCGGAGGAAGACTGGCGGTTCGGGAAGCAGCCGTATTCCCGCAACAACCCGCCGCCTGCTGTAAGTCCCTCGATTTCTTCTTTCAATTCTATCTTTTAGTCTTGTTCTTGGCATGACGCGACTCCCATCTGGAGCGCAAATTTATATGTCCGCGACGATGGCCGCCATCGTGGGGCCGGGTGGTGACTACCTGCCGGACCGGGCAGTGAGCGACGTGGACGACCCCGACATGGGGGCGGCCGCCTTGGAAGACGACGTGGCAGGCAGCAGCGATGGAGCAGGCGGCTCCGATGAGGGCGGCGACGTGGAGACCTGGCCCGATAACGATGACGATGAAGACGAGCCACTCCCCTCTCGGAGAACCGCTAACACTAGCGCAAGCCCCTCTACCGGGCTGGCCGCCCGAGGCGGTAAGTGCAAGCGGAAGCAAGGCGCCGCCCTGTTCGGTAGCATGCTGAAGAAGCCCAAGAACCCGGCCGCGGCGACCAGGCGGAGAGAAGCTGCGGCCAAGGTGGCCAAGGTCTAGAGGCAACCGAAGGTGCCGCCCATGGTGTCAGTGTAAGTGCTCTTCTTACGCTTCCATCTCTCTGTCAGTCTGGTCCTAAAAACTTTTTTGTCTTGCCTTCCTGTCTTAGGGCCCCGCTCACCCTCGAGAAGTCGGCCGCCGCCTCGGTCATCAGGTCGGCGGAGACCTCCACCACCAGCCGGCGAATCGACCCGGCCGCCGACCTCCAGGAGGCGCAGGAGCGGAACACACGGGAGGTGCGTGAGGAAGAGGCCGACCGCCTAGCGAAGGCGGAGGCGGACAAGGCCGCCGCATCTGCGGCGAGGAAGCTAGCGCAGGCAGAGGCTGATGCCGCGGAGAAGGAGCGGCTCGCGGAGGCTGCATGCCGCCAGGAGCCGCTGCTTGTGACTCCTCTGAACACCACGCCACCTCCGCCGGAGTTCGTGGCGACGACTGGGGGAGCCGGCGGCGAGCAGCCGGTCATGGAGAGGGAGGGCGGCGACGTGGCCATGCCGGACGTCATCATGCCGCCGCCACCACCAACTGGCGGGACACAGGACAAGCAGCCGGCCGCTCCGCCGGTGCCACCGGCCGGGGATGTGGTGGTGACGGACCTGACTCCTGAAGTCCGCACGCCCGCGCGCCGTCGCGTTGCGAAGGCGGCCTCAGGACCACGGCCGCTCGAGGCCGGCGCCGCGAGCTCGTTGGTCCCTGACACCAAAGCGACCAGCATCGCGCCCACTAGCTGGGTGCACAGAGGTGGGACGGGCGCCCTGGCCCAGGCATCCCTTGACATCCAGGCCAAACTCCGGGTCGAAGCCGAAGCCCTCAAGCGATGCAACGAGGCGTTCCTGGAGTCGCGGTCAGCCATCCGTGTAAGTTTCTCCACTTCTCTTTATTTTGATGTTCTTGCTTTCTTCGTGGGGGCGCGCAAGCGCACCCACTGGGCGTAGTCCCCAAGTTTCGGGCCAGCTACCGAGCAGGCAGTCCGGAACTTTAACTTACAGGTGTCAAATGCTAACTTCATCTGATATCCCTTTTGCAGGACTACCACAATCTTCGCGCGGTCACCTTCAACTTCAGAGTCCGGGAGCTGGAGACGCAGACCGCCAATTTGTCCGAGAGCCGGAGTAAGTTTCGATTTCCTTCCTTTGCGGGGGCGCGCCGGCGCACCTGCGGGCTGTAGTCCCTGATGTTCGGGCCGACTGCTGATCAGTCGGACCGAATCTTCCCAGTGATTTTATTTTTATTGGTAACTTCTTCTCTGCGGGGGCGCGATAGCGCACCCGCGGGCTGTAGTCCCCGAGATTCGGGCCAACTGCTGAGCAGTCGGGCCGAATCTCCCCGACAACTGCGTCCCTTCTTTGTTGTTTGACTAACATTCTTTCTTCTCCTCTTTTTACAGAGGCCAACGCCGCCTTGCAGCAACAGTTGGGCGAAGCCAACACCGCCCTGCGCGGCAAGGAGGCGGAGTGCAGCAAGCTGGCGGAAGAGCGTGACCGGCTGGTCACTCAGCTCACGGAGCAGGCGGAGGCCCTCAAGACGGCTCAGAGGGAGGCGAAGGCGAAGGAGACCGACCTCCTCCCGAGTTCGAGATCGAGCGCTCCGCCTGGGCTGATAAGGAGGCGCAGATGACGGCCTGCTTCAGCAGCATCGAAGACTTGGTAGATGGTGAGCTTCATTTTCTTTTCTTTCTTGTTCTGAGCTGCCGACCCTTAACTAGGCCGACTGCTAGTTTCTGACTTGTGGCCTTTCTTGCCTTCTGTCCAAGAAGACTTCTTCCCGGGCCATTCCGTTGCTGCGAACTAGATCATCGAGGCCTAGCGCGAGGAGAGGAGAGCGGATGGCATGCAGATTGCTACTGACGCCCCCCGGACCCTCAATGAGCAACTCCTCAGCATCCAGGCCCATATTCGGCCTGCCCATCAGATGCTGCATCGCCTTCAGCGCGTCGAGGCCCAGGCGATCTCTGTCCTCTGGCCAGGCGTGCAGGCTCCGCGCAACCCCAATCAGACTGCCGACTGGCTGGAGGTGGTGGCCGGTCGCCTGGAGGCTTGGAAGGGCTCTGCAGCCCGGGCAGGAGCGCACCGATCCCTGGAGTTCGTCAAGGCATGGTACCCTGGGCTAGATCTAGCCCAGCTGACCACGTTTTGGCTGGAGGCACATGAGGAGCTGGTGGCGGTGGAAGCCGAGCTTGTCAGCAGGGCGGCGGCAATCGCCGACTACACCGACACTAGCGTGTTCATCCTAGAAGCAGTCGAGGAAGGCGCCGAAGCGCCGTTGGAGTGGCTCAGGCTGAACCCGGAGGACAACGAGGATTCGGCTGAAGTCATCGACTCGAGCGATGAAGGAGAGGAGGAAGAGGAGGAGGAGGAGAGCGAGGATGACGCGCCGGAGGTTGGAGCGGATGGTCAGCCCCAACATGACCGGGCCTCAAGCAACGATCCACGCTCCAAAGCGCCAACTGCTGCTGGAGGCGGCCAGGCAGAGACCAACAAGCCGCCCGTTCCTCCGACAAACATCGCCGATTCTGCTGTCCAGCCGCCCGCCGCCCCGACTAGTTCCGCTGACTCCATTGTCCACCCGGAGCCCTCTGCTGCACCAGCCGGCACCGCCGACTCCACCGTCCAGCCGGAGCCTTCTGCTGCACCAACCGGCACCGCCGACTCCACTGCCCAGCCGGAGCCTTCTGCTGCCCCTTAGGATGCTATCTTTTTTTTTTCTTTTTCTGGTCGCTTGCCTGGACAGCTTGGTTAAATTTGCATAATTCCACCCGTGGGGTGTATATCAAACTCTGTTGAATACTGACCGATAGGCCTTTATCTATGTAAATATTCTATCGCAATTCATGCTTTGCTTTGCCGGCTTCTAACTTTTCTTGCTTTTAAACTCCTTGCTTTTTTCCTTTGCCGCCCTCCCTTGGCTATCCTCTTACCAGTCTCTAGGGACTCCAGCTGGGTTGAGTACTTAGCCTTTTGCGGGAGGGCAAGTACTTAGACTTTGGAACATTGGCAAGACAAGTAGAAGCTGGCCGGTTGGCTGCTCGGCAGCCAGCCGAACTAGCACGATGCTGGCCTCGGCTATATGCGTTCTTTCCTTAGCCATTTCTCATGTAAGCACTGTTTTGCAACCCCTGCCCGCCATTCAATCGCTCCGCAAGCTGTGGCTTCTGACAGGGGAAGTTTTTGGTGCCAACACACTACTTGTCCGGCTGCAGGAGGCGGCATATAGCAGAAGGCGGCGAGCCTCCGGGCTGACTGGTCGAACCCGGTGCCAAGCGGAAATAATTAAACAACACATACTCGTAGGCATAACACTTATCATATAGATAAAAAGAGGGTAGTCTCCGAGTTCTTCTCGGGGGACTTGGAGTCTTCGTACATAATACAAAAGGTAGCGTGATACATATTGCTTTCAACTGTAGAATCTTCGGAGGAGGTTTGCGTTCCACGGTCTCTCCGTCTCTTTGCCTGAGTCATCTCTTTTGCGTGCTCTAGGCTTGTGAGCGTCGATCAGGTAGTAGGAATCGTTGCCCAGCACCTTGCTGATGATGAAAGGGCCTTCCCAAGGTGCCGAGAGCTTGTGCTGGCCGGCTGTTCGCTGGATCAGCCAGAGCACAAGGTCTCCCTCTTGGAAGGATCTTGGCTTCACCTTGCAGTTGTAGTGTCGGCACAGACTCTGCTGGTAGATGGCGGACCGGCTGAGTGCCAACAGCCGGCCCTCCTCCAGCAGGTCGACGTCGTCTTCTCGCGCCTCCTTGGTGTCCGCCTCGGTGTACATGGTGACTCGTGGGGAGTCGAACTCTATGTCCGTCGGGATGACGGCTTCAGCACCGTAGACGAGGAAGAAGGGCGTGAAGCTGGTCGACTTGTTCGGAGTCGTGCACAGGCTCCAAAGGACGACTCGCAGCTCATTGAGCCAGCAGCCGGCGGAACGCTCCAGAGGCTCGACCAGTCGGAGCTTGATGCCGAACAGAATGAGGCCGTTTGCTCGCTCGACTTGGCCGTTTGACTGCGGATGGGCAGCGTACGCTAAGTCCAGCCAGATGCCCTGCGTCGCGTAGAAACAAGCCAAGGCTCCTTTGGCGAAGTTTGTGACATTGTCGGTGATGATGCTATGTGGGATGCCGTACCGAGTGGTGATGTCGGCAATGAAAGTCACGACAGTCAGCCCTTTCAGTTTCTTGATTGGCTTTGCTTCTATCCACTTGGTGAACTTGTCCACAACGACGAGCAGATGAGTCATGCCACCACGGACCGTCTTGAATGGTCCCACCATATCCAAACCCCAAACAGCAAAGGGCCAGGCAATGGGAATGGTCTTGAGTGCAGAGGCTGGCAAGTGTGGCTTGGGGCGGAACTTCTGACACCCTTTACACTTCCGGACCAACTCTTTGGCATCTTCTAGAGTAGTCGGCCAGAACAAACCATGGCGAAAAGCTTTGGCAACAAGTGATCTTGAAGCTGCGTGGTGACCACATTCGCCTTGCTGAACATCTTTGAGGATTGCTTGACCTTGGTCTGGCTCCACGCAGCGCTGGTACACACTAGCGACACTGTGCCGAACTAGTTCTTTGTTGACTATGGTGTATGCTGTTGCCCGCCGTTGCACTTGTCGGGATAGGATCTCATCAGCCGGCAGCTCTGTGTTCACCAGGAAGTTGAGGATGGGTTGAGCCCATGAGGGTGCTGCAATCTCTCCGACTGCCACGACTGCAACTTGTACAAGGGCGGTTGGGCTGGGAGGTAGTGGTTGGAGTTGATTGCCGCCTGCTGCTTTGAAGAAGTCCCCGGGCCGACTGCTACAGTCCTCGGGCCGGGTTCTGAAGTCCCCAGGCCGGGTGCGACAGCTGCAGTCCCCGGGCCGCCTGCCGAAGTCCCCGCGCCAGCTTCTGGGGTCCTCAAGTCGGATCCGACTGCTTCAGGAGGGGCCAGCACGAAGATGGAGTCAGACTCTAGTGAGGGCTTGACAGACGGCTTGAGGAGGCGCTGCAAGGCGACGCCGGCTGGTATCGCCTGCCGGGTGGAGCCGATCCATGCCAAGGCATCCGCTTGCTCGTTGTCATTTCTTGGCACATGGAGGAACTCACACCCGTCGAAGTATCCACTGAGCTTCTACACGAGGAAGCGGTAGCTTGCCATATTCGCATCCTTGGTGTCCTAGTCGCCTGACGACTGCTGGACCACCAAGTCGGAGTCACCAAAGCACAGGATCCGGCGAATGCCAAGTTTCTTGGCAAGCCGAAGCCCGTGTATGAGCGCCTCGTACTTGGCTACATTGTTGGAGGCGACAAAATGGATTTGCAGCACATATCTGAGCTTGTCGCCTTTGGGAGAGGTGAGGATGATGCCGGCTCCCAGTCTGGTGCGCATTTTTGAACAATCAAAATGCATCCGCCAATGGGTGGAGTCTGGCACTGGCGGCAAGTACTGGGTCTCGGCCCAGTCGACGAGGAAGTCGGCCGGTGCTTGTGACTTGATGGTGGTGCGAGGCTGGTAGTAGATGGTATAAGGGGCTAGATCAATAGCCCACCTGGCCACTCGGCCCGAAGCATCTCGGCTTCCAATGATCTCAACAAGCGGAGCGGTGCAGACAACAGTTATTGGGTGCTCTTGAAAGTAAGGCTTCAGCTTCTTGGCGGCAAAATGCACACCATAGCACATCTTCTAATAGTGTGGGTAGTTTTGCTTGGAGGCGGACAGTACTTCACTTAAGTAATATACTGGCCTTTGGACTGGCAATGCTCTGCCCTCCTCCTTGCCACTATGACAGTGCTGACCACCCGACTGGTGGCGGTGATGTAGAGGAGCATGGGTTCTTTCTCAGTTGGAGCCGCCAAGATAGGTGGGGTGGTCAACATCTTCTTGAGTTGGAGAAAAGCTTCGTCTGCCTTGTCGTTCCACTCAAAAAAAGTGGTCTTCTTCATGAGCTGGTACAGGGGGAGAGCCTTCTCGCCCAGCCAACTGATGAAACGGCTGATAGATGCGAGGCAGCCGGTGAATTTCTGCATGTCCAGCAGTCGGGTTGGCACCTCCATCTTCTCAATGGCCTTGATCTTCACTGGGTTGCACTCTATGCCGTGCTCTAAGACCAGAAAACCGAGGAGCTGGTCGGCTGGTACTCCAAAGACACATTTTTCTGGGTTGAGCTTGATCTGGAATCGGCGCAAGTTCTCGAAGGTTTCCTTGAGGTCTTCCAGCAGCGTGCCATGCTTCTCTGTCTTCACCACCACATCATCCACATAGACATGGGCATTTCTGCCGAGTTTCTTAGAGACACTTCTGCATGCAATGCTGAAACATGGCGCCGGCATTTCGCAAGCCAAACGTCATGGTCAGGTAGCAGAAGGCTCCAAATGGCATGACGAAGGCGGTCTTCAGCCTGTCGGCCGGGTTCATCTTTATCTGATGGTACCCTGAGTATGCATCCAAAAAACTCAACAACTCGCATCCGGCTATGGAGTCAATCACTTGGTCAATTCTTGGCAGGGCAAAGGGATCTTTGGGGCAAGCTTTGTTGAGACTGGTATAATCAATAGCCATACGCCACTGCTTATTTTTCTTCAGCACAAGGACTGGATTGGCCAGCCACTCTGGAAAGAATACTTCCATGATGAAGCCGGCTGCTAGAAGCCGGGCTATCTCTTCTCCAACAACTCTTCTCTTCTCTTCTAACAGGCGGTGCAAGGGCTGCCTGACCATCTTGGCGTCAGGTCGGACATGTAACTTGTGCTTAACGAAATCCGTCGTAACACCCAGCATGTCTTTGGGAGACCATGCAAAGATGTCACGATTCTCATGGAGGAAATCGACGGGCTCGCTTTTCTATTTGCTTTCCAGGTTGGCACCTATGATAGCGTGCCTCTCTAGGTGCTCCGGGTCCAGGGGTATCTTCTTTGTTTCCTTTGCCGGCTTGAACGAGCCCTCAACCTCCGACTCCTTGGGGATGGGTGACATTTCCGGCCTCTTGCCTGCCATCACCACCACCCGGTCAAGGAGCCGCTTCTCAGCTGCAATCACGAGGGACTCGGCCAGCCGACTGTTATCTGCGGTGCAGGCGGTCGACTTCTTGTAGTCTCCAACTACAGTCATGATCCCCTTGGTACTCGGCATCTTCATTTTGAGGTAAGCATAGTGGCGGACCGCCATGAACTTGGCCAGGGCAGGCCGGCCAAGAAGCGCATGGTAGGGGATTTCAAGGTCCACCACTTCAAACCAAACTGACTCATGGCGGAAATGATTCTTGTCTCCGAAGAGAACATGAATCTGAGTCTTGCCGATTGGTGAGCAGGAAAGGCCATGGACTATGCCATGGAATACAGTCCGACTGGTGAGGAGCTGCTTTTGCTTGATTCCCAACTTCTCCATCATGTCATGGTACAGGATATTGATGCTGCTGCCACCATCTACCAGGACTCTGGAGAAGCGAGCTGCCCGCCTCTCCGTTGTGAAGGTTGCATCTAGGACCAGGGCATAGGAACCAGGGGAAGGCATCACTTCTGTGTGGTAGGCCCTGCTCCAACTGATGGGCTTCTCAGACCAATGCATGAACTCTGGAGTATTTGAGGCCACTGCTTGTACTTCTTGTTGTTGCTGTCATCTGCTAATTCTATCACCGGCCACGCTGGTGAACACAACATAGGCTCCGTGCTCTTCTGGATACTTGTCTTATTGCGCCGACTGGCCGGGCCGCCGGCTGCTGGGGCTGAGGAGGCGGCGGGCCGACAGGCGGAGGAGGCAGGAGCCCATCTCCCTTAGCTATCCTGGTGAGCCAATGACACTTCCGTGTGATGTGATTGGACGGCTTCGCGCCGCTATGGAACTTGCAGGGTGCATCTAGGGTCTGCTCGTAAGAGAAGGCGGGCAACCAATTGGACTTGCCGCCCTTCTGATGCTTGGGCGCTGGCTCCCCCTCCGGCTGCTGGTCCTCGACTGTCGCTACCTGCCGGCTGGTGGAAGCCGGCTGGGTGGCCTTCCGCTTGTTGTTGCTTGGATGCTGTCACTGACTGGTGTCACCAGCCGGAGTCCGAGGAGCCTGAGGTGCCACCTTGCCGGACGCATCAACTAGGATTTCCTCCCTCATGGAGCAGTCGGCTGTGGCATGCTTGTCGGTGATGATCAACAGTTCATCGAGAGTCGCAGGCTCGTCGCAGAGAAGTCGATGCTTGAGGAGGGTGCCCTCTCGGCACCCGATGGTGAAGTACTTGATTGCCTACACCTCATGCACGCCTTCGCAGGAGTTGCGCAGCTTGGCCCAGCGTGTGAGATAGTCGCGATTCGATTCGCTAGGCCCTTGGACGCACAAGGAGAGTTGTCGGGGCTTGGGAGGCCGCTTCTACGTTCTGGTGAAGTTGCGGATGAAGGCTTTGGTGAAATCAACCCAGCTGTTGATGCTGCGGGGCTTCAGGCTGTTGAGCCACGTCCGGGCTGTGCCCTGAAGCATGAGCGGGACGTACTTCATGGCAACGCGCTTGTTGTCGTTCGCTATCCTGATGGCCGTGGAGTAGTCGACCAGCCAGTCCTCCGGCTTCATGGAGCCGGTGTACTTGGGCGTATCCCTTGGGAGTGTGAACCCTTTGGGGAAGGGCTCATCTCGGATTCGTGGGCCGAAGCAAGGCGGGCCCAATGCATCTTCTTCTTCTAGCGCCAGGGATCGGTTGAGGTGATCGATCCGATGGCGGGCGTCATCCTCTCCGACTCCCTCTTGGCGTCCAAGGCTGTCGCTGAGTGTCGGGTGCATTACAGGCGGCGGAGTAGGGTGCCTTGCTCCAGGAGGCGGAGGAGGTGGCGGGTCGCCTCGCCGCTCTATTGCTTGAGGGCGGCCGTCTTTGTCACACTCGATGGAGAGGCGAGTCCAGCTATGGCTGCCAGCCGGTTCGTTGCCTTGTCTTCCACGGGCGCCATCAGTCGGCATCCGGGACGTCGCGCCATGGTCTTGGCGAGGGGGCAGTTCATTGTTCCGCGGGGCAGGCACTTCAGCGCGGCAGTCGGCTTCGTGCTGCACGGCGGCCGCGTTTAGGAGCTGCTAGATTCGCTCCGTCATGTGGCGACGCTCATTGCCCTCGTACTTGTCTAGCTCGTCCGTCACCGCCTGGGCGCCCGAATGTTCTCCGCAGGCGTGGCGTAGATGGGACGTTCTGCCCCGAACATGCTGGCGATAGTCGCGCCACACTGCCGGATCGAGCCGATGCGGCTAGGTCCCTGAAGAGCCGGCGTGCCACCAACGGCCCGGTCCATCTCGCGTCGGTAGGCGTCGCATACTGGCGAGTCGGCCAGCGCTTCCGAGGAGCTAGACGCGGCGTGCCTCCAGCATCTCGGCGTCTGCGTTCTCTGGAATAGGCGCCATTAGGTCTCACAATGCTACATCGAGTGGGTCTCGAGCGTCTCCAGCCAAGCGCTCGCCACTTTTGATGACAAGCACCTCCATGACGGTGCTCCCGCCGCTGTGCTCGTGAGGAGGCGGCTCGTCATAGATCACCATGTTGGTGGGAAATGCGTCAAGCGACGACGTGTCGGAGTCGACGATCATCGGGTCGGTGGAGCCAACAGACTCCAGGTCCACAGTGGGATCGCTGGTAACGTGAAGCTGGTCGAGGAGGCTGATGAGACGGCTCTCGGGGTAGCCAGTGCCTGCGTCGGAGGCCGGCTCGTCGGAGAGGTGAATCTCGCCGACAAGGTCAGCGAGGCAACTCACCGCGCAGGAGATCTCCGCGCCGTGCAGCGCATCAAGGCTGACACCGTCGGGCGTGCTGGGCTGGCTTCGCTCGCTAGGAAGGAACAGGGTTCCCGTCTAGAGCAGATCTCTGGGAGACAATGCACCTGGCCCCATGGTGGGCGCCAAATGTCGGGGGTTGGGTGCGACATATGCCAATTGATGGCTTATCATGGTGGAAGGGAGTAGAACGTCGCCGGTGCCCGGAAGCGGGATGAGGCGTAGACACGAAAGCCGGCGTACTTTACCCAGGTTCGGGGCTCTCCTAGGAGATAACACCCCTAGTCCTACTCTGCAGGATCTCCGCATGATCACTAAGGCACAAGTGATACAATGGTGCTCATTGAGCTATGTTCTGGAAGCAGAAGGAGGCAAGGCTAGCTCCCTTACTGCTCTAAGGGTTGTGGCTAGTTCTAATGGGGTGGGAACCCTTTGCATGGGTGCCCTGGGGGGTTTATATAGGCCTACCCCCAGGGGTACAATGGTAATCTGGCCGGGTGCTAGGCCCGGTTGTCAGCGTCTCTGGCCTTCAGCTTCTCTGCCGACTACTGGGGCCCGCCGCCTGGTGGGCCCCACCGATCAGTCCGGTACGGAGCCGACAGGCCGCTCCCGCCGCTGGCGGGTCTGGTTGGTGGCTGCTCACTATAGCTGTGCTGCTAATGACGCGGGCTTGGTCAGCTCAGTGTGGCTACAGCCCCGCCGCCTGGTGGGAGTTCACTGTAGCCACACCTGGTCTCATCAGGTTAATGGTGTACTTGCTTCGAGGGAAAGGACGGCCGCCTGTTGGAGGCCGGCCTTCCCCAAGTCCAATTGGTTCGGCATCCTCCGTCTTCCGGGACGTCTCTGACTGATAGGGCCCGTAGCCTGCAGGCCGTACCGACAGGTTATCATGGGGGACAGGGCTTCGCCTGTCTGGAATGACGTCAAGGGGATGTGGCAACAGTGCCGCGCCGCGCGGAGATCTTTGCCTGCACGGGGCACTGTGGCCACGCCAAGCCCAAGATTCGGGGGTGAGGGGCTTCACTATAGCCACGCCCTGTCTCGTCCTCTTGATGGGGGCGCAGACTCTGAGGCGCCAGGTGGCTGCCTGCTCGACGCCGTCCTTTCTAGAGGCCGGCTGACTGGAGCCGGCCGCTCTTGGTGCCGTCTGCTGGTGGTTAGCCGTCCTCCGGTGGCCGGCTGTTGAGCCAGCCCGGCCTCCGGAGGGCGGAACTTCGGCTTGGGACATTGCGGGGTGAAGCCGGCCCAAAGTTTTGGTAAGTTCAGGGACTCGGGTGAGGCTACCCGTGTTCCATTACTCCGACATGGGGGCTACACGTGATATGCATATAAGGGAGGAATAACTTCAAATTCTCAGTTTTGAGCAAATCAGGTATTATATTATTATCTAAGAAATCTGCAAAGTTTCTGACCCGGCGTCATCATAAGATTAACCCGGCATCTGCAACAATTACATGACCCGGCATCATTTGTTTATAACCCGACAATTTTGGCAATCATAAATCGGCAAGATCTACATCTTTAAGCCGGCTGAATATCAGTTGACAATTTCAAGACCAATATTTTTGTCAAATCAGAGCATTGAAGGCCGACACAAATGGATTATTTCTTATAATATTTCTTTACAAGAGCTAATGTCAGCAAATGGATTATGAAGCTAGCCTATTGACCCAGATTTTCCAGGAGGAAATGTCAAGGACTTAAGGATGATCAGGTGCCGACTTACAAGAATATTTAACTCGGAGCACAACTTGTCAAATTTGTTCTTGTGTTTATGTTGCAGGATCAGTTTAACATGGATAAATCCAAATTAAACTGGGGGCTAATGTCGGGGATATACCCCGCGGTATAACCCGCCTGATGTATGACCCGGCTGGAGCTTGGCAACTCACTGGCGACCCGCTTGGACCTAGCGGTTTATGATTCATTGGAGACCCGGCTGGCGGGTCAGATGGACGACAAGGCCCAAGGCCCAGTAGGCCGGTTCATGTGATGGTGGGCCGGCTTAAGAGGAAAGGTGTGAGGAATATCTCCCTTACAAGGAATCAAGACCCAGACTTGTATCCGGCTTGTAGTAGAAGATAGGCTAGTCCTAATCCTATTTGGACTCCACATGTAACCCGCCCCTCTAACTTATATAAGGAGGGGCAGGGCTCCCTAAGGGGGGACAAGAAACAATCTCTAGGGCTAGACCCAACTAGAAGAGAGCCGGAGACACGACGTCTCCCTCATGAGCATAATGAGACCTAGCCACAAACAACATGTAGGGCTTTTACCGAATGATGTTTCCTGGGGCCCGAAGCTGTCTAAATCCTTGTCTTGTGTGATGATCCGCTTTGCGTCTCTCATCCTGATCAACCCCTCTCAAGATACCACATAGATGCGTTGGCCTCACGACTAAGTCCTCACACTAGGACATCTGCCGTGACAATTCCACGACAGGTAGAGAGAAAGAGGATTGTGATGCTGGGACTGATGAAGGGGATGAAGAGGAAACCAGTGAGCAGGAATTCCAGAAGGCCACAGGCGCCATGTGCATTGATAGGGGTGCATCTTTACACTCCTCTCACGCCAACTTAAACAGTGGGCGCGTGGAGTCAATGCCATGGAACCAGTGGAAACTTCACAGAAACCACTCAAATGGTCACGCATGCCCATCATCTTTGATGAGGAAGATCACCCTGACTGCACCACCGCGGTAGGGTGCCTGCCGTTGTTGGTCTCCCCAACGATTCGCAACCTCAAGGTCACAAAGTTGTTTGTTAATGGCGGGGCTGGGTTGAATCTGATCTCCCCACATTTTCTCAGCAAGCTCAAGATAGCAAAGGAAGAGCTTAAGGCTACTGGCACGTTTCAAGGAGTTAATCCCGACAGGAGGCATCCTAAGGGAAAGATCACGTTGCCGGTGACATTTGGTGGTGAGTTGAACTACCGGACTGAGAAGATTGTGTTTGATGTGGTCGACCTCTCCCTGTCGTACAATGGAATTCTTGGGAGCCCTGCCCTGGCCAGGTTCATGGCAGCATCCCACTATGCCTACAACACCTTGAAGATGCCAGACCCAATGGGCATCATTTCCTATCCATCAGATAAGAAAGACGCGATGATATGCATGGATAAGATGTAGCGGGACGCTGTCACGGCAGAGACCGCCGAAGCAGCAGTGCCCGCCAAGGAAAGTAAGGGAAAGAAGAAGGATTATAGGGACTCCGGCAAGGAATCCGGGAAGTGTGCCCCTACTGAGTGCACGGCACCCGTTGATGCCGTGCCAAAGTGTTCCAACAGCAAGAGGGCCAAGGCTGCTGCACCCCAGGTGAAGAAGGTCCCGGCAAGGCTGGCTGGCGTTGTTGGTACCTTTACTATCAACGCCACCCTTGATGACAAATAGGAAAGCATGCTCATTTCCTTCCTGGGGGCGAATATCGATGTGTTTGCCTGGCAACCATCTGATATCCCCGGTGTTCCCAGGGAGGTAATCGAGCACCACCTTGTTATCTGCCAACATGCCCGACCTGTCAAGCAGAAGGTGTGGAAAAAGGCCTTGGAGAGGTAGTAGTTCATTGCCGAGGAGATTAAAAAGATTGAGGCAGCTGGTTTGGTCAGAGGAGTACTGCATCCAACGTGGTTAGCAGACCCAGTGGTTGTACGCAAGGCCAAAGCGAAGTGGAGGTTGTGCATCGATTACATAGACCTCAACAAGGCTTGCCCAAAGGATCCATTTCCCTTGCCGCGCATTGACCAGATTGTGGATTCCACTTCAGGCTGTGATTTGCTTTCTTTCCTGGACGTATACTCTGGATATCATCAGATCTTCATGCCCAAGGAATATGAGGAGAAGACCTCCTTTATCACCCCATGTGGTACGTACTTCTTTGTGTGAATGCCTTTTTGGGTTAAAAGTGCCGAGTCTACTTTTGCAAGGGAAGTACAAATTGGTTTTGAACCACAGTTGCACATAAATATTAAGGGTTATATGGATGATATTGTGGTCAAGACCAAGGACAAATCCACCCTTATCCAGGATTTGGAAGAGACATTTGCTAATCTGCGCAAGATCAACTTGAAACTAAACCCGAAGAAGTGTGTGTTTGGTGTTCCCTCTGGCAAGCTACTTGATTTCTTTGTGTCCCAATGTGGGATCAAGGCCAATCAAGATAAGATTGAGGCCATAGAGCAGATCCAGGCACCCAGGACAGTTAAAGATGTGAGGCATTTGACAGGGTGTTTTGTCGCGCTTAGCAGATTCATCTCCAAGTCTGCCGAGCGCGCGCTGTCGTTCTTCAAAATTTTGAAGAAGGTAGGACCCATGAAGTGGACCCCAGAGGCAGATGCAACACTGTAGGAGATGAAGACCTACTTGTCCTCTGTGCCCACGTTGGTAGCCTCGAAACCACAAGAGATGTTGTTGTTATACTTGGTGTCAACCAATCAAGTGATTAGTGCAGCCCTAGTAGCACAACGGGAAGTAGAGGAAACAGAGGATAAGCAAAGCCTGACATGTCCGGATAAGGATCAGGATAGAGAAGAGCACGACAGCAAGAGTAACCCCAAGGACGCGGCAAGGAAGAAAGTGGTGCAGCGCCCAGTGTACTTCATCAGCTCCTTGCTACACGGGGCTAGATCAAGGTACTCTGGCGTGCAAAAATTGATTTTTGGCCTCATCATGGCCTCAAGGAAACTGCACCACTACTTCCAAGCCCATGAGATTACGGTTGTCACCCACTTTCTGTTGCAAAGGATACTCCAGAACCCCGAGGCTACCGGAAGAATAATGGGGTGGGCTTTGGAGTTATCCAGCTTTGGCCTGAAGTTTGAGAGCACCTCAATGATCCAGAGCAGGACAATGGCAGAGTTTATTGCTGAATTGACGCCAACCCCTGACGAAGAAGTGATGGAAATAGTTATTCCCGGCATGGGAGCGCCCCAAGAATGGATCATGTACTTTGATGGTGCTTTCTCCCTGCAAGGTGCAGGGGCTGGCATTCTTCTCGTTGCTCCCACTGGTGAGCACCTGAAGTATGTCGTCTAGATGCATTTTCCCTAGGAGGAAGCAACCAACAATACAACAAAGTATGAAGGACTCCTTGCCGGGCTCAGGATTGCCGTTGAATTGGGAATTAAGAGGTTGATCATTCAAGGAGATTCACAACTTGTGGTGAGACAAGTCAACAAGGATTACCAAATTCCATTGATGGAGGCATACATTGAGAAAGTGAGAAGGTTGTTGGAACGCTTTGACGGATTGCAAATAGAGCACATACCCTGTGCAGAAAACAACATAGTTGATCATCTATCAAAGTTTGCTGCACAGAAGCTTCCTGTGGAACCAAGAACTTTTTTTCTCCATCCTACTTAGCCCTTCGTATCCCCAGCAACAATGGCCCGGAAAAGGAGAAACTTGTACTCCGGTAAGCCT
The DNA here is from genome assembly GCF_002162155.2 of Triticum dicoccoides. NCBI lineage: Eukaryota > Viridiplantae > Streptophyta > Magnoliopsida > Poales > Poaceae > Triticum > Triticum dicoccoides. The sequence continues at coordinate 444,012,119 of NC_041385.1, forward strand.
CTCCCGATAGAGCCCCTCGGGGCTCCTGGCAGGGACTCTGCCAGAAACAACTCCCCATCACTTGTCGGGGTGCACCCTCCTGTCGGGCCACTGGTCCTCGCAGTCGAGGATCGCATCCCCGCAAGCGGGGAGGTGCCGTTAGTCCTTGTTGCCGAGCCCCACGCTCCTACTTGGGCAAGGCACATAGTCCACTTCCTCCAAATCGAAGAACTTCCCGATGAGCAAGAGGAAGCTGAAAGAGTAGCCTGGAGGGACAGTATGTACCAGTTTGTCGATGACTCTCTATACAGAAGGAGGCCCAATGGTGTGAAATTGAAGTGCATCTGCCAGGAAGAAGGAAAGGAACTGCTGACAGAGATACCCAAATGCATGTGTGGCTCCCACATTGGATCAAGGGCATTAGTTGGGAAAGCATTCCGGCAAGGATTCTATTGGCCCGCAGCCCACCAAGATGCGGTCAAGCTAGTCACCAAGTGTGAAGCCTGCCAGTTCCATTCGAAGAACATCCATCTACCCGCACAAGCTCTTTGGACAATCCCTTTGTCATGGTCGTTTTTGGTCTGGGGGCTCGATATCCTCGGCCCTTTCCCCCGAGCTGCTAGGGGCTTTGAATTCTTGTTCGTTGCAATCGACAGTTTACAAAGTGGTCGGAAGTAGCAGCCGTGAGAAAGGGGACTGCTCAGTCAACTATCAAGTTCTTGAAAGATTTGGTGTGCCGCTTCGGGGTTCCTGCTTGGTTCATCACTGACAACGGCACCAAATTCACGAGCCATGCCTTCATGCAATATGTTCATGCCCTCGACAGCATGATCTCATTTGCCTCTGTTGCACATCCCAGAAGCAATGGAAAAGCTGAGAGGGCGAACACTGAAGTGCTACACAGACTCAAGAGAAGAACATTTGATAACTGCAGAAGTGTGGCAGGCGATGGATCGATGAGCTGCAGGTGGTTCTTTGGTCCCTCAGAATGAAACCAATTAAAGCTACCGGGCAGACTCCCTTCTCCCTAGTCTATGGGGCAGAAGAAGTTATCCCCACGGAACTCATTTATGGTCCCCTAGAGTGCTTGCCTACGATGAAGTAGCACAAGATTAGCACCGGCGTGACGACGCTGTGCTACTCGAGGTGAACCGTCTCCCGGTTGCTACGCATGTTGCATGCTATCAGCAAGCCCTGCATTGCTATCATAGTCGTGGGGTTCATGCCTGGTGTTTTGAGGAAGGCGGCCTTGTCCTTAGGCGCGTTCAGTTCGCCAAGGGTGCAGACAAGTTGACGCCAAAGTGGGAAGGCCCTTACCGGGTAGTACGAGTCACCAGACCTGGCGCAGTCCATCTGGAGACTGGAGATGGCATTAAATTGCAAAACTCATGGAATATTGAGCATCTCCGTAAGTTCTACCCATAAGGCGCGGATGTCGGGCCTTGCCCGACAACCACCCTTTTGTACATGCCTTTCCTCAGTTGCATGTAACCCCTTGTACAAAGCTAGGTGCAGACCCTGATTAATAGAGAAATAAACGAAGCACTGGGGGCCCCAACAAGTTGCATGCATGCATAAGCATATCATGAGCATTGCATCCTCATATAGATAAGGTTGCATCTGGCATCGTTTTCATGTGCATAATCTACAGGCTCCTGTCGTGGATTCAATCCCCAAGAGGAGATAAGAAGACAAGCCGGCACTACGATCTACGGCAGGCCAAACAGATAAGTTCTATCTCTTATCCATACATGTTCTATAAGTGTAACCTTGTGCATAGGAAAACCTTGCCACTTTTTGAAACTTAGGTGCTCTTTGACTCAAATGTTGCTTCGGTCAGGATGGTCGCAGTGGCCTTTGATGAAGAAAAGTTGGTGGAGGACTGGTCCCTCATTACAATTTGTGCCCAGCAAGCATAGCTCCCCAGTAGCCAAACAGAGGGTACCGGCAGGATAGCCTACCGGAGAAACTCATTTATTTTAAGTATAGAGGCATTCCACCTCTGCCTGGCCATATACATGCACGAGTCCCCGACAAGGTTTATCTTTTTCATTAATATGCTTCAAACAAGTACATCTTTACACTCCTCTCACTGCCAACTTAAACAGTGGGTGTCTGAAGTTAATGCCCTGGATCCAGTGGGAACTTCACAGAAACCACTCAAATGGTCACGCATGCCCATCATCTTTGATGAGGAAGATCACCCTGACCGCACCACTGCGGTAGGGTGTCTGCCATTGTTGGTCTCCCCAACGATCCGCAACCTCAAGGTCACAAAGATGTTGGTTGATGGCGGGCTAGATTGAATCTGATCTCCCCACATGCTCTCATCAAGCTCCAGATAGCAGAGGAAGAGCTTAAGGCTACTGGCACTTTTCAAGGAGTTAATCCTGGCAGGACTGGATGAGGATCAGGATAGAGAGGAGCATAGCAGCATGGGCGACCCCAAGGATGTGGCAAGGAAGAAAGTGGTGCAACGACCAGTGTACTTTGTTAGCTCCTTGCTATAGGGGGCTAGGTTAAGGTACTCTAGCGTGCAAAAAAATGATTTTTGGCCTCATCATGGCCTCAAGGAAACTGCACCACTACTTCCAAGCCCATGAGATTACAGTTGTCACCCGCTTTCTGTTGCAAAGGACACTCTGGAACCCTAAGGCTACCGGCAGAATTGTGGAGTGGGCTTTGGAGTTATCCATCTTTGGCTTGAAGTTTGAGAGCACCTCAACAATCCAAAGCAGGGCATTGGCAGATTTTATTGCAGAATGGACGCCAACCCCTAACAAAGAAGTGATGGAAACAATCATTCTCGGCAAGGAGGCTCCCCAAGAATGGATCATGTATTTTGATGGTGCTTTCTCCCTGCAAGGTGCAGGGGCTGGCATGCTTACCTTTGCTCCCACTGGCGAGCACCTGAAGTACGCCGTCCAGATGCATTTTCCTTGGGAGGAAGCAACCAACAATACAACAGAGTATGAAGGACTCCTTGTCGAGCTTAGGATTGCCATGGAATTGGGAATTAAGAAGCTGATCATTCGAGGAGATTCACAACTTGTGGTGACACAAGTCAACAAGGATTACCAAAGCCATTGATGGAGGCATACGTTGAGGAAGTGAGAAGATTGGAGGAACACTTGACGGATTGCAAACAGAGCACATACCCCGTGCGGAAAACAGCAGAGCTGAACATCTGTCAAAGTGTGGTGCGCAAAAGCTTCATGTGGAACCAGGAACTTTTGTTCTCCATCTTCCTCAGCCCTCCGTATCCCCGGCAACAATGGCCTAAAAAAGGAGAAAGTTAGACCCTAGTAAGCCTCTCCCGTTCCAGCCCTCCGGGGCTCCTGGCAGGGACCCTGCCGGAAACGATTCCCATCACTTGTCGGGCTGCATGCTCCTACCGGGCCACTGGTCCCCGCGGTCGAGGAACGCATCCCGCAAGCGACTCTTTACAGAAGAAGGCCCAATGGTGTGAAATTGAAGTGCATCTTCCGGGAAGAAGGAAAGGAACTGATAGCAGAGATACATAAAGGCATGTGTGGCTCCCACATTGGATCAAGGGCATTAGTTGGGAAAGCATTCTAGCAAGGATTCTATCGGCCCACAACCCTATAAGATGCGGTCGAGCTAGTCACCAAGAGTGAAGCCTGCCAGTTCCATTCAAAGAACATCCATCTGCCTGCACAAGCACTTCAAACAATCCCTTTGTCATGGACATTTTCGGTCTGGGGGCTTGATATCTGTCGGTGTCAAAACCGGCGGATCTCGGGTAGGGGGTCCCAAACTGTGCGTCTAAGGCTAATGGTAACAGGAGGCAGGGGACACAATGTTTACCCAGGTTCGGGCCCTCTCTATGGAGGTAATACCTACTTCCTGCTTTATTGATCTTGATGATATGAGTATTACAAGAGTTGATCTACCATGAGATCGTAGAGGCTAAACCCTAGAAGCTAGCCTATGATTATGATTGTTGTCCTACAGACTAAACCCTCTAGTTTATATAGACACCGGAGGGGGATAGGGTTACACATAGTCTGTTACAGAGAAGGAAATCTACATATCTGAATAGCCAAGCTTGCCTTCCATGCAAAGGAGAGTCCCACCCGGACACGGGACGAATTCTTCAATCTTGTATCTTTATAGTCCAACAGTCCGGCTGTCCGAGGACCCCCTAATCCAGGACTCCCTCAGTAGCCCCTGAACCAGGCTTCAATGACGATGAGTCCGACGCGAAGATTGTCTTCGGCATTGCAAGGCAGGTTCCTTCTCCGAATACTCCAAGGTAGATTTTGAACACATGAATCGTGCCCGGCTCTGCAAAATAAATTCCACGTACCACCGTAGAGAGCACAATATTCCACAAATCTAATCTACTGACAGCTTTTCGTAGGGTGGCATCACACCGTGGCCCGGTCATTATACGAACCGTTTTTCCCAGCCTGCTACTGCACGTATTGCGAGGCGGTTTTATTGGCACGTCTTGTCGAAGCAGAGATCGTGTCCCCCTTATCACGTGATTCTCGTCAATACGGGCGTGGGTAACCCAACCGTACCGTTAGTATGACTCCTCGGTTTTAGGCAAGTTCCAAACGACCACATAGAGGATGCTTGATATTCACCCTCTTTATAAAGAGGTCCAGACCCATCCTTTTGTTTCCACGCCCAATCCTTCCCTTCCCCTACCTCGAGTTCCAACACCCAAGATTTAGTCTAAGCGCTCCGGACCTTCACCATGTCCGGATCCAACCTTCAAGGCTGGTGGATGGACTCTTCTGTTACAGAGGAGGACATCAAGAAGCTTAGGGAGGCTAGGTATCTGACCGCCAAAATCCCCCACAGGCTACCTGCTCAAGGGTAGGTGTCGGTGTCAAAACCGGCAGATCTCGGGTAGGGGGTCCCAAACTGTGCGTCTAGGCAGATGGTAACAGGAGACAAGGGACACGATGTTTTACCCAGGTTCGGGCCCTCTTGATGGATGTAAAACCCTACGTCCTGCTTGATTAATATTGATGATGTGTGTTACAAGAGTGGATCTACCACGAGATCAAGGAGGCTAAACCCTAGAAGCTAGCCTATGGTATGATTGTTGTTCGTCCTACGGACTAAAGCCATCCGGTTTATATAGACACCGGAGAGGGCTAGGGTTACACAGAGTCGGTTACAATGGTAGGAGATCTACATATCCCTATCGCCAAGCTTGCCTTCCACGCCAAGGAAAGTCCCATCCGGACACAGGACGAAGTCTTCAATCTTGTATCTTCATAGTCTTGGAGTCCGGCCGATCATGATAGTTCGGCTATCCGGACACCCCCTAGTCCGGAACTCCCTCAGTAGCCCCTGAACCAGGCTTCAATGACGACGAGTCCGGCGGGCATATTGTCTTCGGCATTGCAAGGCGGGTTCCTCCTCCGAATAATTTATAGAAGATTGTGAACACCAAGATAGTGTCCGGCTCTGCAAAAATAAATTCCACGTACCACCGTAGAGAGAATAATATTACACCAGTTCAATCTGCTGACGCATTTTGTGGCGTGACATCACACCACTACCAAGCCTTTACTCGAATTGTTTTTATTGTACCACCTCAGTGCGTTTAGCGAAGCGGTTTCCTTGGCACGTCTTGTCGAAGCAGAGATCGTGTTCCCCTTATTCCGGGATTCCCATTAATACGGACGTGGGTAACCCATCCGCGCCCGTTGCCACGCCCCCTCCATTGAAGGCGGGTTCCAAACGGTTACGGGGACGGCTCTTGGTATTCTTCCTCTTTATAATGAGACCAAGGCCCGTTCTTTTCCTTCAATCCTCTATCGAATCCGCCCCTCGCCCCGAGTTCCAACACCCAGGGCTCCAGATTCGGGTACCTTCGATCTTCGACAATGTCCGGCCCTGACCTACGAGGCTGGTGGATGCCCTCCTCCGTCACGGAAGAGGATGTGCTAAAGCTGAGAGACGCCAGGTACTTAACCTACGAGATTTCGCATAGGCTGCCTGCTCGAGGGCAAGTTATTCCTACTCCCGAGCTTGGCGAGAGCGTCGTGTTCGTGTCTCACCTCCGTCGGGGTTTAGGCTTCCCGACGGATCCCTTCGTGAGGGGGCTCATGTTTTACTATGGGCTGGAATTCCACGACTTGGCTCCGGAGTCCATCCTCCACATCTCATCATTCATTGTCGTCTGTGAAGCCTTCCTCCGCACTACCCCTCACTTCGGCTTGTGGCTCAAAACCTTCAACATGGAGCCGAAGATGATTGAGGGGCGTCAGGCAGAGTGCGGCGGGGCGGTTATAAGCAAGAGGGCCGATGCTCCATGGCCCGAGGGCTCTTTTCAGGAGGAGCTCGGCTTGTGGCAACAGGAGTGGTTCTATATCACCGCTCCCAGGGGCAGCAGGTAGAGGCCGCCGCCCGTCTTCCGCTCGGGCCCTCCACAACAGCTGACGTCATGGGTCAACAAGGGGCGTGACTGGGGGCCGTCCAAAGACGTACCCCTGTTGCAGGACCGGATTCGAGGCCTCCAAGAAAGGGAGGTCAATCTGGTCGTAGTGGTACATGTTATGTTGATCCGGCGCCTACTGCCCTGCAAATGTCGCCCCCTCCGCCTGTGGGAATTTAATCTGGAGGGACCACGAGCTCTTCAACACTTCATGGGTTTGACACCCGCGGAGATGTACAAACTGTTCTTCGGATCGCAAGAGATGCGTCCGGAATTGATCGAGGATGCTGGCCTAAGCTGCAATCGCCCGGATACTCAAGTAAGTAGCCCCGTGTCCGGACACATCGTCCATTTATTTATCGTGGATTTGCCTTTTAACCAGCTATCCCTTGGACAGGAGTGGATAGCGCAAGCAAAACTGATACGGTGTCCGGCCCCCCTCCCTGAGACCACGCAGGATCCCGTGTTAATCAAAATGTTGGAGGTTGCACCTTCGGAGGAGGGCGAAGGGGGGCACAGGGAAACTACCACCTCTGCCACGGAGGCTTTCAGTAAGGGAGGAATCGAGAGTCCCTCCTTCCAGGGGGAGAAGAGGACTGCTTCCGAAGACCCGGAGGCCAAGGCCTCAAAGCGGGGAAAGAAATCTGTACCGGAAGGTCCTGTGCCGGGAAGAGCCCCGGCCGTACTGTCTCCTCGGAGGAATCAGCCCTCTAGCGAGCCGTAAGTAAAAAAGGGGGGATTTTGTAATAGTGGACACCCCTTCTTAATTTCCAAGGGTAACCGAAGTTTTCACCTTGTAGTTCGGATCTCAGCCCATCTCAGCACAGCTCATCTTCGGGAGACCTTCGTCCGGAGATGATGGAGAGCGAAACGCCTCCATCTGTCGCCCCGTCGTGCGGGGCGGGCGACCCTGAGGTGTCGTCACGGAGGGTCTCCCCGAGTCCGGAGGGGCCGGAGAGTTCGGCGCCCATTGGAGTACGGCCGGTGGAGCTGCAGGATTTGCTCAAGAGGGCGTCTATCTCAGAAGATCACCGCACATTAATGAGTAGGGTGATTGAGAGGATCTCATCCGCTGAAAGCGGGTTGCGTGAGGCCGTCGGAAGTTTGCTGACGGGGTTTGAGGTACGCAAAAAATGACATACCTTTTGACAGTTTTGCACATGAAGTGCGCCCTGTATAGATAGTAGCCCCTAAGACTTGGTATGCTGTCGAAAGCGACAGCGTGCCAAGGATCATAATCTCAGTTATAGATTGTCGCCTTTCCTATGCAGGTGGCGGAACGTTCGGTGGCCAGCCGGGCTGATCGATTTGTCGAGTTGAAGAGGCAACTCGACGTTGCGGATGCGGACATCTCGCTGGTCAATAAACGACTTGATGAGTCACAAGGTATGTGGTTGCTTCGCGGTCGCCTAGTAAGGGAGCTGACGCCCATTCCTTACAATTTGTATGCTTGATGCAGATGGTGCTGCTGCTATGGAAGGCCTTCGAGCAGAACTTGCTCGGGCCAAGGAGCAAGCCAGAAAAAGCGAGGCGGCTGCCTCGAAGGCAGCGGAAGAGCTAGAAGCCGAGAAGGCTGCTCACTGCCGAAGCAGGGAGGAGATGGCCGGAATGGCCGCGAAATTAAAAGTTGCTACCGACCGCCAGGAGGTTCTTGAAAGAGAATGCCGAGCGGAGCAAGAGGACCTGAAGAAGGCCGTCGCCGAAGCCAAGGATGCCCGTAATGCGATGCGGGCTATGAAGGAGGAACTGCATCAGATCGGAGACATTGTGGCTAGAAAGCCCTTTATGCTGCGTAGGAAGTTCATGGATCCGAAGTATGCTCAGCTAGGCCGATTGTACGGTGCGGAGGATCCTTATCTGGACTTGGCGGCGAGTGCGGCGGATGCAGTCGTGCACTTCCGAAGCCAGAAGGAGCACGGAATGGAAGAGCTTTTCTGGTCTCAATTCCATAGTCCGGAGTGTCCACTTCCGTTGAGTGATTGGCTGGTAGAGTGGGCTAAGCTGAATAGATTGTCTAGACTTGCCATGACGGATGTGGTCGCTCATCTGTGGCCGGAAAGGCCCAAGCCGAAGAGTTATTTTGGCTTGTTGCAGCAATTCCTTGGGGCGGTGCCGCATATTGGGGCGGTGCCGCATATTGGGGCGATGAAGCGGTCGGCATGCATAGAAGGTGCACGGATGGTTCTCGCCCGTGGTAAGACATACTGGGCGGAGATGGATGCCACCGCTGTTGCATCCCGGGGTTCGGACAAAAGTCGATTCCCCACCGAGCACTATTTTGAGGAAGTCCTGCAGGGCGCTCGTTTAATAGAGTCGCAGTGCTCGAAAGATGTTATGTTTGAATGACATGTATGATTTCTGAGATCATGTTTATAATGCAATAGCTTTTTATACTTGTGCGTTCAAGTATTGAACTATCTCCTGTGCGGCCGTATATGTATGTATAATCTGAAAGATGGCAGTCTTTAGCTTCAGCCCACGCACATGGTGCGGGGGTGTTTGCAAAAAGAAGAGAGCTTTTTCACACTTAATCCAACGTCTTGGTCCTTTTAAGGAGGTGATAGCGTAGCAAACTAGGCAACCGGACTATAATGCTTTATCACTTTCACTTAGCCATAGGAGCTCGAATGTGGGGCTACTATATTGCCCCTGGCGGCACCGCTCTTCTCTGAACTCGGGGCGCGTATGTGCCTGACCGAGAAGCGGTCCTTCGTCAAAGCAGAGGAATTCTAAACATTCCAATGGTCGATCGAGTGGTTGACCAGTCTCTCGCTATATCATGACAGTCAGTTTTCGGCTTTCTCTACTGAGGTGCTCGCCCGGCCGAACCGGGGCACAATCGCAGTAGTTCTCCTAGTGCCGCGTTAGCCGATGATACGGAACGTAAGGCAGCAAAACACAGGAGCCGGGCAAACCCAACATTTGACCAAAGACATGATTCGGAGCTGATGCATATAAGGCCTAACTCGAGACGCCGAACACTCCATGAGGTGTTCGGTCTTTATGATACCAGGCAGAACAATTCCCTAAGCCCCTAGTGTCCAGGTACAGGCGGGAACTTCTAACGCGGCCGATGCCAAAGCGCCAGCCTCCTCCTCGGCTATGGTAGGAAACCGGGGGACGTGTATCAACAAGAGACAGTAAGAAAGGTTTACGCAGGGTCTTAATCTGAAAAGAATCCTTGCAACGGGTCCCTGATGCACGTCTGCGCCTGTGTCTCCGTTGTGCTGTATCCTGGACGGGTGTAGCACGTGCTTCATCTGTAAAAGAGAAGGACTTAGTTTCTAAGAAATATTGTGCAAAAGTTGTATTAAAATAAAGTATAATTTGGAAGATGAAGAAAGTTGAGCGTTATTGGCTCTCATCATTTATACGCGCGGCCCCTTATAAAGGGGGTATGCGGCTGGGAAGCCCCTTGTTTATTTACGCCGAACTCGGCTAACCGTGTCCGGGGTCTGAATGACCTGTTTTTAGGGGCCTTGACCTGTAAGGTCGGAGTGGCTGTCAAGGCAGCCCCACGCTCTCCATGGTCGAGGAACACTCGGAGTTACTCTTTAATGAGATTATGCCGCGTGGACCGGGCATTGTAAGTATAAGAGACGTGTAATGTGGTATTGCGTTAAAGCGGGCGAAAGCTTTGCGTCCCAGTAGTGCTCGATGGCCACTGTAAAATGGGGCGATATGGAGAGTGAGCTTTTCGCGACGGAGGTTGTCGGATGAACCGAACACAACCTCTAGTGGTACAGAGCCCGTATGATTGGCTTGAAGGCCTGGCGTCACTCCTTTGAAGGAAGTGCTGTTATGGCGAATTTTGGTAGGGTCTATCCCCATTCTGCAGACGGTGTCCTGGTATGGCAGGTGCCGTGCTGTGTTTTCATGTTATCACATGAAGTGAGTTCACTGTTTTGACTTCTAGTGGGAAAGTCTTCTGTTTTCCGGAGTGCTGCTTTTGGGGTTCGTCACTTTCGCTTGGTGTGTCGAGCCCCTTGTGTTCGGCGTTAAGTCGGCCGGACTGCTTGAAGACCCAACAATCTCTGTGGGTATGGTTTGCAGGCTTCCCGGAGGTACCATGTATTTGACATGGCCTATCCAGAATCTTGTTTAGGTTGGATAGCTTGTCACTGTTGTTCTTGAGGGGCAGTGTTTTGTTGTTCGGCCGAGAGCTTTTGAATCCGGCGTTGACCGCCGTACTGTTTGGGCCATTTTCCTTATTCCGGCGCTGATCTTTTCTGCGTCGTGATTTCCCATTTCCATCCCTGACTTCGGATGTACTCGGGTCGCTGGTGCTGCATCTAGCAAGCCAGTTGTCTTCCCCCGCGCAAAAGCGGGTCATGAGGCTTGTTAGTGCGGCCATTGTTCTTGGTTTTTCCTGGCCGAGGTGTCTGGCGAGCCATTCGTCTTGGACGTTGTGTCTAAAGGCTGCTAAGGCTTCAGCGTCCGGACAGTCGACTATTTGGTTCTTTTTAGTGAGGAACCTGTTCCAGAATTTGCATGCTGACTCTCCGGGCTGTTGAGTTATGTGACTTAAATCGTCTGCATCCGGAGGGCGGACATAAGTCCCCTGAAAATTTGCTCTAAACGCATCCTCAAGCTCTTCCCAACTTCCAATGGTGTTTTCTTGGAGGCTTTTAAGCCAATGCCGAGCTGGCCCTTTGAGCTTGAGGGGTAGGTATTTTATGGCATGGAGATCGTCTCCTCTGGCCATATGTATGTGTAGGATATAATCCTCAATCCAGACTCCGGGGTCTGTTGTTCCGTCATATGCCTCTATGTTTACGGGTTTGAATCCCACTGGAAATCCATGATCCAGTACCTCGTCAGTGAAACATAGTGGGTGTGCAGCGCCCCTGTATTTGGGTGTGCCGTTGTCTTCAAATGCTCGGCGGGTTATGTTGCTTCCTGGAGTCTTCTTTTTTGGCCCATAGATAGACCTGGCTGGGTCATCCTTTTTCCGAGGATCTTTATGCTGATCGTGTGCCGGCTTGTGTGCGGCGCCCCTTGTTGCTCTTGGCCTGTCATCTGGTCGTCTATCCTTCCAGGCGGCTTCTTTCTTTTTTGACTGCGGGGGCTCTAAGGCCTCCTCGTCAAATTCGGGCAACAGCTTGCGCTTCGGGTAGCTCTTTGTCTGGTGACTAGCGCCATATTTATCTGCGGTGTTGAGTACTTTGCTCCATCTCATTCTGAGTGCGTCCTCCGCTGTTTTGAGCTTCCGCTTTTGCTTCTTCAAACTTCTTGCAGTGGCAACAAGCCTTTTATGAAGGTGCGTATGCTCTGGTGGTGTGAGATAGTCTTCGCCGGGGATGGGTTGCTTGTCCAGTTCATCATGTTCAGATGGCTGCTTGGTGGCATGTGCGTCATCCACTGCTTCGCCTGCTCTAGGGCCGGGTCCGTATGGGTGCCGTTTTTATCGAGGCCGGTCTTCGGGCAGCGCTTGCATCGCCGTTTTGGTTGTTTGTTGGGGGAGTTGTCCTTCGCCACGTCCCATTTTTCCTCATTGTCACTTCCTTTTGGTGTATCCACCATGTATACATCGTGAGTTGGGGTGGATTTCCAGTGGCCGTTAGGCGCTGGTTCTTGGTCGTCTCCGGCATCGTCGTCCATACCGTCGATGTCTTCGGAGTCACAGTCTAGCATGTCGGTTAGATCGTCGACAGTGGCTACTAACTGGGTGGTGGGTGGGCTTTGAATTTCTTCGTCGTCCGCATCCCAACCGTCCTGGCTGCAGTCCGGCCAGGGCTCTCCTGATAACGAGAGATACTTTAGCGAACTCAAGATGTCGCCAAAAGGTGAGTGTTGAAAGATGTCCGCTGCGGTGAACTCCATGATCGGCGCCCAATCGGATTCGATCGGAGGGGGCGCGGGAGGTTTGGAGTCCGGCAAGGAGTCCGGCACCTCAGAGTCACGAGCTTCATGAGGGACAAGGTCATTGTTCGGCTCTATCGCCGTAGAGGTTACAGCCCCCGAGGTGGTGTCTAGCCATCCGTCCTCGACCTGCGCAGCCGGCTCCGGATTGAAGATCGGAGCGGGTTCGAGTGCGGCCTCCAGGCTACTGTCCGGCTGCAGAGCTAAATCATGCTCGCCGTGACAGTGCGGCATGCTCGGCTGTGGCTCGAATCCATCGAGGATCTAGTCCCCGCGGATGTCGGCCGTGAAGTTTAAACTTCCAAATCTGACCTGACGGCCAGGGGCGTAGCTTTCGATCTGCTCCAGTTGGCCAAGCGAATTGGCCCGCAGTGCGAAGCCGCCGAATACGAAGATCTATCCGGGGAGAAAAGTCTCACCCTGGACCGCGTCATTGATGATGATCGAAGAAGCCATCGAGCCTATCGGTGACGACACAGAGGAACTCTCAATGAAAGCACCAATGTCGGTGTCAAAACCGGCGGATCTCGGGTAGGGGGTCCCGAACTATGCGTCTAGGCGGATGGTAACAGGAGACAAGGGACACGATGTTTTACCCAGGTTCGGGCCCTCTTGATGGAGGTAAAACCCTACGTCCTGCTTGATTAATATTGATGATGTGTGTTACAAGAGTGGATCTACCACAAGATCAAGGAGGCTAAACCCTAGAAGCTAGCCTATGGTATGATTGTTGTTCGTCCTACGGACTAAAGCCATCCGGTTTATATAGACACCGGAGAGGGCTAGGGTTACACAGAGTCGGTTACAATGGTAGGAGATCTACATATCCGTATCGCCAAGCTTGCCTTCCACGCCAAGGAAAGTCCCATCCGGACACAGGACGAAGTCTTCAATCTTGTATCTTCATAGTCTTGGAGTCCGGCCGATCATGATAGTTTGGCTATCTGGACACCCCCTAGTCCAGAACTCCCTCAGCAGGTTATCCCCACTCCTGAACCCAACGAGAGTGTTGTATTTGTTTCCCACTTCCTCCGAGGGCTAGGCTTTAGTCTTGATCCCTTCGTAAGAGGGCTCATGTTCTATTACGGGCTAGATTTCCATGATCTAGCTCCAGATACCATCCTTCACATCTTATCGTTTATCATCGTGTATGAGGCTGATGTCTACTACACAACCTTGTTCTTGTAGATGTTGTTGGGCCTGCAAGTGCACAGGTTTGTAGGACAGTAGCAAATTTCCCTCAAGTGGATGACCTAAGGTTTATCAATCATTGGGAGGCGTAGGATGAATATGGTCTCTCTCAAACAACCCTGCAACCAAATAACAAAGAGTCTCTTGTGTCCCCAACACACCCAATACAATGGTAAATTGTATAGGTGCACTAGTTCGGCGAAGAGATGGTGCTACAAGTGCAATATGGATGGTAGATATAGGTTTTTGTAATCTGAAAATATAAAAACAGCAAGGTAACTAATGATAAAAGTGAGCGTAAACGGTATTGCAATGGTAGGAAACAAGGCCTAGGGTTCATACTTTCACTAGTGCAAGTTCTCTCAACAATAATGACATAGATAGATCATATACAATCCCTCAACATGCAACAAAGAGTCACTCCAAAGCCACTAATAGCAGAGAACAAACGAAGAGATTATGGTAGGGTACGAAACCACCTCAAAGTTATTCTTTCGGATCAATCTATTCAAGAGTTCGTACTAGAATAACACCTTAAGACACAAATCAACCAAAACCCTAATGTCACCTAGATACTCCATTGTCACCTCAAGTATCCGTGGGCATGATTATATGATATGCATCACACAATCTCAGATTCACCTATTCAACCAACACAAAGTACTTCAAAGAGTGCCCCAAAGTTTCTACCGGAGAGTCAAGAAAACGTGTGCCAACCCCTATGCATAGGTTCATGGGCGGAACCCGCAAGTTGGCCACCAAAACATACATCAAGTGGCACGTGATATCCCATTGTCACCACAGATAAACACGGCAATACATACATCAAGTGTTCTCAATCGTTAAAGACTCAATCCGATAAGATAACTTGAAGAGGGAAACTCAATTCATCACAAGAGAGTAGAGAGGGGGGGACATCATAAGATCCAACTATAATAGCAAAGCTCGCGATACATCAAGATCGTGCCATAGAGAGAACACGAGAGAGAGAGAGATCAAACACATAGCTACTGGTACATACCCTCAGCCCCGAGGGTGAACTACTCCCTCCTCGTCATGGAGAGCGCCAGGATGATGAAGTTGGCCACCGGTGATGGGTTGCCCCTCCGGCAGGGTGCCGGAACAGGCTCCTGAGAGGTTTTTGGTGGCTACAGAGGCTTGCGGTGGCGGAACTCCCGATCTATCTTGATATTTTATGTTTTTAGGGTACGTGGGACTATATAGGCGAAAGAAGTCGGTCGGGGGGGGGGGTGCTCGAGGGGCCCACGAGACAGGGGGCGCACCCCCTATCTCCTGGCCTCCTCGAGGATCTTCTGACGTGAACTCCAAGTCTCCAGGATCATATTCTTCCAAAAAATCACGCTGCCGAAGGTTTCATTCCGTTTGGACTCCGTTTGATATTCCTTTTCCACGAAATACTGAAACAGGCAATAAAACAGCAATATGGGCTGGGCCTCCAGTTAATAGGTTAGTCCCAAAAGTAATATAAAAGTGTATAATAAAGCCCATAATCATTCAAAACAGATAATAAAATAGCATGAATGCTTCATAAATTATAGATACGTTGGAGACGTATCAGAGGCCTTCCTCCGCATTACCCCACACTTTGGCTTATGGCTCAAGACCTTCAATGTGAAGCCAAAGATGATCAACAGGCGTCACGCGGAGTGCGGAGGCGCTATAATAAGCAAAGGTGCCGACACCTTATGGCCAAAGGGTTCCTTCCTGGAAGTGTCCGACCTATGGCAACGGGAGTGGTTCTACATCACAGCACCCTGATAACCCACAAGTGTAGGGGATCGCAACAGCTTTTGAGGGTAGAATATTCAACCCAAATTTATTGATTGGACACAAGGGGAGCCAAATAATATTCTTAAGTATTAGCAGTTGAGTTGACAATTCAACCACACCTGGATAGCTTAGTATCTGCAACAAAGTATTTAGTAGGAAAGTAGTATGATAATAATGGTAACAGTGGCAAAAGTAAAGATAATAGTTTTGTAGTAGTTGTAACAATAGCAACGGAAAAGTAAATAAGCGAAACACAAGATGTGAAAAGCTCGTAGGCATTGGATCAGTGATGGATAATTATGTCGGATGCGATTCCTCATGTAATAGCTATAACATAGGGTGACACAAAACTAGCTCTAGTTCATCAATGTAATGTAGGCATGTATTCCGAATATAGTCATACGTGCTTATGGAAAAGAACTTGCATGACATATTTTGTCCTACCCTTCCGTGGCAGCGGGATCCTAACGGAAACTAAGGGATATTAAGGCCTCCTTTTAATAGAGAACCGAAACAAAGCATTAGCACTTAGTGAATACATGAACTCCTCAAACTATGGTCATCACCGAGAAGTATCCCGATTATTGTCACTTCGGGGTTGTCGAATCATAACACATAATAGGTGACTATAGACTTGCAAGATAGGATCAAGAACACACATATATTCATGAAAACATAATAGGTTCAGATCTGAAATCATGGCACTCGGGCCCTAGTGACAAGCATTAAGCATAGCAAAGTCATAGCAACATCAATCTCAGAACATAGTGGATACTAGGGATCAAACCCTAACAAATCTAACTTGATTACATGGTAAATCTCATCCAACCCATCACCGTCCAGCAAGCCTATGATGGAATTACTCACACACGGCGGTGAGCATCATGAAATTGGTGATGGAGGATGGTTGATGATGACGACGGCGACGAATCCCCCTCTCCGGAGCCCGGAACGGACTCCAGATCAGCCCTCCCGAGAGAGATTAGGGCTTGGCGGCGGCTCCGTATCGTAAAACACGATGAAAACTTTCTCTTTGATTTTTTTCTCCGTGAAACAGAATATATGGAGTTGGAGTTGAGGTCGGTGGAGTGTCAGAGGGCCCACGAGATAGGGGGCGCGCCCAGGGGGGTGGGCGCGCCCCCCACCCTCGTGGACAGGGTGTGGGCCCCCTGGTCTTGATTCTTTCCCCAATATTTTTATATTTTCCAAAACTTGTCTCCGTGGATTTTCAGGTCATTCCGAGAACTTTTGTTTTCTACACATAAAACAACATCATGACAGTTCTACTGAAAACAGCGTCAGTATGGGTTAGTTTCATTCAAATCATGCAAGTTAGAGTCCAAAACAAGGGCAGAAGTGTTTGGAAAAGTAGATACGTTGGAGACGTATCACACCCCGAGGTACAAAGCGGGCAGCCGCCCCAGCCTTCCGCTCTGGCCCTCCGCTCCAACTGGCATCATGGGTCAACAAAGGGCTGGACTGGGGGCCAGTTAATGACGTGCCAACATTGCAAAGTCGCATCCGAGACCTCCTCAAGAGGGATATTAGTCTCGTCAAAGTAATTTAAGTAATGCTAGTTTGTTGGGTCCTGGCTTGCCAACGTCGATCTCTCCGTATGTGGGAGTCCAACCCGGAAGTACCGTGAACCATTCAACATTTCTTCGGTGTGACGCTCGAAGGGATGTATCGATTATTCTTCGGATCACGAATAAAGTGTCCGGATACCACCGAGGATGCGGGTCTGAACTGTAACCGTCCAGATACCCAAGTAAGTAACTCCGCGACCGAACATGCTGTTATTATATTTGTCACAACATCATTCTGAAAAATTGCCCTCAGCCAGGACTGGATAAGAAAGGCGGAGAGGATCAGGTGTTCGGCCCCTCTTCCTGAAGGTTCGCCGGATCCTGTACTAACCAGGATGCTGGCTCGTGCACCCTATCAAGTGCCATCAGGAGAAGATGAGGGGAGGAATAGAGAAGCCGACAGTGGGCTTCATATGTTAGACATCCAAACCGGGGGAATTAGTGCCTCCGTGAAGGAGGGTGATCGGGGAGGTGAATCTAAAATCCCCTCTCCCCACGGGAAGAAAAGGACAGCCCCTGAAGACTTGGAAATGAAGGTTTCTAAACGAGGGAAAAAAACCCTTCCCCAGGGGGCCCTGCCCCGGAGGGCGTCCTTACCGCACAGCACCCACAAGGGGGCCAGCCGTCAACTGAGCCGTAAGTGAACAAAGGCACTTTAGTAAATATGCCCTGCTCTTTTCCTGAGAATAATGACCGAGACATACGTGTTGCAGTCCGGCTCATAGCCCTTCTCCACAAAGTTCGTATTCGGGGGATCTTCTTCCGAAGATGATGGAGAGCGAAACGCCTCCCCCTGCTTCCCCACCTCGTGAGACAGACAACCCTAAGGTGTCGTCGTGGAGGATTTCTCCTGGTCCGCAAAGGACGGAAGGTAATTCTTCGGCCGCCCGAAGTCCGGAGTTCTCGGCTCTTAAGGAGGCCAACAGAAAATGCCCAGGACTGCCAGGTGTACAACCGGACACATTGATGGATCTTCTGGAGCAAGCGGCTATCTCAGAGGCACATCGTACCTTAATGGGTACGGTGGTTGAGAGGATCTCCTCCGCCAAAAGCGGGTTGAATGAAGCTTTTACGAGCCTGCTAAGAGGCTTTGAGGTACGCAAAGTAATGTATATATTTTTGACTATACCACACACGCTAGTTGTGCTCTGCATAGATAGTAGCCCCTGAGACTCTGGTTGCCGTCCAGATGCGGCAAACAGAGGATCATAGTCTCAGGTAATGATAGCGCTGCTTTCATGTGCAGGCGGCTGACCGGACTACTGATTTTGCCGATTTGAGGCGGCAGCTTGACATGGCGGATGCGGACATCATGCTTGTGAACAAGCGTCTTGACGAGGCACAGGGTATGTATATTCGGGTGGTCAGCAAATATTAAGAGGAGCATGATGTTAATATTTATAATATGCTTTGATTGTAGATGGAGCTGCCGCCGTGGAGACCCTTCGGGCAGAACTTGCCCGAGCCAAGGAACAAGCTAGGAGAAGTGATGTGGCCGCCCTGAAGGCTGCCGAAGAGTTAAAAGCCGAACAGGCTGCTCATCGCTAGAGCGAAGATAAAATAGCCAACATGGCTCTTGAGATGCAAAATGCCGCCAGCCGATATGAGCTCCTCGAGAGGGAAAGCCAAGCGAAAATGGCTGACCTGAAGAAGGCCTTGGAAGCAGCCAAGGAAACTCGCTCTGAAATCAGAGCGGCGCGGGAGGAGCTTTGCCAAGACGGAGATATCACGGCTGGGAAGCCCTTTTTATTACAGAAAAAGTTCGGCGATCCGAAGTATGCCCCCTTGGATCAACTGTGGAGTGCTCCAAACGCGTACTTGGACCTAGCAAAGAGTGCTGCTGATGCGACTGACTATTTCAAAGATCAGGAAGATCATGAGGTGGAAAGATTGTTCTGGTCGCAGTTCAGTAATCCAAGGCGTCTGCTGCTGTTGAATGAGCAAATGGCCGAGTGGGCCGAGCTCCATAGGTTGTCCAGGCTTGCCATGAAGGCTGTCGTGAATCATCTGTGGCCAAAGGAACCAAGTTCAGATAGTTATTTTGGTTTAGTGCAACGATTTCTTCGTGATGTGCCGCATATCGACGCTGTCCAGAGGTCGACATGCATAGAGGGTGCGCGGATGGCCCTTGCCCATGTTAAGACATATTGGGCGAAGATGGAGGCCACCGCTGTTGTAGCCAGGGGTCCCCCCGAGGGTCAGGACTTGACTGAGCACTATTTTGAAGAGGTCCTAGAAGGTGCCCGTTTAATAAAGGCTCAGTGCTCAAAGAATACCATGTTCTAATGACATGTATCTTGATTGTAAAAACAATGCTTTTGATAGTAAAGGCTATATTTATACTTTTGCCCGTAAAGTATTGTAGTGCCTCCTGTGCAGCCATTTATGTATGTATGTATATAACCTGAAAGTTTGCAGTCGTTGGCTTCAGCCCCACGCACATAATGCGGGGGTGTTCGGTAAAGTGGATAATCACACTTGATCCAACGTCTTGGTCCGTTAAGGAGGTGATAGCGTGGCGAACAAGGCAATCAGACTATATAGCTTTAACACTTTCACTTAGCCATAGGAGTTTGACGGTGGGGCTACTATATAGCCCCTGGTATGTCTGCGCTCATCCGAATATGGTGCATGTACATACATGACCGGGAAACCGGTCCTTCGTTAATGCGGAGGAATCCCGAAGATTCCACTGGTTCATCGAGTGGTTGACTAGTCTCTCGCTTTATCATGACAGTCAGTTTTCGGCTTTCTCTACTAAGGTGCTCATCCAGATGAACCAGGGCACAATCGCAGTAGTTCTCCCGGTGCCACCTTAGCCGATAGAGCGAAACATAAGGTAGCAAAACACGGGAGCCGGGCAAACCCAACTATTGACCAAAGACATGATTCGAAGCTGATGCATATAAGGCCAAACTCGCAACGCCGAACACTCCCGAAGGTATTCGGACTTTAAAACATATACTAGGCTGAGTATCACCCTCGATAATGATCCCTGAATTTCCGGATATGTGCATAGATTCGGCGTGACGAAAGAGCAACTGTGGTAGGGGCATAAATCCCAAAAAACACATTGGTTGCTGCCCTTGAAACGTCTATTTTAGATCGGTGAATAATAAACTTGCCAATAACGCCGACCAAGAGGGTTTGAACCAATAAGAGATGAAAAAAGGTTTACACAGGGTCTTAATCTAAAAAGAAACCTTTGAACGGGGCCCTACTGCACGTCTGCGCCTTTGTCTCCATTATGCCGTATCCTAGAAGGGTGTAGCACCATGGTCATCTGAAAAAGAAAAAAAGGAAAAGCCCAGGTAAAAGAGTCTGGTGTGACCGTGCGAAAAGTTGGTTACTCTTAATGAACCATGAGAATTCAATTTACTGAGTGTAAATAGGATCCAACCGAACTATGGATTCTTTTTGTGCAGGCAGCCCCTAGCACCACATATGGGGGTATAGCCATTAGTCAAGCTCAGGTTTATCTAGGCTGCTATAAATGGTGGTGCACCGAACACGTCTAGCCGTGTTCGTGGTCTTGACGACCGATTATCTACTTAGGTTGGCGAGGTCGGTCAGTGGTTCGGCTGCTAGAGCCGCCACATATTCTTCCGCGTGCAAAGAACGCTCTGTATTTCTGCTAATTGTGATGACGCCATGTGGACCGGGCATCTTAAGTTTAAGATAAGCGTAATGCAGCACTGCATTGAAACGAGCAAAGGCCGTTCTTCCGAGTAGTGTGTGATAGCCGCTTTGGAATGGAGCAATGTCGAAGAGTAGTTCTTTGCTTTGAAAGTTGCCGGGAGAACCGAATACAACCTCTAATGTTAGAGAGCCCGTACAGCGGGCCTCTACGCCTGGTATTACTCCTTTAAAGGTAGTACTATTTTGGCTGATTCTTGACGGGTCTATCCCCATTTTGCGGACAGTGTCCTGATATATCAGGTTAAGACTACTGCCGCTGTCCATGAGGACTCGGGTGAGATGGTATCCGTCAATTATTGGGTCGAGCACCAAGGCAGCCGAATCGGGCAGGCCGACCATGGGTTGAATTTGGGGGCAACTGGTTCTATAGCGTATACGTCTCGGAGTGCGCGCTTGTGCCTCCACTTTGGTATGTGAGTGACGTAGATCATGTTCACTGTTTTGACCTCTGGTGGAAATTTTTTCTGTCCCCCGGTGTTCGACTGGCGAGGCTCGTCCTCGTCTTCACTTGGCGTCTCCTTCCCTTTGTGTTCAGCGTTTAGCTTGCCGACCTACTTGAAGGCCCAGCATTCTCTGTTGGTGTGATTTGCAGGTTTCTCGGGGATGCCACGAACCTGACATGGTATGTCTAGAATTTTGTTTAGGCTAGATGGTCCATCTCTGCTGCCTTTAAATGGCTCATTTCGTTGACCAGGTCGAGAGCCCCTGAATCCGGCGTTTACCATCGTGTTGTCTGGGCTGTCTTCATTGTTTCGACGCTTGTTTTTATTGCATCGCGGCTTCCCATTTCCGTCCCTGATTTCGGATGTGCCTGGGTCACTGGTGCCGCTGCAGGCAAACCAACTGTCCTCGCCCGCGCAAAAGTGGGTCATAAGGCCTGTTAGGGCTGCCATTGTCCTTGGCTTTTCCTAGCCGAGGTGTCTGGTGAGCCATTCGTCTCGGACACTGTGCTTGAAAGCCGCTAAGGCTTCGGCATCCGGGAAGTCGACGATTTGATTCTTTTTTGTGAGAAATCTGTTCCAAAGCTTACGAGCTGACTCTCCGGGTTGTTGAATTATGTGACTTAAATCATCTGCATCCAGAGGTTGGACATAGGTCCCTTGAAAATTAGCCTTGAAAGCATCCTTGAGTTCTTCCAAACTTCCAATTGAGTTTTTGGGGAGGCTTTTCAACCAGTGCCGAGCTGGTCTTTTCAACTTGAGGGGCAGGTATTTGATGGCATGGAGATCATCTCCGCGAGCCATGTGGATGTGAAGAATAAAGTCCTCAATCCAGATCGCAGGGTCTGTCGTTCGTCGTATGCCTCTATGTTTATGGGTTTAAATCCCTCTAGAAATTCATGATCCAGCACCTCATCGGTGAAGCATAGGGGGTGTGCGGCACCCCTGTATTTGGATGTGTCATGGCATGCTTCCGACGGTTGTAGTGTTCGGTGTTGATTCCGAGCTGGTATTCGATCAATGTAGTCGTTTTGGTGGCTGTGATCCTGCGCCGCAGCACACTTCCTAGATCCATAGATGGACCTGGCCATACCGGCTTTTTTGTGCAGGTGCTCATGTAAATCGTGTGCTGACTTGTGTGTGGCGTCATTAGCCACCCTGTCGAGGCCACGGGGTGGTCGGTTCGGCAGATCGGCCGTATTATTTTTTGGCGGAATGGGCTTTATAGCCTCGTCATCGAATTCAGGCAGCAGTTTGCGCTTTGGGTAGCTCTTTGTGTGGCGATTGCCACCGTATTTTTCGTCAGTGTCGAGCACTTTGTTCCATCTACGGTTGAGCGTATCCTGCACGGCCTTAAGCCTTTGCTTCTGCTTCTTCAAGCTCCTCGCGGTGGCGATAAGCCTTCTATGGAGGTTCTCTTGTTCCAAGTGCTTTTCCGGGATGATGAGTGCATCGTCGTCCGGACTGTTCTCCTCTCCGGAGACAGGTTTGTGAATTTTATCTCCGCCATTACTATGATCGGACAGCGGCCCCGGACTATGTTTGCCGTCCCCTGGCTCATCCTGCTCCATCGCTGGGTCCATGGGGTCATCGTTGCCCTTGGAGTTGACCGGGGTATTATTCTTTCTTGCGCTGTTATCGCTATTTTTACTGTGGCGGGATTTAGAGCGGCGCCGACGTCGTCGCTTTGGTTACTTCTCAAGAGGATTATCCTCCGTTGCATCCTTCCGTTCCTCGCCGTTGTTCTTCTTAGGTGTGTCCACCATGTATATATCATATGATGAGGTGGCTGTCCAGCGCCCTTTAGGCGGTGGTTCCTGTTCTTTTCCGGCATCGTCGTCCATACTGTTGATGTCTTCGAAGTCGAAATCAAGCATGTCAGTTAAGTCGTCGACAGTTGCTATTAAGTGAGTGGTGGGTGGGGAACGAACTTCTTCGCCGTCCGCTTCCCACTTGAGCCGGACATAGTTTGGCCAAGAGTCTCCTGACAAGGAGAGAGATTTCAACAAATTTAGCACGTCGCCTAAGGGCGAGTGCTGAAAGATATCCGCGGAGGTAAACTCCATGATCGGTGCCCAATCATATTCGATAGGCATGGATGCGAGCGGTTCGGAGCCTATGGCTGGAGACGAGTCCGAGGGTCCGATGAGACAGATCTCGTTGGAGGCGAAGTCTGTGTTCGGCTCTATAGCCGATGAGTGTGCGGTCTCTGTGGCGGGGTCTATCCACCCATCCTCGGATGGCGTGATCTGCTCCGGATCTAAGGCCAGGGCAGCTGCAGGTGCATTCACCTGAACACCGTCCGACGGCAGATCTAGGTCATGCTCATTGTGACTGTTCGGCGCACTCATCATGGCTCGAGTCTGTCGAAGATCAAGTCTCCGCGGATATCGGCCATGTAGTTCAGGCTTCCAAACCTGACCTCATGGCCAGGGGCATAGCTATCGATCTGCTCCAGATGGCCAAGCGAGTTGGCCCGCAGTGCGAAGCCGCCGAATATGAAGATCTGTCCGGGGAGGAAAACTTCACCCTGGACCGCATCGTTGTGGATGGTCGAAGGAGCCATCAAGCCTTATCATGATGACATAGTGGAACTCTCAATGAAAGCACCAATGTCGGTGTCAAAACCGGCGGATCTCGGGTAAGGGGTCCCGAACTGTGCGTCTAAGGCTAATGGTAACAGGAGACGGGGGACACAATGTTTACCCAGGTTTGGGCCCTCTCTATGGAGGTAATACCCTACTTCCTGCTTGATTGATCTTGATGATATGAGTGTTACAAGAGTTGATCTACAACGAGATCGTAGAGGCTAAACCCTAGAAACTAGCCTATGATTATGATTGTTGTCCTACGGACTAAACCCTCTGGTTTATATAGACACCGGAGGGGGCTAGGGTTAAAAAGAGTCGGTTATAGAGAAGGAAATCTACATATCCGAATAGCCAAGCTTGCCTTCCACGCAAAGGGGAGTCCCACCCGGACACGGGACGAAGTCTTCAATCTTGTATCTTTATAGTCCAACAGTCCGGTACAAGTACACAGTCCGGCTGTCCAAGGACCCCCTAATCTAGGACTCCCTCAATATCCTCGGCCCTTTCCCCCGAGCTGCCAGGGGCTTTGAATTCTTGTTCTTTGCAATCGACAAGTTTACAAAGTGGCCGGAAGTAGCTTCCATGAGAAAGGTGACTGCTCAGCCAGCTATCAAGTTGTTGAAAGATTTGGTGTGCCGCTTCGGGGTTCCTGCCCGGATCATCACTGACAACGACAACCAATTCATGAGTCGCGCCTTCATGCAATATGTTCATGCCCTCAGAAGCAAGATATTGTTTGCCTCTATTGCACATCCCAGAAGCAATGGACAAGCTGTGTAACAGCCTGGCTTTTGGCCCTTCTCTTTTTCTTTTGATTTATTTGGTTTTTGCTCTGTTTTTCCTATTGGAGTGGTTCTGTGGCCTTGCCACCGGGAAATCATCCTCGTCCCCCTCCCAAGTGGCTCATCATACTAAAAAACTTGCCAAGATCATGTCACTTCACTCCTTGACCAAACCCTAAAATCCTTTTCCAGGGAAAATTCCTTTTTCATTAAAGAAACAACCCTATCTGCCCTAGGTTGTGAAGCAACCTATATTTCTGTCCATCCAAAAATTCCCAATTAATTCTCATAATTCCTTTGGGTCATATGTTGATCAAATATGTCCAAACTTTCTTGTCCTAGCCCAAGAATAATTCCCCAATAATTATTCTTCATTTCTGCCCTGAATGTCACTTTGTGAAGGAAGTGTCATTTATGTTTTTCCTAGTTGCTCCCAAACTATTTGGGCATGCTTATATGTCCAAACAATTGCCTCATGCAAAAATTCAACTTTATTTGCCTAGCCAATCTTCCTCAGTGATTTTTCAAAGTATCTGTCAGACAGAAGGCTTTGTGAAGGAAGTACTAGCTAGGAGTATCCAAATGAGTTGAACTTTTGCACACTCCTTCATGTGCTCATATTAACCCCCTCCACCCATTTGCAGCACCATCCAATTATCTATGTGAGCACAAGACCAAATCTTTGATGTTGGCAATATTTCCAGGTTGTGAAGCAAGTGTATTTTATATTGCTTCAAAAATTCTGATAAATTACCAGATCATGCTCCTACCCATAAAACATCTCTCCACCCAATACGGCATCATTTCATGGAGCCATATGATCACCAAAATTATTCCAAGTTTCTGGACAGAAATGATGTTTGTGAAGCAAGTACCATTTCGGTGAACCCATTTGGTATGAGCTTTTTACAGCATCTTTATATGTCCATATCGTGAGGATTTGCCCAATTTCAGCCCAAGTTGCTTCTCCATGTGAGAGCATCGTGTTGATCAAGTATCTGGACCAAAAATGCAGTTGCAAAGCAACCCTAGTCATTTGTGGTCCATTTCTTCTTTAAAACTCCAGGACCGTAGTCCTTCCATAGCTAAACACCCCAGACAAACCATTTTGCCCCAATCAACACTAAAAAAATACACTTCCGTGATGATACATGTTTGTCACAGTAGGTCGCGTTTTTTGTCATGCATGTACATCCATGACAGAATCAAGATAGTCATACATGTGCTGTCATAGAAGTGTTCCATGACATTACCAAAATTATCATCACGGAAGTGTCCACTTCCATGACTATAAATCACGCGTCACAGAAGTGCTTTCGTCAAGGGTGAATGACACGTGGCATCCACCGTAACGGAACGCTGTTAAGCTATCGGGTCGGGTTTTGGATCCGATAACCCGTTAACAGCCTCGACCAATGGGGATTTTCCACGTGTAAAATCATCATTGGCTGGAGGAGACACGTGTCAGGTCTGCGCTGGCACAGGTGTCCCTCATCCAATGGGCGAGACGTGCCTATGATATGTTGACATGTGGACCAGCCCATCAAGTTTAAATGGGCCGGCCCAACTAAAGGCCCACAAGATTTTGCGAACCATAATGGGCCGGCCCAGCTAAAGGCCCATGAGATTTTGCGGACCATAATGGGCTGGCCCAGCTAAAGGCCCACGAGATTTTGCGGGCCATAATGGGCCGGCCCAGGTAAAGGCCCACAAGATTTTTGTGTGCCATAATGGGCCGGCCTAGGTAAAGGCCCACAAGATTCTTGCGGATCATAATGGGCCGACCCATCTAAAGGCAC
This sequence comes from Triticum dicoccoides, assembly GCF_002162155.2. Classification (NCBI taxonomy): domain Eukaryota; kingdom Viridiplantae; phylum Streptophyta; class Magnoliopsida; order Poales; family Poaceae; genus Triticum; species Triticum dicoccoides. Next base: position 444,038,260 of record NC_041385.1, read on the forward strand.
ATGAGATTTCGCCGACATTAATGGGTCGGCCTAGCTGTAGGCCTACAAGATTTTGAGGACCCTAGTAGGCCGGCCTATTAACTGGCTGCCATGTTTTGGGCCAAATACCGGCCCATATTTGATCCGGTCCATTAATGGCCTGCCACGTTCCGGGCCTAATAGTGGCCCATATGAGATCCAGCCCGTTAAAAGTCTACCACGTTCTGGGCCAAATTACGGCCCAGATCAGGTCCGGCCCTTTAAGAGGCTTTGGGCTCAATTATGGCCCATATCAAATTCGGCCCGTCAACTGGACACTATGCTTTTGGGCCCACTTGCTAAAGGCCCACTTAGTAATTTGGCCTCATATTAGTTTTGTCCTGTTAAGGGCCCATTTAACATTTCGGCCCTATATTAATTTCGGCTTGTTAAAAGCCCGTCATATAGTTGGGCCTAACTACGACCCGGTTTGCATCCGACCTGCTTGCAGTCGATATCTGATTGGGCCAAACAAGGCCCAAGACAATTTTGGCCTATTAAAAGCCCATGATTTGATTCGCACAATCTTGGGCCAGGGTTCATTTCGGGCTACTGCCGGCCCATTAGCTGTTTGGCACGTTTCAGGCCCAACCTACATCGTGATTGCATGACGGCCCGATTATGTGCCGTAATTTTATGGTTTGGCCGGTTTACTGCGAAGACAGGATATATATACAATAAAATAACTGCAGCATCGTGAATAAGAAAAAACTAGACTATATAATAAAGAAATTACAGCATATTACATCCACTGGGCATCAAAGTTCACCACTATGATAATAAAGCACAAGCAGACAGCAGATTACATACACTGGGCATCAAAGATCGCCACCAGTGCAAATAAACATGCCGACAAAATAATATACAAAATCGACAACACTTCAATAGAGTTCAAGAAAGGTTAGCCCTACTGGGGAGCTGCAGCGCAAGCAGCTGAGCAAGATGATGAGACTGTGCTTGTTCAACACTTATATCTTCCTCACTCTGAAAGATAAACTAGCAGACAGATGACAGGTTTTGCACATAAAAGTATCAGTGCTGACAATTCATCACATTTCTTACTGATGAATAAAGTGACACGGTTTAAAATTGCATTAACACAATATGGTATTGTTCAGGTCAAGACATGGCAGGAAATGACATTGTGAAGGAGTTGGCAGTTTCACGACACCACTAGATTACAGATCAAGAACTCATAAGTATCAATGGTTAGTGCGCTGCAATTTATCCCATTTCAGATTGGCAAATAAAGAGACGGTTTAAATAATAGTAGAATGATATGACATTGTTCATAGTTAAGACATTGCAGAATATGACATTGTGCTGTAGTGGGTAGGTTCACCACACCACTGGATTATGGATGAAGAACAGAAGCATACATGCAGTGCAAAAGAAGATCACTTGCTCTGTATAGTTTAATTTACATGGTATGAAGAAGGAACTTGGTTGTACAACTGAAAACTTAAATTGAGAAAGGATAAACTTTTATTTATGAACTACATAATAAACTTTAAACACGCAATTTGACGCAAACACCAAAAATAAACAGTTGTTGCAGTCATGCCTAACCAAATATATACAACAAAGTTTGAAGGCTTGAGATGGACAAACTTACATTATTGGTAAAGACAGGCTCTGTAAAGGCCTTGTCCATGCTGATGGGGGGCAATTCAAGAAGTTTACCACAGAATCTTCTTCATAAGCATTGCCTTTATTCTACATTTTGTTAAGAGTAAATATAGATGTAATAATATACAAAAAAATGGAGAATATTTAAGATAAGATGAAGAGTGATGCTACATAACCAAGTAGCTATAAATGTAAGTGCAGCGATACAGGCAAAAGGTACAGCCAAGAGCAATGCACAATTAAACTTCTTCAGTACCAACCTTATGGTAAGAGTAAATATAGACCTGATGTGTAGAAAATGGAGGGCAAAGGAAAATAAGCTGCAGAGTGATGGTACATGAACAACTACCTGTCATTATAAGTACACTGATAAAGGACATCATGTACTTACAAGAACAATGCAGAACTAAAAAAACATTGGCATTGGATAGATATTCTACACTAATGTAACCATTCATACAGATCAGATAATTTGGAGCAAACAATTGATAAGCAAGCTATCATGCATACTGCTGTCACATAATGAACCAGGTATGTATGCAAGTACAATGATATAGGACAACAGGTATTAACAAGAGCAAAGCAGCGGGCAGCATATTTGCAATATCCTGTCGTTCTTTTCAAACCATAATTCTTCTTCGAGCAGATTTCCTGCAAAAAAGATCCATAAGGCACATGAGGAAAAGTAGAAGTTCAAATTGTCATGTGATTTCATAGACAGTACCTCATCCTAGGAACGAGACCAGTGCATAACAAGGTTTTTCCATTCAATGTCTTCTAAATTTAGCACAGGAGACTTCACCGGAAATTTGTTTATAGACTTGCCATCAAAGTGTGATTTCCTCAGGTAACACCGATACTGCTGCAATGCTTCCTTGAAAAGCACAAGCAAGCTTTGCTCGTCAAGACTATCCAGATTGACCCTCGCCTAGTTACAACAATGTAATGTAAATCATTGATGTGTTCAATCAGCAGAAAACAGGAAAATAATAACCATGAATAATAGCACTTACATGTAAGTTGGACAAGAAGATGTGAAAATAGTGTTTGTCTTCACAATAATCTTCCCATGATGGGAATATATGCATGTAGTCCCTAACAACATTGAAAGCCTTGTCTTTTAAACTGGGAATAAATGGAATGGGGTTCCAATCTGCAGGAATTGGTCGTCTCTGCAGTTGGGATAGGTCTTCGGACGGTGGACTTGCTGTACTTTTTGCTAGAGTGGGATTTTTCTGTGGTACAGCTGGTGCTATGGCAAATGAAATCGGTATACCTTTTGCTGGAGTGCAGGTCCTGTGCGGTGGGGCTAGTGGTGTGGCCAGTGAAATATGGGTACAGTCTGCTGGAGTCGGTCCTATGTTTTGTGTCACTGGTTTTACAACCAATATAAGTGGGGTGCTGTCTGATTTCTCCGGCACCACCATGTTTTTCAAGGACTTTCCTGGTGCCCCTTCAGGTTCGGCAATCACCCTCTTCCTTTTTGATGTCTGATGCACAAGAACATCATTTGAGTGAAAAAACATGGTATGATGACAAATGGAAGATGTATGGATAATGGATGGGCATGGCATCTCGACATATATGATGAGTAAACTAAGCAGATGGCGGTGCAACAAAGTAGAAGAAATGAAAGACAACATATGCAAGATACCCGCAATCAATAAAACATTACCAAATTAGAATAGGCACCTTGATGTGTGAACAAGACAGGCCATCTGCCTTTGACTCCTCGAGGTTAGAATAGTCATTAGGATCATATTCTGAACAAGAATCAACATGTGGAGAGCGTATGAGTTTCATTGCATCCAGAATGGCACTCAATGCCTTGGTGCCAATTTTGTAAGTCATTGAAGTGTTTAGCTTCAAGAGTGGACTGCTGCTAGCGCGACACAAAGTAGCTACACAGATCATAGCGTAGATATAACAGGGAAAACCGTAAGCATCAGAGTAAAATCAGCAAAGTGGAACTTGCTGGAATATATGTGCTAGTATTGCCAGTACGGCTAGAAAGGCTTCGGATACCAACTCTCTTCAAGTGAAGGTGCGGTACTGTTAATATCAGTGTAATTCTCAAAGGCGACACAGCTCCCCGCATTTTCTTGCTATTCTTATAGGATTCAAGTGGGCAGGCCACTACAAATCCTATTCCTATGTTTACAAGATCCTACGAATCAAAGAGGCTCAAAGTGTCCATCACAACCGACCGTATAGACCTCTACACTACAAATGTCCCTGCTCATCTTCAGTACAAGGAACATATTGTACTACTATCATACTCCCTCCATTCCAAAATATAAGTCTTGGTAGAGATTTCCACTATGGATCACATACAGATGTATCCAGATACATTTTAGAGTGTAGATTCACTCATTTTGCTCTATATGTAGTCCATGGTGGAATCTATACAAAGACTTGTATTTAGGAATGGAGAGAGTACATATTAAAGAAGAATGGAAGAGGAACATGGTAAAGAAGAGCAAGCAGATTTTGGATAATAAAATGTTGGTTGCGCAGTGCCCCCACATGATGAACCAGAGCGCATTAAGAATGCAACTCCCAAATGTCTCTCAACCATTTCAGGCGGTTGGATGAAGATCCTACGTCTCCTAACCCTTCTTCTTCCTCGTCTCTGATTCTTCCCATACAGAACACCGCACGGGCCACCGGCCGGACCACCGGCCCCCACCGCCTGTGTTCCTCCGCCACCCCCACCCCCACCCCAACCCCCACCCGCATCGAGTTTTCTTCGTTCGGCGAGGCCCCACAACCACCCGAGCCCCTTCGATCGCACCGGAAAACTCCGGTGAGCTCTGAAAAATTGGCTGACCCAATTTTGAAATTTAGTCTACTGTGATTTAACTAGTGTGGAATATAAAAGGGGAAAACCATAAGCATTGGGAGTATAGTGTTGAGCGTGCCATGGCGGATCCGAAGGTGCAAACTGGACAAAGGCAACTTCGCAACCAAGACAAGAAATCAGAGTAAAGCAGTGGCGATCTATTTTCTTGCTGCGATAAATAAGTTAAGCAGATACGAAAGAGTACCGCCTCTGGTGCGGCGCCGTGTACGCATCTGCTGAAAATTTGATGGTGCTGCGGTAGCGATGGTTGTCGGCGGCGTGGAAGCAGATCTAGGAGGGTATACGGTGGCGGCGGGGCGCGGTGGACGAGACGGTCGTAGGACCAGCGCCGGCAAGGTGGACGACGGCGGGGATGAAGCGAGAGGACGGGATGCAAGGATCCCGGTCCGAAGGCGTGGATGAGAGAGGTCGATCTCTTGTAATGGACGACGGCGTCGGGGTATCAGCTCCGACATGGTGGAGGAGAACGGCGGTGGATGGGGTGGCGGACGGCGGCAGACGGAGGAGGGTGGGGTGGAGAGGGTGTTTTGGCGCCCACTGAGTACGAATGGGGAAAGGGGAGGTAGAGAGGAAAGGGGGAACCATGTATTCAGGGCGCGCTTGTCTCAAATGCGAGGAAATTTACAAACTTAGCCCCCGTTTCAAATTTTTACTACATCACAGCAACATTAGTCGGTTGGGGATAGGACGGTAATCTCGCATACACCGAATATTGGCCGACGAGAGTTTGTTTTTGGCGCCCATCGTGTCTGAATATGAATCGGGGAGGGAGTCGATTTCGGCTGAGGACACACTGTATTTTGGCGCCCACCGTGTATGAATCCGGGTGAGAGGCGGTTACGTCATGTTTGGGTGAAATTACAAACCTACCCCTATCGAAACCTATAGAAATCCAGCAGATAGGCTTTGCGTGGTAGGGATAGGCAGTAGTAATTTCCATCTCACAAATTTTGGTTTCGGGCGGTTACTACGACTTTCCCCGCTTCGTTCAAATTTTGCAGAGTGCACGTTTACCGTGCCAACTCAATTCGAATCTCGTTTGTATTCTAATTTTTTCCGGGCGGGATCCATTTTCAATTGGTATTACATTCTGTATACATCATTTTTTATATATACTTTCAAAAGCACAACAAAGAATTCTGCTCCTTTATATGTATAATATGATTTACAAATACAACGATCTCGAAATCTTAAGGTTGAATTCGAAAAAAATTAACCAAATTATGTTCTACTAAAATGTATGGATCAGTAATATCTACATATTAAATAACATAGATGTGCGTGAATTCATATGAGTATGCATGTTTGATAGATCAAGTTTGGTTCGAGTATGGATTACATGTATCATCATCTCGAATTCAAATATTTGAATCCCTTTTTTGTTTACTCCTTTCACGCCCATCTCTCTCTCTCGCATGCATGCTCCTTCAGGTAGCTATCACTCTCTTTTCTCCAGCTCACCCGCACGCTCACTTCATGTTTCTCCTATCCTCGCAAACATGGTCTCTCGACGTCTCCCTTGAGAAGTGTCACACTCTCACTATCATTATACATTACACGGTTTTCATTATCTCTCACGTCTCTACTATTCTCTGGTATCACTCGGTACCTAAGCTTCCTTTTTCACCGCCACACACACAATCTCCACTCGTCTTTCACTTTGTCTTCCTCTCTATGGGATTCTCTCACACACCCTATATGTCTCTACATATGACTCATACCACTAAAATTACTCTCTCTCTCCTGTAGACACAACATTTGTTGCGGTCTCCTTTTCGTCTCCATCCCAGACTGACATTATTCATTTGTTTATCGATCGGACAACCCCGACTACCGTCTCCTCTCTCTCTCACAGACACACACACACACACAACTCCTGCTTCCACTCCCCTTCCCGACTACCGTCTCTCTCTCTCTCACACACACACAAAACTCTCGCTTTCGCACCCCGACTCGTATTTCTCTCACAAACACTTATCGACTAGCTAGCCTCTAGATAGGTTTATACACCCGCACACTCGTGCTTCCACCATCGCACACATGTCTCTCTCCCGCTCCTTGTATCTATGTAGCTTTTTCTTCCCTTCTTGAGACACGCCCTCTCGATCGTGCACACACACACTATCGCCTCATTTTAAGCTGATACCTATCGCACACACACTCCTTGTGTCTTTGTCACACATGCATTCCGTCCTCCTCCACTCTCCCTCTCTCTCACACACACATGGGCTTTTTGCAACAACTAGCAAGATGCCCATGCGTTGCACAGAACATCAAGATGCATTTGTATGAGTAGTTTATCTTGTGGGGGAAAAGGATGAATGAGGGAAGGCCTTATTTGCAAATGTGGAGAGGGGTGTGGGTATCTTTTTGCAAAATTGCCATAGTTTCCTTCCTATCCGTCAGATATAGATCAGACGGCCTATATTGCAGGATGGCAGGCACATGATCATCACCGACAATGCTTTTTATAATAGTAGGGATAAAAAATAGAGTTGGTGATGATGGTGGGCCTGCCATCCTGCAATGTAGGTCGTCCGATTTATATCTGATGGATAGGAAGGAAAATATGGCAATTTACCCGCACTCTTCTCCACATTTGCAGATAAGGCCTTCCCTCGTTCATCCTTTTCTCCCACAAGATCTTGATGTTCCATGCAACGCACGGGCATCTTGCTAGTAAGAGTAGAAATTAGACATATACCACTTCTCGAATCTTGAAACCAACAACATTCCTCCCTTATCTCATCAAAACCGCCAAAGGAATATATTTTGAGTGAAACATAACATATTTTTAGTGATATACGTATTTCGAAACTAGACTTTTTTCCTATCAAATCGGTGAATATGTATTAATCTACTTTGATCGTGTGGCAACGCATTGGCACATTGCTAGTAGTTATTATAATTTTTTGGACACCAGACAAACGGTGGAATACATATACGAAGAGAAGAGGCGCACGCACGCAGTCGGCCTCTCGCTGTCTCGCACACATGAGTGTTACGTAAGGCGACGTTAACAAATAAACCCTAAAACCCTAGGTGCACGATTGCTGCATTCGCGGGTACCGGGTGCGTGGTGGAGCACCTTTGTAGGAATAGTCAGCTCGCATGATAATTTGATCCGTAGGAGTTGATGGTCGGGACCACATGTGAACGACTTGGAGCGCGGTGGATCGCCAGTTTCCACAGATCGAGTAGCCACGTTTAAAATATCGTTTTTAGCAAGGTTAAGAGTTCCGATTTTCAATGGCACGTTATAAGTAGTAAGTAGTTTTTAGAATGATTGGTATGGAGCGAAAATGGAATTCATAGTACTACGTACCTCCTTGGCGTATGGTTGTATGGGTTTATGTTGCGAAATGTTGAACCTGGTAGTTCTAGGGCAAATACTATGGTTTATATTTAGATGCTGGTTTTCAGTAATGAAAATTGGAAGGGGAAACCCTTCTTTGATTAAAAAAACTACTACCTCCATTCTGGTTTACTAGTCCCCATCGTACTTTGGGTCAAAGTTTGTCCACGAATTTTACTTGTAAAATGTGAATGGAAAACGAGATTTTGTTAATACCCAAACAAAAAAGGACTGGAGGGAGTGATTACTCTGATATGGACGCGACCTCTCATAGCGCAGGCATTGAACCGGCGCGCCGGCCAAGAAGGCCGCACTCGCTGCAGGCCCGGCTGAGCACGCCTCCTCGCCGCGTGCAACCAGCTTAAGACTGCCCCGTCTGCCTTTATTGAATCCGCGCGTGTGCCGGCAACACATCCTTTCCGCGAGCTGGCAGGCATCTTAGAACACAAAAAATGACTAAAATATAATTAATTTATGCATGGTCTTGACTTGTTGTACTCGCACTGGTAGCAGGAACTAGTAGAGGTTTTTCTTTATTTATAACTCTCCTCACATTTTTTTGGCTTTGAAGTAAATCATGGTTGTGGACATTATGTATGAATGTGCAGATATCTGTGAACATGAGTTTGATGTGGAAGTTGAACTTGGAATGTCGGGCTTGCGCGTGAACTATACCATGTCCAACGCTTCGTCTATTATTGTTTGGAAAGTAATTGTTGTTATTACATGACCCAAAAAAACATTTTGTGCCACATCAGTAGATGCACAGACATCACAACAGGCATGCTGACTGGATAAACATTCGAACCTGTCTATTATGAAGGAAATTTTTTATTGACAATAGTTTTAGATAGCAGGAGACGCCTAGCCTGCTCTGCCTCTGCTAGCTTATTTTTGGCTTCTTCCATCTCTTCTTTGGCTTGGGTGAAGAGAGCATCTGATTGCTCTTTTTGCTTCTTCAGGAACTCAGCTACATTCTCAAGGGCTGCTACACGAACCGCTGACGACTCCACCTAGCTTGTGTGTAATCCAGCATCATATGGGAATTTGCACCTTGTGTCTAATCCAACATCATTAGGGAACTGGCACCTTGTGTGTAATCCAGCCTCATTTTGGAAACATGATCTCGAGGTTGACCATACTTCCCTCCTCGCAGGAACTGCATCCTGACATGAAGTTACTTCTTTTTTAGATCAATACTCAGAGCAACCTAGATCCATTTAGTAGAAGCCAGATAAACAGAACTCGGAGAAGTGAATTCAAAAGGAAAAGAAATATAAAAACAGACTACAAGGTGAGAACACCCACTTCCTACATCAAGCTAAAAACGAAAGCATTAGGACGATTAAGACTCTTCTTATTACACATCGAAGAACACCACACTTAAGAGAAACAGAACTACAACATATACACATCGAAGAATACGAGGCTAAACGAAAGTAATTGAAAGGGTGTTGTCGGTGTCAAAACCGGCGGATCTCGGGTAGGGGGTCCCAAACTGTGCGTCTAGGCGGATGGTAACAGGAGACGAGGGACACGATGTTTTACCCAGGTTCGGGCCCTCTTGATGGAGGTAAAACCCTACGTCCTGCTTGATTGATATTGATATTGTGGATGTTTACAAGAGTGGATCTACCACGAGATCAAGGAGGCTAAACCCTAGAAGCTAGCCTATGGTATGATTGTAATGGTTGTTGTTGTGTCCTACGGACTAGAGCCATCCGGTTTATATAGACACCGGAGAGGGCTAGGGTTACATAGAGTCGGTTACAATGGTAGGAGATCTACATATCCGTATCGCCAAGCTTGCCTTCCACGCCAAGGAAAGTACCATCCGGACACGGGACGAAGTCTTCAATCTTGTGTCTTCATAGTCTTGGAGTCCGGTCGATGATGATAGTCCGGCCGATGATAGTTCGGCTGATGATGGTAGTCCGGCTATCCGGACACCCCCTAATCCAGGACTCCCTCAGTAGCCCCTGAACCAGGCTTCAATGACGATAAGTCCGGCGCGTATGTTGCTTGGCATTGCAAGGCGGGTTCCTCCTCCGAATGATAGAAGATGGTGAACACCAGGATAGTGTCCGGCTCTGCAAAATAAGTTCCACATTCCACCGTACAGAGAATAATATATACACAAGTTCAATCTGCTGACGTTTTTTGCGGCATGACGTCACGCCACTATCAAGCCATTACTTGAATCATTTTTTACTTTAACACCTCAGCGCATTTAGCGAAGCGGTTTCCTTGGCACGTCTTGTCGAAGCAGAGATCGTGTTCCCCCTTAATTCGGGATCCTCATCAATACGGACGTGGGTAACCCAACCGCGCCCGTCGCCACGCCCCCTCTATCGAAGGCGAGTCCCAAACGGTCACGAAGACGGCTCTTGGTATTCTCCCTCTTTATAACGGGACCAAGGCTCATTTCTTTTCTTCAATCCTCCATCGAATCCTCTCCCGCTCCAAGTTCCAGCACCCAGAGCTCCAGATTCGAGCGCTTCGGACCTTCAACGATGTCCGGTTCCGACCTCCAGGGCCGGTGGATGCCCTCCTCCGTCATGGAAGTGACGTACTAAAGCTGCGGGAGGCCAAGTACATGGCTTATGAGATTTCACACAGGTTGCCTGCCGAAGGGCAGGCCCTCCCCACCCCCGAGCCCGGCGAGTATGTCGTTTTTGTATCCCACCTCCGTCAGGGTTTAGGCTTCCCGATGGATCCTTTTGTGAGAGGGCTCATGTTTTACTATGGGTTGGAATTCCACGATTTGGCTCCGGAGTCCATCCTCCATATTTTCACATTTATTGTCGTCTGCGAAGCCTTCCTCTGCGTCGCCCTCACTTCGGCCTGTGGCTGAAGACCTTCAATGTGGCGCCGAAGATGATCGGGGGGCGTCAAGCGGAGTGCGGCGGGGTGGCCATAAGTAGGAGGGTCGATGCCCCGTGGCCCGCTGGCTCCTTCCAAGAGGAGCTCGGCCTGTGGCAGCTAGAGTGGTTCTATATTACCGTTCCGAGGGGCCGCAGACAAAAGCCGCCGCCCTTATTCCGCCCGGGACCTCCATGACGGTTGATGTCGTGGGTCACTCAAGGGCTCAACTGGGGGCCATCGAAGGACGTGCCCCTACTGCAGGGCCGGATTCGAGATCTCCAAACAAGGGAGATTGATATGGTGGTGGTAATGCAGGTTATGCTGATTAGGCATCTCCTGCCCTGCAAACGCCGCCCTCTCCGGCTGTGGGAGTTCAATCCGGAGGGCCCACGGATTCTTCAACACTTCATGGGTATGACACCCCTGGAGATGTACAAATTATTCTTTGGATCGCAAGAGGCGCGTCCGGAATTGACCGAGGATGCTGGCCTAAGCTGCAATCGCCCGGATACTCAAGTAAGTAGTTCCAAGTCCGGACATACTGCTTGTTTGCCTTTCGATGATTCGCCTTATGACCAACTTCCTTCTAAACAGGAGTGGATAGCGGAAGCAAAATTGATATGGTGTCTGGCCCCCCTCCCCAAGACCGCACCGGATTCCGTGCTGGTCTGGATGCTTGAGGTTGCGCCTCCAGAGGAAGGCGAAGGGGAAAGCAGGAAAGCTACTGCCTCGCCTAAGGAGGCTCTTGAAAGAGGGGGGATCGAGAATCCCTCCCTCCAAGGGGAGAAGAGGACTGCCTCCGAGGACCCGGGGGCAAAAGCCCCTAAACGGGGGAAGAAATCCTCGCCAGAGGGCCCTGCGTCCGGGGAGGCCCCGGCCGCACAATCTCCCTTTGAGAATCAGCCCTCCAACGAGTCGTAAGTAGAAAGAAAGAAAGGAGTTTCATAATAAGGGACATACCTATTTGTGCTTCTGAGGATAACTAAAGGTTTTACCTTGTAGTTCAGATCTCCGTCCTTCGCAAATGAGCTCGTCTTCGGGGGACCTTCGTCCGGAGATGATGGAGAGCGAGACGCCTCCGTCCGGGGCGCCGTCGGATAGGGTGGACGAGCCTGAAGTGTCGTCACGGAGGGAGCCCCCGGGTTTGGCAAAGCCGGATAGTTCGGCGCCAACTGGTGTATGGCTGAAGGATCTGCTTGAGAAGGCGTCTATCTCAGAAGATCACCACGCATTGATGAGCATGGTGATTGAAAGGATTTCGTCCGCCGAAGGCGGGTTGCATAATGACGTCAGGAGTTTGCTGGCGGGGTTCGAGGTACGTAAAAATGACACACCTTTTAAAAGTTTTGCATATAAAATGCACCCTGTATAGATAGTAGCCCCTGAGACTCGGTAGGTTGTCGAAATCGACAGCGTGCCGAGGATCAAAATCGCAGGTTTAAATTTCCGTCGTGCTGATGCAGGTGGCGGGTCGTCCGGGGGCCAGCCGGATTGATGGAGTTGCTGAACTAAAGCGGCAACTCACTGTTGCGGATGCGGACATCACGCTGGTCAACAGGCGACTTGATGAGTCGCAAGGTAAGTGTTTCTGTGCGGTCACTTGGTAAGGGAGCTGAAGCCAGCTCCTTACAACATGTATGTGAAATGCAGATAGTGCCGCTGCTGTGGAGAGCCTTCGGGCCGAATTTGCTCAAGCCAAGGAGCAGGCCAGAAGGAGTAATGCGGCAGCCTCGAGGGCGGCCGAGGAGTTAGCGGCCGAGAGGGCCGCACACTGCCGGAGCAGGGAAGAGATGGCCGAAATGGCCGTGAAGTTAAAAGATGCTACCGACCGTAATGAGGCTCTTGGGAAGGAGCGCCTAGCGGGGCAAGAAGACCTGGAGAAGGCCACCGCCGAAGCCAAGGATGCCCGCTCTGCAATGCGGGCTGTAAAGGAAGAGCTGCGCCAGGCCGGAGAAATTGTAGCTGGCAAGCCTTTTCTGCTGCGCCGAAGGTTTACGGATCCAAAGTACGCTCAGCTGGGCCAACTGTGGGGTCCGGAGGACCCTTTTATGGACTTAGCAGCGAGTGCGGCGGAAGCCGTTGTGCATTTTCGAAGCCAGAAGGATCACAAGACGGAAGAGCTGTTTTCGTCTCAATTCCATAGTCCGGAGTGTTCACTTCCGCTGACCGACCGTTTGGCCGAATGGGCTGAGCTAAATAGGTTGTCCGGGCTTGCTGTGACGGATATAGTGACCCATGTCTGGCCGGATAGGCCCGAGCCGAAGAGTTACTTTGGCTTATTGCAGCAATTTCTTGGAGCGGTGCCGCATATCAAGGCGATGAAGCGGTCGGCCTGCATAGAGGGTGCGCGGATGGCACTCGCCCGTGTGAAGACACATTGGACAGAGATGGATGCCACCGCTGTTGCGACCCCGGGTTCGGACGATAAGCGGTTACCCGCCGAGCACTATTTTGGCGAAGTGCTGCGTGATGCTCGTGTAATAGAGTCGCAGTGCTCAAAAAATGTTACGTTCGAATGAACATTTTTATGATGTAAAACAATATTTATGATGTAAGCGCCTTTTATACTTGTGCGTTCAAGTAATAGCATATCTCATATGCGGCCGTTCATGTATACGTGTGTATAACCTGAAAGATGCAGTCGTCGGCTTCAGCCCCCACGCACAAGGTGCGGGGGTGTTCGCAAAAAATAGCGCATTTTCACACTTAATCCGACGTCTCGGTCCTGTAAAGGAGGTGGTAGCATAGCAAACGAGGCAACCGGACTATAATGCTTTATCACTTTCACTTAGCCATGGAGTTCGAGGGTGGGGCTACGACATAGCCCCTAGGGGCACCGCGCTCTCCGAATTTGGGGCGCGTATGTGCCTGACCAGGAAACAGACCTTCGTCAAAGCGGAGGAATTCTAAACATTCCCATGGTCGATTGAGTGGTTGACCAGTCTCTTGCTGTATCATGACAGTTAGTTTTCGGCTTTCTCTACTGAGGTGCTCGCCCAGCCGAACTGGGGCACAATCGCAGTAGTTCTCCAGGTGCCGCGTTAGCCGATGATACGGAACGTAAGGCAGCAAAACACAGGAGCCGGGCAAACCCAACATTTGACCAAAGACATGATTCGGAGCTGATGCATATAAGGCCTAACTGGAGACGCCGAACACTCCCGAAGGTGTTCGGTCTTTACAATAGCGGGCAAAACAATGCCCTAAGCCCCTTGTGTCCAGGTACGGGCAAGTTCTTCTGGCGTGGCCGATGCCAAAACGCCAGTCTCCACTCTGGTTATAATGAGAAACCAGGGGATTATAGCAACAAGAGACAGTAAGAAAGGTTTACGTAGGGTCTTAGTCTGAAAAGAGTCCTTGCAACGGGTCCCTACTGCACGTCTGCGCCTGTGTCTCTGTTGTGCCGTATCCTGGACGGGTGTGCATGTTGTTCATCTGTAAAAAGAGAGGAACTTAGTTTGAAAAGAAATCGTGTGAGAAAGTGCATAAAAATTGAAATATAGATTAATAAAGCTGAGCCTATGCTAGCTCATCATGGCTTATATGTACAAACCCTTGTGAAGGGGTGTGCGGCTAGGTAGCCCCTAGCTTATTTATTCCGGACTCGTCCAGCCGTGTCCGAGGTCTCAGGCGACCTTTTAATGAAATGATGCCACATGGACCAGGCATTTTAAGCGTAAGAGACGCGTAATGTGGTATTTCATTGAAGCGGACGAAAGCTTCCCTTCCCAGTGATGCTTGATAGCCACTTTTAAATGGGGCGACATGAAAGGTTAGCTTTTCTCGTCGGAAGTTGTCACGTGACCCGAACACAACTTATAGTGATAATGAAATTGTGCACCTGGCGTAAGGGCCTGGCGCAACTCCTTTGAAGGAAGTGCGGCTATGCCGAATTGTAGTGGGGTCTATCCCAACTTGCGGATTGTGTCCGGATATAGCAGGTTTAAGTCACTGCCGCCGTCCATCAAAACCTGCATGAATTGCAGTCCGTCTATTACGGGATCCAATATCAGGGCAGTCTATCCTGCGTTCCGGATACTTCTAGACTAATCCAGATGGTTGAAAGTGATTGGTTTTCCGTACTATCACATGAAGTGAGTTTACTGTTTTGACTTCTTGTGGGAAAGTCTTTTGACTTCCGGTGCTCTGCTGTTGGGGTTCGTCATCGTCCTCGCTTGGCGCATCGAGCCCCTTGTGTCCGGCGTTGAGTCTGCCGGACTGTTTGAAAACCCAACAATTTCGGTTGGTATGGTTTGCAGGCCTTCCGGAGGTACTGTGGATTTGACATATCCGATCTAAAAGTTTGTTTAAATTTGATAGCTCGTCGCTGTTGTCCATAAGAGGCAGTGTTTTATTGTTTGGCCGCGAGCTTTTGAATTCGGTGTTGACCGCCGTGCCTTTTGGGCTTTTTTCTTTATTCTAGCGCTGATCTTTCCTGCGCCGTGATTTTCCGTTTCCTTCTGTGATCTCGGATGTACTCGGGTCGCTGGTGCTGCATCTTGCTAGCCAGCTGTCTTCTCCTGCGCAAAAGCACGTCATGAGGCTTGTTAGCGCGGCCATTGTTCTTGGCTTCTCTTGGCCGAGGTGTCTGGCGAGCCATTCGTCTTGGACGTTGTGTTTAAAAGCTGCTAAGGCTTCCGCGTCCGAATAGTCGACTATTTGGTTCTTTTTGGTAAGGAACCTGTTCCAGAATTTGCGCGCTGACTCTCCGGGCTGTTGGGTTATATGACTCAGATCGTCTGCATCCGGAGGGCGGACATAAGTCCCTTGAAAATTTGCTCTAAACGAGTCCTCAAGCTCTTCCAACTTCCAACAGTGTTTTCTGGGAGGCTTTTGAGCCAATGCCGAGCTGGCCCTTTGAGCTTGAGGGGTAGGTATTTTATGGCGTGGAGATCATCTCCTCTAGCCATATGTATGTGTAGTATGTAATCTTCTATCCAGACTCCTGGGTCTGTTGTGCCATCGTATGCCTCTATGTTTATGGGTTTGAACCTTGCTGGAAATTCATGATCCAGCACCTCATCGGTAAAACATAGCGGGTGTGCGCCGCCCCTGTATTTGGCTGTGCCGCTGACTCCGAACACTTGTTGTGTTGTGTTACTTCCTGGGGCCCTCCTTTTTGGCCCGTAGATGGACCTAGTTGGGCCGTCCGTTTTCCCAGGATCATAAGGCGGCTTGTGTGCGGTGCCGCTTGTCGCTTTTGGCCTGTCATCTGGCCGTCTATCCGGCCAGGCGGCCTCTTTATTTTTTGACTGTGAGGGCTTTATGGCTTCCTCGTCAAATTCTGGCAGCAGCTTGCGCTTCGGGTAGCTCTTTGTTTGATGGCCATTGCCATATTTGTCTGCGGTCTTGAGTATTTTGCTCCACTTCATTCTGAGTATGTCTTCCGCTGTTTTGAGCTTCCATTTTTCCTTCTTCAAACTTCTTGCAGTGGCAACGAGTCTTCTGTGAAGGTTCTTATGCTCCGGTGGTGTGTCCGGACTGTTGATTTCTCCGTGAAGGGGTTGATTATCTGGTTCATCATGTTCGTCATCCGCTGGTTTGCCCTACTTTATCGCTGGGTCGTTAGGAATGCTGCTTTGATCGAGGCGGGGCTTAGGGCGGCGTCTACGTCACCGTTTTGGTTGTTTATCGGCGGGATTATCCTCTGCCGCGTCCCGTTGTTCCTCGGTATCGCTTCCCTTTGGAGTGTCCACCATATGTATGTCATGCGACGAGGTGGCCTTCCAGTGCCCTGTAGGCGCTGGTTCTTGATCGTCTCCAGCATCGTCGTCCATACCGTTGATGTCTTCGGAGTCGTAGTTTAGCACGTCGGTTAGATCGTCGATGGTGGCTATGAAGTGGGTGGTGGGTGGGCTCTGAATTTCTTCATTGTCCGCGTCCCGACCATCCTGGCCGTAGTTCGGCCAGGGCTCTCCGGATAGCGAGAGATGCTTCAGCGAATTTAAGATATCGCCGAAGGGTGAGTGCTGAAAGATGTCCGCAGCGGTGAACTCCATGATCGGCGCCAAGTCGGATTCGACTGGCAGGGGCGCAGGAGCTTCGGAGTCCGGCAGAGAGTCCGGCACCTCGGAGTCATGAGCTTTATGCGGGACTAGGTAAGTGTTCGGCTCCATCGCCATAGAAGTTGCAGCTCCCGAGGCGGTATCCAGCCATCCGTCCTCGATCTGAGCGATCGGCTCCGGACTATGGGTCGGAGCGGATTCGTGTGCGGCCTCCAAGGTGCTGTTCGGTGGCAGAGTTAGGTCGTGCCCATCCTGGCAGCGCGGCATGCTCGGCTATGGCTCAGATCCATCGAAGATCAAGTCCCCGCGGATATCGGCCGTGAAGTTTAGGCTTCCAAACCTGACCTGACGGCCAGGGGCGTAGCTTTCGATCTGCTCCAGATGGCCAAGTGAGTTGGCCCGCAGTGCGAAGCCGCCGAATACGAAGATCTGTCCGGGAAGAAAAGTCTCACCCAGGACTGCATCGTTGTCGATTGAAGAGGCCATCAAGCCTATCGGTGACGACATAGAGGAACTCTCAATGAAAGCACCAATGTCGGTGTCAAAACCGGCGGATCTCGGGTAGGGGGTCCCGAACTGTGCGTCTAGGCAGATGGTAACAGGAGACGGGGGACACGATGTTTTACCCAGGTTCGGGCCCTCTTGATGGAGGTAAAACCCTACGTCCTGCTTGATTGATATTGATATTGTGGATGTTTACAAGAGTGGATCTACCATGAGATCAAGGAGGCTAAACCCTAGAAGCTAGCCTATGGTATGATTGTAATGGTTGTTGTTGTGTCCTACGGACTAGAGCCATCCAGTTTATATAGACACCGGAGAGGGCTAGGGTTACATAGAGTCGGTTACAATGGTAGGAGATCTACATATCCGTATCGCCAAGCTTGCCTTCCACGCCAAGGAAAGTCCCATCCGAACACGGGACGAAGTCTTCAATCTTGTGTCTTCATAGTCTTGGAGTCCGGTCGATGATGATAGTCCGGCCGATGATAGTTCGGTTGATGATGGTAGTCCGGCTATCCGGACACCCCCTAATCCAGGACTCCCTCAGGTGTTACTTACCAAAGCTCATTTTACAGGTTTGGTGCAGCTCCTCTTTAACTTGCCATGCTCCTTGAAGATGTCCCGAATATCCCGTGTTTGGTCTTCATTGCTCCTCTGCATGTTCGCACTCGTGGTTTTAAAATCTCAACATGGAAAGAAAAATATACTACTAGTAATACTCGCGCATCTTGTGGGCAACATTAAAGCACTCGTCTGCCATGTTAGAGCATCTCCAACAGAATCGCAACGTGCGGCGCTTTCAAAAAGCATTTACAGTGCTGAGATCGAGAAGTAGATACTAGAGAGTAGAGGATAGTTCTCAACATAGATAGATAAAAAAAGATAATTCAAGTTCTCCTCGTCGTCCGACTCCTCCTCGGTGATGTCCTCCTCTGACGTCTGACTGTAGGCGTGAAGATACCGATCATCGTCGGATTCCCAGGGCGACGCTGCTCCTAGCCTCATGTTGAATTGAGCGTCCGCTTTTCTCCTACGCTTGTCCTCGCGATAGGCGGCTCACTCCGCCCTCCTCTTATCCCTCTCCGCCCTCCTTTGCGCGTAGAACTCGCGCTCGTTGATGATGTCCTGCGGGAAGTGTTGGCGCCACAGCGCCATGGCTTCCTCGTCCATCTCGGCATCTTGCTCCCGCCTCCGGTTGTCGCGACGATCCTCGTCGGTGCTAAGCCGCGGCAGAGGCGCGAGCTCCTGCGCCCGCTCCCGCGTCGGCACGTTGGGGAAGTTCAATGTTCTATGAGGCTACCGGAGGCACCACGCCGTCGTGTTGTACACGCGGGCGGCCTTGTTGGCGGTGTCGAAATTGCCGAGGCCGAGGCGCATCCCGCGGAACCGGATCTCGGCGGAGAAGCCGCCGGAGTGGCGCGCGCGGACGCCGCGGTATCTCCAAGTTTCCCGGCGACGTGGCGGCATGGTGGCGCGGCGGTGGCGAGGCGAAAAAGAGCGGGGAGAGAGCGGTGGCGAGGCACAGAGCGGGGAGAGAGTGGTGGCAAGGCACAGAGCAGTGGGAGGGCGTTGGATTTTATAAAGCGCGGCAGACGCCGCGCGCCAAAACTAGCGCACGTCCGGCCGCTTTTTCCCGTGCGCGCGCGATCATTTCCCGACGTCTCTGCTATCTGTACTCTCTTCTCTACTGTTATATTTATTTAATATTTAATACTTAATATTTATCTCTACTTCCTTTACTGTCTACTTTTTTTTTCTCTATACCTTTTCTCTTGCAATATAGGCCGTCCGATCTATATCTGATAGATAGGAAGGAAACAAATGGGAATTTTGCAAAAAGATACCCATACCCCTCTCCAGATTTGCAAATAAGGCCTTCCCTCGTTCATCCTTTTCTCCCACAAGATAAACTACTCATACAAATGCATCTTGATGCGTGCAACGCATGTGCATCTTGCTAGTTCTAAAAACCTTTCCATCATTTGCCACACTACTGGTTGTAGATGAAAAACCTACCCAAGCATAGCGCGATACAGGAGCGACGCACAATTACAAGCTGATATTATGTTGAACAATGGAGGCTATAACCAATTACTTTTACGGGAACAATAGCACCCAGGAAATTTGAAGGGTAGGTATGAACAAAATTGGAACTGCACATGTACTGCTAAGTGATTCAATACACACATTACCAATCGAGGAGGAGAACGATGGTCGCGGCGGCCTCTGTGAGTCATGGTCGGCAATGGGAGTCAGTTCATTTTCCACGACGGTGGTACTTCTGCGCTTGGCGTCGGCTTCCGGGAAGCAGATCCGAGACCGTGGAAGACGATGCCGAGGAAGAGGCTCCATGTACGACGACGACGGTGGACCGGCTCTAGTGCAGCGTATGAGGTCGTCGATGAGGCAGATGCGCTGTGGTGGACGAGTGCGCCGATGTAAAGGGGGGAGCATGAAGGCTGCGGTGTCGTGGAGAAGTCTATTTTGCGGTGGGGATAGAAAATGGGGAGTATTCAGGTGTACTACTCTGGGTGCCGGGGTGGGGTTGGTTGGGTAGGGTGAACCCGAAGTTACGAAAAGAGCCCCCTACCAAGCGTCATCCGTAGGCCTGTTCCGAAGGCTATGATGGTAACTTCCCACTGCTCGAATCAGGGTCGCGGGAGATTTTCCCGCCGACCTCAAAATTTTGTGACACTAGACTCCCCGTGTGGCGTGTTGAGTGATTCGGCTAAGCAACTAGTGAGTAGTAGTAGTAAACTCTGCATATTAGGTTTGACCGAAGTCAAACTTCCTAAAGTTTGACCAAGTTTATAGAAAAATATAAATATTTACCATAACAAATATGTATGATGTGAAAGTACATTCAATAATGAATCTAATGGTATTTATTTGTTATTGTATATGTTAATATTTTTTGTTATAAGCTTTCTGAGAGTTTACAAAACTTGACTTTGACCAATGCTAATACGTGGACTTAAATAAAAACGGAGGGAGTACACATTTGTTTTCTTAGTTTGTAGTGAACTAATCATTTGTTGAAATGGTGAAATAAATATATTAGGCTATTGACTTCGAACGTAATGGTCTATACAATTCAATAGTTACAATCATTGTCGAATCCCAAGATGTATACAAGGTCTATAGTACTTCACAACATGCTCAAACTCACATAATCCCAGTCAAATGAGAATCTAAATGCATTTCATAGTTATTACTTTGTAGGATGCAACAAAAACAACCATAACTCTACATCAGCCATTATAGAAGCAACATTTTGACATATCCCAATGTGTGAATGAAACGTGCAGAGAGCTTTTGAAGATGGAGCAGATAGGCGGGAAAGATTGTATGTATGTGGACGAGAGAGTAGGAGACAAACCTAATGAGACAGAGGGAGAGATAGAGAGAGAAAGAGAGAGGAAGAAGTTAGGTCTGTGAGAAAGATGGATACATGTAATATACGTGAGATGCGTGTGCATCCGGATTCTGTATACGTGGAAGGAGAAGAGACAACATGTTTGATGAAGAGCTGGCAAAACATGGACGAGAGGGGAAGGATCTCGTGGGTTGAGGGATTGGCCATTTTGTGTGGGGGAGAGAGGGATTGGTAATTTTGTGCAAGAGAGAGAGAGAGGGTGGGGGAGGAGTCAGTCAGCCGTCGTCACATCACCCTGCTTCGAAATGACTCCGCATTCCCTAGCGCGGTGTGGTCGCCATCTTCGATTTGCTCGATGCCCTCTTTGAAGATTGAGGTGTTGTGCATGTTGGGGTGCAAAGAAGCACAAGCGAGAGTGGTCGCCGTATAACCTTGGATGGGGATGAATTGTGTGCTCGAGGGAGTGTGTGTGTGTGTGTGTGTGTGTGTGTGTGTTGTGCTGTGTGTGTGTGTTTGTCAGATATTAAAGAGAAAACAAACCTAAGGAGAGAAATGGGTATTCACAAAGAGATTGTGCGGGCCTTGAGGTGGGCAGGGGCTGGGTGAGGGTGTCAAAACGTGTGCGTTGATGCATGTGTTGCATGCGATCGTGCGAGGGACGGACGAATCGAGAGAGATCGTTGTTGTGTTACGGATCCTCCTCTCTCTCTCTCTCTCTCTCACACACACACACACACACAAGTAAACTAGAAGACCGTTCTCTCATGTATACACAACGTATCGGCATCTGTCTATGTCTCACTCATGCATGATCATTTGCACATTCACACCTCTCTATGTTTGTATCACACGCACACCGTCTCCACATTGCCCTTCCGCCACAACACACATATGGACACATACACACGTTCTCTCTCAGTCACACACACAAAATAAGTATTAAAAAAACTAGGGCGCACCTAAAATGTCCAAATCCAAATAAACACGAACTGGAGCTAAATTCAAATATATGGAAATATTGCAGCGTCAAGAACTTTTCCAGGAAAAAAAGTTGAGTAATATTCGAGGATTGTTTTCACACACACAAAAAGGTTCGGTGGATGTTCTTCGAGCGCGACACGGTGACGCACCGTTCGATCGATCGTGCGGCCGCGGTTCACGCGCTTGCACAGGATTCCGTATCGTGGCCGTGGTACTAACTTAAAAAAAACTAATAAAAGCGCTGCCTAAGTCTAATGTCGTGTACTAGTACGGTTTTCTTTTAAGTTTGACCAAACTTATATAAAACTAAAGTAAGCTCCCACACGTGCACTCATCAATATGCCGTCGCCGCCGTTGCGCATGCCAGCACCTGCCTGCTCCGGCCAACAATTTCTCGCCCATCACCGTCGTGTCGCCGCCATCCCTGTGCCATGAAGCCGAAGGCTCGCCCGCTCACGTCGACTGCAGTCCCTCCTCGCTATGCTGCCACACTGCCAGGCACGCGAGCAGCTGGTGGAGCCGCGTCTATGCATGCAGCATACAAAGAGGAGGACGAGCGCGTGCTCCAGCACGCCGGTGAGGAGGAACTAGCGTGCCATTGTCGTCTCCACCCGTGCGGAGGAGGCGTGCATGGTGGCTGTCGCGGCGGAAGCCAGTCGCGCGCGCGTCGAGCCCGCAAACCGGGTGTGGACGCGGAATCTACCTTCGAGACCTTGAATGCCATGTGGATCCTGCAATCTGAAGGAGCAATTTGGGTCAGTCGACTCATGTGAGCCGTTTTGATGGAACATGGATGGCTAGAAGGGCTTCTTCCACATCTTCTGCCGTCTTCTTCCGTCGCTCCATCGAACTTCTTTCACAAATCGACTGACCCAAATTATACTACTAGTACGAATGTATTAAGTATAGTAGGAACACGAAGATACGAGCAGTAGTACCAACTGCAAGAAGAACAGTAGTAAGACATAGTAATAGTACTACTATACGTACTAAAGAGTTCAAATAACGAGAAAGAACATAAACATAGTTCTGCTGGGGCCTCAGCACAACACACCCTTGAAAATAAATTAAGCAACTAGTCCGCTTGACACTGCAGTAGAACCAGCATGAGCGATGGCACTGCCACCTACTCGGAGTCCGTGTCCACGTCCTCGACTTCGTCCTTGTCCCTCTTCCTCTTCCTCTTCGCTGACGCTTCTTTGCTTGAACCGGACACTGGGCTCTGCTTCTTCATCCAACCCTTGTAGATATTTAAACAAAGGTAGGCGTCCATTGTTGCGTATAGGATGTGATCTTCAGCTAATGTCTTTGACTCCCATGCATGATGAAACTCGTGATGAGGTTTCTTCACTTTAGCGTATGAATGATCAATCATGGCTGCTGCCAGGGTCAGCATTGAAGGTTGAGAGGAGGACACCAGGCTTGCCTTCTGGAGATCGAAGGGCTGGCCTACAAAGAGACCTATCCGACGCAGGACATCCCTGTCGTTCTTAAAGCCTACAATAACGAATTTCACTCTTTTGTCCTTGAGGAAATTCTTAAAATCCTGACACTCAACGTCGGCATGGCATATGTGGTAGACCAAGCAAACGTTATGTACGCAAACCTAGATCACGGCGGGCTTCTTCCTCTCTTCGTCCTTTAGATCCTTCTCTCATCCCGGGACTGTGGTGTACTCAACATCTGGCCCAGCGACCCACTCATCCGTTGAACTGTTGAACATGCGTAGGAAGCGAGCAAGCCATGATTTCACCGTCGCGGATCCACGTGTGTAGATGACGATGAACTGATCGTCGGTGATGGCTCTTACCTGGTACTCAGCAGCGACCATGGAGATTTGGGAGGCCATGGATTTTGGCGGAGGGTTAGGAGAAGTTGAACTGTTGTACCCCGCAAAAACTGAGAGCGAACTAATGTGAAAGGACGGGACGACTGGGAGCGAACTGTTCTGAGGTAGAAGACGGGGACGAGTAGGGCATGCGAACGGCGTGGTGTTGCTGGCTTGCCCGGTGGATAAACAGCTGCAAGCCCCCAAAGAGTTCTCGAGAACTATGTGGGACCCACTAGATGTCATGTCTACTAGACTCATGTCGTAGGCCTGACAGTATAGCTTATGCATGTTCGCACGCCATGCCGGTGCATGGATGTAACTTCACTTAATTCCGTCAACTGTCGTGCCTCCCACGACCTTTGCCTCCCTCGCGCGGTCGTGCCCTTTGAGACTTCGACCGACTATAAATGAGCAATTTTTTTGCCTACTCCGCATGCATGATACTCCCTCTGGTCCTTTTTACTCCCGTCAACCGTTTGCAAAGTGTTTGACCAAATTTATACTTTTTTTTGAACACCACCTTATATTAATTAACCAGCCACACCAATACACTCATTCGATACAATATTCACTACACAGGGCAGTACGTTATTTACAAGAATACCATCTAATATATTGTCAAAGCTATACTTAGCAATTAAGTGTGCCACCTTATTGGCCGAACGGCTAATCTTTGACAATTGAAGATTGTTGATCAACTTCGAGATGCTCGACGCTTTCATCTTCAGGTCACGCATAGCAGACCTGTCATAGTCCCCCGATGCAAGAGACGCTACCACAAAGCGCAATCAGTCTCTAAAATTACAGGATTATAAGAGAAATACCTATATAGAGACCGGCAATGCAAGCCGTAATCTCCGCTTCCTCCACGCTTTGACAGGCATCAATGAAATCCCACGAGCAAATTTATACTAAAAATATCAATATCTACAATATTGGTTATAATGAGTATAAGAACTACATTTTATAATGAGTGTAAAAATATTGATTTGACATTGTGAATGTTGATACTGCATTTTTCTATAAGTCTGGTGAAAGTAGAGGTACATTGACTTCAGACAAAACTTAAATGCACAATGCAGACTAGTTCCTCCGTCCAGGTGCGTGCCATGTCCTATCTTGTCATCACAACATGGTTAGCTATTAGAGTACCACTACCTCCCTTCTAGTTTAAAGGGCTCGATTCAAAATTATCACCTACTCTTAGCAAGATAGTAGAGGCGGTGGAATAGTTTTTGAAGTCTGCAAAAGTACTCAACTAATGTGTCGTTCTTCACAAAAAAATGTGTTTACCAATGCATGCATGAACACTAGTTACTCTAACCCCCCTCTCTTCTTTAATTCTTTGCCACATCAGCATGTTTGCTATTCCCGTGTGCATGATACCAGCTAAGATACCACCATTATGGCCAGCCTTAATCATCGCATGCAATAATTTAGTGCACCTTGAAATATGAACATGTGTGGGGCATGTATGTTTTTAATGACTTGGGACTATACCTAGCCCGACATGCAAGATGACTTATTATGCACCGTTCCCCATACCTGCAGGAAGCCCGTTCGTCTCCAAATCTTATCCTCTCCATGTGTGGAAACAATATGCCTGCCAAACTCTCATTCTCCCTCCGGCGGTCCCACCACTCCACCCCGTGTGAAAAAATCTGCATGCATGACTCTCCTCCCTCACGCTCGTCCAATCCGTTGTGACCAGCAATATTTCCACCCCTTCACTCCCTCATAATTTACTCCAACAAATATGCCCACATAGCTTTTACTTCACTTCAGGTGCATTGGGTCACTCACATATGGGCCCAACGGGGGACTAGCCCACATGTCAGTGATGTAACTAGACCTGCGGTTAAGTTAGTGCAGCCCAGTCCATATCTTACGTAGGTGTGCCATTGCTCGGTACAAATACTGCGCCTCCCACGACATCGCTATCTCCTCCCCCTCCCTCTCACGTCGACCACCATGGCATCGCCCCTCCCAAGCCCTAGGAGCCCCTCGTTGCACCGCGCGGACGGTCACGCGTCGCTGTTCCGTTCCTCGCCGCCACTAGTCGAGGAGGACGCGTCGGTGTTCCGCTCCTCGCCGCTACGCGACGCGTCGCCGTTCTGTTCCTCGCCACCACTAGTCGAGGAGGATGCATCAGCGTTCCGCTCCTCGCCGCGACGCGATGCATCATCGTTCTGTTCCTCGCGGCCACTAGTCGAGGAGGACGCATCGGCGTTCCGCTCCTCGCCGCGACGCATCAAGGTGGACGCGTCGGCGTTCCCAATCTTGCCAGCACGCGCGTCAGAGGACGCGTCGGCTCCCCGCTACAAGGAGAACGCTGCGCCGCCCGCCGAGACCCCAGCCTTGAGGAGCTTTGGAAAGAAATGGATGTCGCCTTGTGGGAGGCTTTGCCTCCAACAGAGCGCACCAAAATAGAGGCGGAGAAGAAGGTCGAGGAAGAGAAGCGCACCGCGGAACAAGCTTCCTGGGAGGCCTATGTCGCGTCCGAGAGAGTCAGGCAATTGGCTCTTTCGCAGAAGGCTCGTGCGAGGGTCGTGAGGGTGGCGGAGGACGCCCGTGCCGACGCCCTGAGTGCAGTCGGGCCCAAGCGCCTCATCTACGCTTGGCGGTACGTGGACCGGGTTGGCGCTCCAGCAAGGAGGAGTACTTGTTGGCGCTGGATCAACACACTGGTGAGATCATGCTCGCCCGCCAGCAAGCCGCCAATCAGCACCTTGCGAGTTGCGAGGCTGAGGAAGAGGCGTTGTGTCGTCGCGCTGGGAAACGGCCGCATACCAGGGCACTCGTGGCGCGCCGCAAGCACTCCTGCGAGTGCCGTGGCTTTTAGGAGGAGTATAATTTTTGTTTCGTAAGGTGCTCTCATTAGTTTTGGGACGCAAATGATAAATCCCGAATGTTCAAGAATTTTTAGTGTCCTTAATTAAGTATGTAAAAGGGAAAGTTTGGAAACCTTGTGTATTCGTACGCATTTTGCAAGTACGTGCATATAGCACAAACTTTACTATATACTATCGGACTACACGTCTCTCTCGATATATGCTTGTAGAATGTGCTACTCCCTCTGTCCAGGTCAATAAGTCATCTTTGGTTGTGCACCGTGACCAAGAAGGAGGGAAGTCTTGTACACCTAGACGGAGGGAGTACTACTATTACTTATGTACGTGTAATGCACATTTTAACATTACGATGCGGTTTTTGTAAAAGTAGAAAACAACACTAGTCAAGCTTGTGAAACGATTCAATGCAAAACAAATGCAAAAATGCTCGTTTGATTGTTTACTTTTAGCTTCCTTCTCTGTGGTTATTTCTCTGTCGTACTTTGTACGGAGTATCTCACTGGTTGGAAAGGCATGCAAATTCCCAAACCGCTTCCTACACCCTGTATCGAATTTTTTGCCTAACAAGTTGTGTCGTGCAATTGGAATTCCAACTTGAGTACTACTACTAGTAGGAATACCAAGGGCTAGTTCTTTTAGGCTTCTAGATTAGTAATCCCATAACTACTACTTCCGTCCTAGTTTATTGGTCCCCATTGTAATCTGTGTCAATTTTTGATCATAAATTTGACTAATGAAATGTTAGTGCATGTCACATGCACTACTCCATCCGTCTAGGTGAGTAAGTCATCTTAGGTTGTGCACCGTGACCAAGGAGGAGGAGAAAACGAGAAACATTAATGTTTATTTGCTAATTAATAGTATTGCATGCAATGAACTAACCACTGCATGTCGTGTTTGATATCTCAAGTCATTAAAAGCATGCACACTCTTTATCTCTTATTGGTTGATATGTCAAGAAACAAGAAATGAGGTAGAAGTTAATGCACCGCGCCTAAGTGTTTTGGGATTATTTGGTTTTCGTAAGATGACTTACACACCTAGACGGAGGGAGTAACATTTTATCAGTTAAATCTTCGGTCAAATTTTAGCACAAATTACAATGGTGAGGAATAAACCAGGACGGAGTAGTAGTTTAGAAGCCCAAATAAATGAGTGAGGCGCCTTATTGTCACTCTCCACTGTGACTAGTCTTGTGGGAAAAGCTGGGGAAGCCGCCAAAAGAACTGGCCCTAGGAGTAGTAGCTAGGGATCGAGTGTGCGAGATGAACTGGAGAAAGTAAATGCAGAGAGATGAAATGCAAAAAAGACGGAGGGATGTGATGGTTGCTTGTTCGTTTATTTTACCAGGCCACTTATTACTGGGAGTGGTTGGGTTTTGTGATATGACGGCTTTACTGCCACGCCACGAGCGGGCTGAGAGGTGAGACTCCCGTGCAGCGCCGCCCTCTACACTTGTACTACGGCGGTCGTGGTTTATTAGTCCCCCATTGAATTTGACTGAAGATTTAACTAACAAAATGTTAGTGCATGTCAACAAAAACTATATCGTTGGATTCGTATTTGAACATAGTTTTGAATGATATAATTTTAGGTGACATGCATCAGCATTTATCATACTATATATAATGTTAGTTCAATTTTTGGTCGTACTAATCTATAGTAGTAAGGTGCCCGTGCGTTGCACCGAAGAGTGAAATGCATTGATCGGGGAGTTGTTTATTTTGACAAAGGATGTGGGGGTCATCTCATGTGTAACGGGTATCGATAGGTTCCTTCGGATATTATTTCATCTCTAGAGATCACAAACATCCGGGTGAAATAGGTAAAAAGGTATCTTTTGCAAACAAAAGCATTCAACTGTTCAACCTGCATCCAAAACTTGTGAAGAAATAACACTTATTGTGCTTTGCAAGAAATGATCTTTAAGAATTAGTTTTTGAGTATCGATTGTTATACATGTTGGCTACAGATGACATGACACTTTCTTATAGGCAACAGTTGGCTATACTATTAAGTAATATTAACCATGCCCTTATACATCTAGACGGAGGGATTAAATCAGGATGACTTGCAAGGGGGCAGAGGAGATGTAAGAAATGGTTCATCATAAGTCTTTCACCAGTACTGTAGTAAAAAATCATACATGGAAGATTCTAGACTAAACCATAAACGGATACACTTTTATTCATGCGTGATACTCCAATAGAGCAAGATCCTGCATGGAAGTCTCCACATGCTTAGACAGCGGATTACATTGAGCGAAGACTAATGATCAACATTTAACTTTTTTTGAATATAGATCAACATTTAACTTGATAATGCGTATGTCCGGAAGAACCTCCTTGGAGTCCCCGTGCACCGCGTCGGCGGGTAAAGGATGCCATGGGTTTTCCAAGTCCACATTGGCGGGATAGTCCCAGCTCCCCAGAGTCCAAGTCTGTTCGATGAGGCCGGTGTCACCGCCCACGCGACCTGGAGGGGTAGTAACACTGACCACGCACCCGTACATAGGCCTCGTGTCAGTGTCAGCATCAGCGGCGTCGGTCCTGATGCACACTACAGAGACGGGGCGGCGGCCTACGCGGGCCTCGCCGGTGCCCACGATCAGGAGGAAGATGCTGCCGTCCTCCTCCGAGACTAGCAGTCGGTGGTGATCCTCCAGCGACTCCGGCATGGTGAACGGGTAGCACATCTCGTACTTGATGTTCTCCACCAAGGGCCAGTAGTGACCGTTGCACGCATCCGTGAGGTGATGCACCATGTCCGTCGAGGAGCCACAAAACGACATCGGGCACTCATAGCAGTGGACGAAGGGCTCCTTGGAGGCATCGACCAGGCATTCCATGAAATGGGAGTGGCCGTAGGGGACGTTGCGCCAGTTGAATATATGAGCAAGTTACTACGAGATTTAATCCGAATAAGCACAAAATAAATAATGACGGCTATAACAGAGATGAAACTAATCATGTGGACTAGCATAGTAGTAGCATACAGAGTAGAAACATGAATTCTACCACGATTTCGAACAGGAAGGACAAAAACACATACGGTGCAATGGGAGTAGCACCGTTGGCGTTGAGGTTGTCGCCCATGTCGTTGAGGAAGAGGTTGCCGAGGTCGGGGAAGAAGTTGTCGTCGGTGAAGTCGTGGCTGCCAGCAGTCGCGAGAGTGTGCTCCCCAAATTTCAACAGCGCCCGTCGAATGTAGCGCGGGAGGGAATGGCTGTAGGGGATGTTGCGGCCGCCGAATGGAGTGCAGGAGTAGTACACGAAGCAGTAGATGGTGACCTTACTAGTACTCCCTAGTCTCTATCTATCTATATCTACTCTTATAGAAAATCGAGTTGGTGACGATGGTATGCCTGCCATCTTGTAATATAGACTGTCCGATCTATATCTGACGGATAGAAAGCCAACTATGACAATTTTACAAAAGATACCCGCACCTCTCTCCACATTTACAGATAAGGCCTTGCCTCGTTCATCCTTATCTCCCACAACCTCGTGCTCCTCCCTATGTCTCTATCTCTACTACTCTTCTTTGTTTTTTATAACAAATCGAATAGTGTTGCGCCGTCCGCTGCATGCCCGGCTGAACACGCCTCCTCGCCTCCATCATCACCAACTGAGTCTTTTATAGGAGTAGGAGTAGAGAAAAAACCGAGTTGGTGAAGATGGTGTGCCGTGCAATGCACGGGCATCTTGCTACTTTTTTGCATATAAGTCCAAACACCACGTAGACATGGTCTTTGAGGACAGTTCGTAGTCGTTCCACGCTCGGGCATTGAAGTTTGTAACTATTTTAGATTAGAATATACTACTGCTCTGGTGCTAGTAGTAGAGCAGAGTCCTACTCTACTACTCTACTCAAGCAAGTTAGGGCATAGTACTATAGTTGGTACTATAGGGAGTACCAGTACTGTGATCACTGAAGCAAGTTGTCTGGCATCGACATGACCCTACGCTGCTGGCATGTGTCTCGTAAGTCAAGCGGCATGCTGTAGTCATCATCACCTGCCCACTTCCCGCAGCACATATTCGCTTCTCCATATTTGTCCGCACATAATCTCATCCAATCTTCCATCCCCGCTAAGGCGCCTCCCCCCTCGTCCAAAACCCAAGCACTAACAATGGCAGAACTGAGCAGCGTCTGCTGAAAGAGTGGCTGGAATTCGCTCCCCACAGAGGTAATCAAGCTCATTGTTTCGCGTGTGGACATTCTCAGTACCATGCCGCTCGCCGCGTGCTCGTCGGGGCTGTACCATTTAGTCAAAGCCCTCAGGACGGAGCTTTTTAAGCCAGCTCCTTGCTTGCTGATGCCGCCTAATCTTCAGAAACGGCATGTCACGCAGCATAACGATCATAGGGTGGCGAGCATCAACCCCCTTGACTGCGATCCGATCCCCGTCAGCCTCAACTACATTAACGGTATGTACTGGGTTGGCATGAACACGTCTTGGATGGTGCTCGTTGATGCTCGCGGCAGCTAGATGCTCGTGGAGATCTACACTCGGCGATTGATCCCCCTTCCTTCGATTAATACTGCACTGCTTTGGCACCACGACCCAGAATACTCGAAATCTTACAGTAGCCAACATGATACCAAGTTTGATTTGCTCAAGGTTGTAATCTGCCAAGTGCCCACAAGATCTGCGAATTATAAAGACTGCAGGTAATTGCGTTCTTCAACTGCGGTCTCGCCTATCTGATAGGTCACTGCGGTAAGTGGATAAATCTGCATGTCCATCGCAGGATCATACATCCTCCATGGTTCTCTGATGCCATTGAACACAAGGGCTTCATTTACGCTATCGACTCCTTCTATGGTTGGACGTATTGCTGACCTACTCGAGTCAACGCCACAAATGGCTTTTACAGCAGTATGTTACTTTCCTATGATATCATGATGGCTTGCTTATATTACTGTCAACATTTAATGAAAAAATATTCATGCTCATAACATGTTGTTCTTAAGATTGACTAAATCAAGAGCCCTTTTTTATTTGACTTCAACTTGATATGATGTTGTAGGCCGCCTGGTGTCCCTACCCTTCCTAATCCCAGAACCTTTCAAAGAAAAGCAGCATGGCAGTTGCAGGTGGTTCCTGGCTCGATCAGACGACGGCAAAAGATTGATGATCGTTTGCACGTACCAGACATGTTGTTTCGCGGAATACAATCACAGTCACTGCAAGGTCTTTGAGCAGGATCCCAGCTTATCTGGGCCTTCAGGAATTTCTGACTGGAGTTTGGTAAGTAGCCTTGGTACACGCTCTCTGTTTGTCAGACTGAATTATCCAATTAACCAGGAGATAACCGACGGCAAGGATCATGATGGCAGCACGGTTTCGTTCATCAGGCAAAACTGTGTGTACACAGCGTACCATGCGTCTCTCCATGCACCATACCCTAATATGTGCCGCCACGCTCTGTAGCCCAAAGTAGGAGAGAGGGTCGCAAGTATCAGACTTCGACCTGCTGGCTGGAGTTTCCCCCGTCAGGCACCCATCTGGTTCAAGCCGTCAGCCAATCTTCACAGCTTAATAAATAGTAACGTCTAACTGAGCCAGTTAGTTATATGCGTACACTTGTGTAGTAGGATCTTTATTTAGTTTGATGCATACGCTTGTTCTTTTTTGGTAGCCTTTTTGTAATGATGGCTGATGTTTGGTTTGGAAGAGAGAGTTGCGTCTTCACTCTTCTGGCCTGCTTACTGCTTCTGTTGCACACCCAGCCCTGGTTGCTGCTGCTGTTGTTTTCAATGTACAATCAGTAGTATATTTCGTCTGTTGGTTGAATAAATGTGTTGTTAGAACGACAAACACAATGTTTTGGAAGTCGTTGCATGGTTCGATCCTTTAGTGCCCCGTACCGTACGTAGCTCATACTATTTTTCGTACGAAACACATTTTCCACTTGTTGATAACATGCAGCCCACTGATGAAGGCCCAATAGAGAAGCCCATAATTAACTGGAAGGGAGGCTCTCACATGAATCCGGCCCAGGTACATGCTCATGGTCCCCTAAACATAAATAAGTAAATAAATAAATAAAGCTACATGCTCATGCACTAGTTCTTTGGGAAAATAGGTAGCCCAGTATTTCTTTTTGAAGAATACCCAAGCTAGGCCTATTTGTTTTCTCTGAATTACTGGGCTGCAAATCTTTCAAGACGAGGAGGGATGCATTCCGTCCTGGCCAAAGAGTATGGTCAATGTCTGTTAAAAGTAATACCAAAAGGGGTTGAAAATTCCAAAAAAAATTATAGCAAATGGGATATTAGTTTCTTTTTTTTGTTCTTCACTGATATCTTATACGTATTTCATTGGATTTAACATGACATAGTACTAATTTAGTTTTAAATTTGTTTTAGTATGGCTATTAATTTTTGGATTAAGAATATTTTGTTCCCCAGTAAAAATTTGCGAATTTTCAAAATTTCCCACATATTTAGTTAATTTTTTTACCCTGGTACTGACCAGAAAATGGCCAGCAATTCTAAACATGGAAAACGGTCTGCAATAAATTCCATATGAATTAGAAAATGAGTAAAAATAATGAAAATAATAGCAAATGGGCTGTACACGCCACAGATTTCGAGGCTGACTTGTTTACGCAAGGCTTTGTCAGTGAACACACGATTCTAGCAGTAGTGACTGTTGGATGTCCATCCAACGGCCGACGTGCTTCTTCAATCTTCGATCTTCCAGCTCCAGCCGCCTAAACTAGCAGCGGCGGGACTGCCTGCTCCCTCCTCTTGTGGCCTGCTGTGATGCCGCGCAGGCTTCCCTGGCCCACCCTACTCCCTCTGCTGGCCTGGCCGCACGCAATCAACTGCCTCCTTATTACGCGAAAAGATATGATTCCTCCCACTGACATCTGGGGCACACCGGTTGGGAGGCTGACCTATGGGCCTACTAAGTTGACGCGTACGCAGGGCTTGTCAACTTCGTCAACAAACAATTCTAGCAGCAGTAACCATTGGATTTGAATCGAACGGTCCTGTTGCTTCTTCAATCGCTGCTCTTCTTGCACCAGCCGCCCAAACCAGCGCCAGGGAGACCGCCTGCTC
Organism: Triticum dicoccoides; assembly: GCF_002162155.2. NCBI lineage: Eukaryota > Viridiplantae > Streptophyta > Magnoliopsida > Poales > Poaceae > Triticum > Triticum dicoccoides. The sequence continues at coordinate 444,071,613 of NC_041385.1, forward strand.
CTGCCTCCAGTGGCCGGCTGTGCTGCCGTTGAGGCCTCATCGCCCCTAGTACTCCCACCGCTAGCCAGGCCCTGCGGCGACGACAGCCTCACACCGCAGTCGAACCAGTGAACCCTCGTACTCCTCTCCGTGTGGGCATCCACTGCCGCGTCTTTCCCGGCTCTGCGTCGTCCCCTTCTTAGGCCTCGCCGTCGTCCACCGCATTGGTGCTCTCGGCGCAGCGTGGTCAATGTGGTCAATGACATTCCATCGGAAGAGTACTGTACGTGGAGAGGTTGACAGCTGGGTCCACGGCCACAACCCAGTTTTTTTGTGATTTGGCAAGTAAGTCGCTTTGTCAATCCAGTTGGGCTGCAAATCTTTCAATACGAGGAGAGCTTTCATTCGGCTGGCCGAGAAAATGGCCCATCAGTAATGAGAAATGGGCTATACATTTTTAAAACACATCAAACCGGCAATTAGTTTCAAATATCTTTTTTTTCATTTCGAGATTTTAAATTACATTAATTTTTATGCGTGGAGAATTTGTTGGATTTTATATTGATATACATTTATTTTTCAAATTAGTTTGAATGTGAGTCGAAATTTCGGGATTAAAAACAGTTCAGACCGCACCGAAATATGCAAAATTTCGTATAATTTTTTAACCGTGGCCACAATATGGGCTATAATGCTAACAAAAAGAATATGGGCTCCAAAAAACCTTAAGAATTAGCAAATGGGCTGTAAATTATTAGAAATAATGGCAGATGGGTTGTATGCTGTTTTCCACAGATTTGAGGCTTTCCTAAAAAAAGGTTGACGCACAAGCAGTGACTGTTGGATGGCCATCCAACGGCTGTCATGCTTCTTCAATCTCTGCTCTTTCCTGCTCCAGCCGCTCAAACAAGCGCTGGCGGGACTGCCTGCTCCCTCCTCCCCGCGGCCGGCTCTGCTACCGCGCAAGCCTCACCGCCCCACCGTACTCCCATCGCTGGCCTAGCCATCCCTCTACTCACCCACACCTGGTGTTATTCTCCGGCGACGGCAGACGAACCAGTAAACCCTCGTACAGTCGTACTCCCCTCCGCGTGGGAAACAACTATCGAGTCTTCCCTGCCTCCGTGTTGTTCCCTTCCTAGGCCTCGCCGTCGTCCACCGCCCTGGTGCTCTCGGCGCGGCCTGGTCAACATGGTCAACGACCGACATGTATCTGAAGTGGACTGTACATGGAGAGGCCGACAGCTGGGTCCACGGCCGCACGAAAGGAAATGCCTCCTTATTACGCGCAAAATAATGATTCCTCCACCTGACATCAGGGACCCACCGAAAGGGCCTCTGTATTTCACGAAAAAAAACGTTACCGCCGCTGACAGCTCGGACCCACCAGCTATATCTTCGCATGCAAGGAAGTGCCTCCTTATTACGCACAAAAAAATGAATACTCCCCCTGTTAGCTGGGACCCAGTATAGTGGCAGGCTGACTTGTGGGCCTACTAAGTTGACGGGGCGGAGGGCTTTGTCAACTTAGTCAATATGCACGATTCTAGCTCCAGTGACCGTACGATGTCCATCCAACGGCCATAGTGCTTCTTCAACCTCTGGTCTTCTTGCTCCAGCCGCCCAAACTAGCGTCGGTCGTGCCTCGTGCTCCTGCCTCCCGGGGCCGGCTGCGATGCAGCGGAGGCCTCACCTGTTGGAGATATGCCCTAGAGGCAATAATAAAAGGATTATTATTATATTTCCTTGTTCATGATAATTGTCTTTTATTCATGCTATAATTGTATTATCTGGAAATCGTAATACACCTGTGAATACTTAGACCAAATACGTCCCTAGTAAGCCTCTAGTTGACTAGCTCGTTGGTCAACAGATAGTCATGGTTTCCTGACTATGGACATTAGATGTCATTGACAACGGGATCACATCATTAGGAGAATGATGTGATGGACAAGACCCAATCCTAAGCATAGCACAAGACCCTGTAGTTCGTTTTGCTAGAGCTTTTCCAATGTCAAGTATCTCTTCCTTAGACCATGAGATCGTGTAACTCTCGGATACCGTAGGAGTACTTTGGGTGTACCAAACGTCACAACGTAACTGGGTGACTATAAAGGTGCACTACAGGTATCTCCGAAAGTGTCTGTTGGGTTGACACGGATCGAGACTGGGATTTGTCACTCCATATGACGGAGAGGTATCTCTGGGCCCACTCGGTAATGCATCAACATAATGAGCTCAAAGTGACCAAGTGTTTGGTCACGAGATCATGCATTACGGTACGAGTAAAGTGACTTGCCGGTAATGAGACTGAATGAGGTATTGGGATACCGACGATCGAGTCTCGGGCATGTAACGTACCGATTGACAAAGGGAATTGTATACGGGGTTGATTGAATCCTTGACATCGTGGTTCATCCGATGAGATCATCGAGGAGCATGTGGGAGCCAACATGGGTATCCAGATCCCGCTGTTGGTTATTGACCAGAGAGCCATCTCGGTCATGTCTGCATGTCTCCCGAACCCGTAGGGTCTACACACTTAAGGTTCGGTGATGCTAGGTTTATTAGGAAGACTTGTATGTGATTACCGAATGTTGTTAGGAGTCCCGGATGAGATCCCGGACGTCATGAGGAGTTCCGTAATGGTCCGGAGGTGAAGATTTATATATGGGAAGTTGTCATACAGACACCGGAAAGTTTCGGGGGCATATCGGTATTGTACCGGGGCCACCGGAGGGGTTCCGGGGGTCCACCGGGAGGGGCCACCCCTCTCGGAGGGCCTCATGGGCCGCAAGGGGCAGGGAACCAGCCCATGGAGGGCTGGGCGCCCCCCCCCTTGGGCCCATGCGCCTAGGGTTGGGGGGGGAACCCTAGTGGGGGCGCCCCCCTTGCTTGGGGGGCAAGCCCCCCTCCCTGGCCGCCGCCCCCCCTCTAGATCTCATCTAGAGGGGGCCGTCCCCCTTCCCCCTTCCCCTATAAATAGAGGGGCGAGGGGAGGGCTGAACACCTGATCCAAGGCGCAGCCCCTCCCCTCCCCAACACCTCTCCTCCTCCATTGAGTGCTTGGCGAAGCCCTGTCGGAGTACTGCCTCTCCACCATCATCACGCCGTCGTGCTGCTGCTGGAGCCTTCTTCCTCAACCTCTCCTTCCCCCTTGCTGGATCAATAACGAGGAGACGTCATCCGCTCCGTACATGTGTTGAACGCGGAGGTGCTGTCCGTTCAGCACTTGGTCATCGGTGATTTGGATCACGGCGAGTACGACTCCATCATCCCCGTTCCCTTGAACGCTTCCGCACGCGATCTACAAGTGGTATGTAGATGCAATCTCTCTCCCATGACTCGTTGCTTAGATGAACTCATAGATGGATCTTGGTGAAACCGTAAGAAAATTTTTATTTTCTGCAACGTTCCCCAACAGTGGCATCATGAGCTAGGTATATGTGTATTTCTCTATTGCACGAGTAGAACACAATTTTGTTGTGGGCATAGATCTTGTCAACTTGCTTGCCGCTACTAGTCTTTTCTTGCTTCAGCGGTATTGTGGGATGAAGCGGCCCGGACCGACCTTACACGTATGCTTACGTGAGACAGGTTCCACCGACTGACATGCACTAGTTGCATAAGGTGGCTAGCGGGTGTCTGTATCTCCTACTTTAGTTGGAGCGGATTCGATGAAAAGGGTCCTTATGAAGGGTAAATAGATGTTGACGAAATCACGTTGTGGTTATTCGTAGGTAAGAAAACGTTCTTGCTAGAACCCAATTGCAGCCACGTAAAAGATGCAACAACAATTAGAGGACGTATAGCTTGTTTTTGCAGCAATTGTCATGTGATGTGATATGGCCAGAAGTTGTGATGAATGATGAATGATATATTGTGATGTATGAGATCATGTTCTTGTAATAGGAATCACGACTTGCATATCGATGAGTATGACAACCGGCAGGAGCCATAGGAGTTGTCTTTATTTTTTGTATGACATGTGTGTCATTGAAGAACGCCATGTAAATTACTTTACTTTATTGCTAAACGCGTTAGCCATAGAAGTAGAAGTAGTCGTTGGCGTGACAACTTCATGAAGACACAATGATGGAGATCATGATGATGGAGATCATGGTGTCATGCCGGTGACGAAGATGATCATGGAGCCCCGAAGATGGAGATCGAAGGAGCTATATGATATTGGCCATATCATGTCACTACTATATAATTGCATGTGATGTTTATTATGTTTTATGCATCTTGTTTACTTAGAACGGCGGTAGTAAATAAGATGATCCCTTATAATAATTTCAAGAAAGTGTTCCCCCTAACTATGCACCGTTGCTAAAGTTCGTCGTTTCGAAGCACCACGTGATGATCGGGTGTGATAGATCCTTATGTTCACATACAACGGGTGTAAGACAGATTTACACATGCAGAACACTTAGGGTTAACTTGACGAGCCTAGCATGTACAGACATGGCCTCGGAACACAAGAGACCGAAAGGTCGAACATGAGTCCTATGGAAGATACGATCAACATGGAGATGTTCACCGATGATGACTAGTCCGTCTCACGTGATGATCGGACACGGCCTAGTCGACTCGGATTGTGTAACACTTAGATGACTAGAGGGATGTCAAATCTGAGTGGGAGTTCATTCAATAATTTGATTAGATGAACTTAAGTATCATGAAATTAGTCTAAAAACCTTTGCAAAATATGTCTTGTAGATCAAATGGCCAACGCTCATGTCAACATGAACTTCAACGCGTTCCTAGAGAAAACCAAGCTGAAAGATGATGGCAGCAACTATTCGGACTGGGTCCGAAACCTGAGGATCATCCTCATAGCAGCCAAGAAAGCATATGTCCTAGATGAACCGCTAGCTGAAGCACCCATCCCAGAGAACCAAGACGTTATGAACGTTTGGCAGTCATGTGCTGATGATTACTCCCTCGTTCAGTGCGGCATGCTTTACAGCTTAGAACCGGGGCTCCAAAAGCATTTTGAGAAACACGGAGCATATGAGATGTTCGAGGAGCTGAAAATGGTTTTTCAAGCTCATGCCCGGGTCGAGAGATATGAAGTCTCCGACAAGTTCTATAGTTGTAAGATGGAGGAAAACAGTTCTGTCAGTGAGCACATACTCAAAATGTCTGGGTTGCACAACCGCCTATCCCAGCTGGAGATCAACCTCCCGGACGAGGTGGTCATTGACAGAATCCTTCAGTCGCTCCCACCGAGCTACAAGAGCTTTGTGTTGAACTACAATATGCAGGGGATGGTGAAGACCATTCCTGAAGTATTTTCAATGCTGAAGTCAGCAGAGGTTGAAATCAAGAAAGAACATCAAGTGTTGATGGTCAATAAGACCACTAAGTTCAAGAAGGGCAAGGGTAAGAAGAACTTCAAGAAGGACGACAAAGATGTTGCCGCGCCCAGTAAGCCAGTTGCCGGGAAGAAGTCAAAGAATGGCCCAAGCCTGAGACTGAGTGCTTTTATTGCAAGGGGAAGGGTCACTGGAAGCGGAACTGCCCCAAATACTTAGCGGACAAGAAGGCCGGCAACACTAAAGGTATATGTGATATACATGTAATTTATGTGTACCTTACTAGTACTCGTAGTAACTCCTGGGTATTTGATACCGGTGCCGTTGCTCATATTTGTAACTCACAGCAGGAGCTGCGGAATAAGCGGAGACTGGCGAAGGACGAGGTGACAATGCGCGTCGGGAATGGTTCCAAGGTCGATGTGATCGTCGTTGGCACGCTACCTCTACATTTACCCACGGGATTAGTTATGAACCTCAATAATTGTTATTTAGTGCCAAGTTTGAGCATGAACATTGTATCTGGATCTTGTTTAATACGAGATGGCTACTCATTTAAATCCGAGAATAATGGTTGTTCTATTTATATGAGAGATATGTTTTATGGTCATGCCCCGATGGTCAATGGTTTATTCTTAATGAATCTCGAACGTAATGTTACACATATTCATAGTGTGAATACCAAAAGATGTAAAGTTGATAACGATAGTCCCACATACTTGTGGCACTGCCGCCTTGGTCACATTGGTGTCAAGCGCATGAAGAAGCTCCATGCTGATCGACTTTTAGAGTCTCTCGATTATGAATCATTTGACACATGCGAACCATGCCTCATGGGCAAAATGACCAAGACTCCGTTCTCCGGAACAATGGAGCGAGCAACCAACTTATTGGAAATCATACATACCGATGTGTGCGGTCCAATGAGCGTTGAGGCTCGCGGAGGATATCGTTATGTTCTCACTCTCACTGATGACTTGAGTAGATATGGGTATGTCTACTTGATGAAACACAAGTCTGAGACCTTTGAAAAGTTCAAGGAATTTCAGAATGAGGTAGAGAATCAACGTGACCGAAAGATAAAGTTCCTACAATCAGATCGTGGAGGAGAATACTTAAGTCACGAATTTGGTACACACTTAAGGAAATGTGGAATCGTTTCACAACTCACGCCGCCTGGGACACCTCAGCGTAACGGTGTGTCCGAACGTCGTAATCGCACTCTATTGGATATGGTGCAGTCTATGATGTCTCTTACCAATTTACCGCTATCATTTTGGGGATGCGCTCTAGAGACAACTACATTCACTTTAAATAGGGCACCGTCTAAATCCGTTGAGACGACACCGTATGAATTATGGTTTGGGAAGAAACCTAAGCTGTCGTTTCTAAAAGTTTGGGGATGCGATGCTTATGTCAAGAAATTACAACCTGAAAAGCTCGAACCCAAGTCGGAAAATTGCGTCTTCATAGGATACCCTAAGGAAACCATTGGGTATACCTTCTACTTAAGATCCGAGGGCAAGACCTTTGTTGCCAAGAACGGATCCTTTCTGGAAAAAGAGTTTCTCTCGAAAGAAGTAAGTGGGAGGAAAGTAGAACTCGATGAAGTACTACCTCTTGAACCGGAAAGTAGTGCAGCTCAGGAAAATGTTCATGTGGTGCCTACACCAACTGGAGAGGAAATTAATGATTATGATCAAGGTACTTCGGATCAAGTTGCTACTGAACCTCGTAGGTCCACAAGGACGCGTTCCACACCAGAGTGGTATGGCAACCCTGTCCTGGAAATCATGTTGTTAGACAATGGTGAACCTTCAAACTATGAAGAAGCGATGGCGGGCCTATATTCCAACAAATGGCTTGAATCCATGCAATCCGAGATAGAATCCATGTATGAAAACAAAGTATGGACTTTGACAGACTTGCCCGATGATCGGCGAGCGATAGAAAACAAATGGATCTTTAAGAAGAAGACGGACGCGGATGGTAATATTACCATTTATAAAGCTCGACTTGTCGCTAAGGGTTATCGACAAGTTCAAGGGGTTGACTACGATGAGACTTTCTCTCCCGTAGCGAAGCTAAAGTCCGTCTGAATCATGTTAGAAATTGCCGCATACTATGATTATGAGATATGGCAGATGGATGTCAAAACGGCATTCCTTAACGGGCATCTTAAGGAAGAACTGTATATGATGCAGCCGGAGGGTTTTGTCGATCCTAAGAATGCTAACAAAGTATGCAAGCTCCAGCGATCCATTTATGGGCTGGTGCAAGCATCTCGGAGTTGGAACATTCGTTTTGATGAGATGATCAAAGCGTTTGGGTTTATGCAGACTTATGGAGAAGCCTGCGTTTACAAGAAAGTGAGTGGGAGCTCTGTAGCATTTCTCATATTATATGTAGATGCCATACTTTTGATGGGAAATGATATAGAACTTTTGGACAGCATTAAGGCCTACTTGAATAAGTGTTTTTCAATGAAGGACCTTGGAGAAGTTGCTTACATATTAGGCATCAAGATCTATAGGAATAGATCGAGACGCCTCATAGGTCTTTCACAAAGCACATACCTTGATAAGATTTTGAAGAAGTTCAAAATGGATCAGTCCAAGAAAGGGTTCTTGCCTGTACTGCAAGGTGTGAGATTGAGCTCGGCTCAATGCCCGACCACGGCAAAAGATAAAGAAGAGATGAGTGTCATCCCCTATGCTTCAGCCATAGGATCTATTATGTATGCCATGCTGTGTACCAGACCTGATGTAAACCTTGCCGTAAGTTTGTAGGAAGGTACCAAAGTAATCCCGGCAAGGAACACTGGACAGCGGTCAAGAATATCCTAAAGTACCTGAAAAGGACAAAGGACATGTTTCTCGTTTATGGAGGTGACGAAGAGCTCGCCGTAAAGGGTTACGTCGATGCTAGCTTCGACACAGATCTGGATGACTCTAAGTCACAAACCGGATACGTGTATATGTTGAATGGTGGAGCAGTAAGCTGGTGCAGCTGCAAGCAGAGCATCATGGCGGGATCTACATGTGAAGCGGAGTACATGGCAGCCTCGGAGGCAGCACATGAAGCAATATGGGTGAAGGAGTTCATCACCGACCTAGGAGTCATACCCAATGCGTCGGGGCCGATCAAACTCTTCTGTGACAACACTGGAGCTATTGCCCTTGCCAAGGAGCCCAGGTTTCACAAGAAGACCAGGCACATCAAGCGTCGCTTCAACTCCATCTGTGAAAATGTTCAAGATGGAGACATAGATATTTGCAAAGTACATACGGATCTGAATGTCGCAGATCCATTGACTAAACCTCTCTCGCGAGCAAAACATGATCAACACCAGAACTCTATGGGTGTTCGATTCATCACAATGTAACTAGATTATTGACTCTAGTGCAAGTGGGAGACTGTTGGAAATATGCCCTAGAGGCAATAATAAAAGGATTATTATTATATTTCCTTGTTCATGATAATTGTCTTTTATTCATGCTATAATTGTATTATCCGGAAATCGTAATACACGTGTGAATACTTAGACCAAATACGTCCCTAGTAAGCCTCTAGTTGACTAGCTCGTTGGTCAACAGATAGTCATGGTTTCCTGACTATGGACATTAGATGTCATTGACAACGGGATCACATCATTAGGAGAATGATGTGATGGACAAGACCCAATCCTAAGCATAGCACAAGATCGTGTAGTTCGTTTTGCTAGAGCTTTTGCAATGTCAAGTATCTCTTCCTTAGACCATGAGATCGTGTAACTCCCGGATACCATAGGAGTACTTTGGGTGTACCAAACGTCACAACGTAACTGGGTGACTATAAAGGTGCACTACAGGTATCTCCGAAAGTGTCTGTTGGGTTGACATGGATCGAGACTGGGATTTGTCACTTAGTATGACGGAGAGGTATCTCTGGGCCCACTCGGTAATGCATCATCATAATGAGCTCAAAGTGACCAAGTGTTTGTTCATGGGATCATGCATTACGGTATGAGTAAAGTGACTTGCCGGTAACGAGACTGAACAAGGTATTGGGATACCGACGATCGAGTCTCGGGCATGTAACGTACCAATTGACAAAGGGAATTGTATACGGGTGTCGGTGTCAAAACCGGCGGATCTCGGGTAGGGGTCCCGAACTGTGCGTCTAGGCGGATGGTAACAGGAGACAAGGGACACGATGTTTTACCCAGGTTCGGGCCCTCTTGATGGAGGTAAAACCCTACGTCCTGCTTGATTGATATTGATATTGTGGATGTTTACAAGAGTGGATCTACCACGAGATCAAGGAGGCTAAACCCTAGAAGCTAGCCTATGGTATGATTGTAATGGTTGTTGTTGTTGTCCTACGGACTAGAGCCATCCGGTTTATATAGACACCGGAGAGGGCTAGGGTTACATAGAGTCGGTTACAATGGTAGGAGATCTACATATCCGTATCGCCAAGCTTGCCTTCCACGCCAAGGAAAGTCCCATCCGGACACGGGACGAAGTCTTCAATCTTGTATCTTCATAGTCTTGGAGTCCGGTCGATGATGATAGTCCGGCCGATGATAGTTCGGCTGATGATGGTAGTCCGGCTATCCGGACACCCCCTAATCCAGGACTCCCTCAGTAGCCCCTGAACCAGGCTTCAATGACGATAAGTCCGGCGCGTATATTGCTTGGCATTGCAAGGCGGGTTCCTCCTCTGAATGATAGAAGATTGTGAACACCAGGATAGTGTCCGGCTCTGCAAAATAAATTCCACATTCCACCGTAGAGAGAATAATAATATATACACAAGTTCAATCTGCTGATGTTGTTTGCATGACGTCACGCCACTACCAAGCCATTACTTGAATCGTTTTTTACTCTACCACCTCAGCGCATTTAGCGAAGCGGTTTCCTTGGCACGTCTTGTCGAAGCAGAGATCGTGTTCCCCCTTAATCCGGGATTCTCATCAATACGGACGTGGGTAACCCAACCGCGCCATTGATGGTGACGCTTGGGGGATAAGCGAGTTTTACCAGGCCGGTGGGGGACGCGTAGACTTCACCCGCCCATATAAGGGATAAGGATTCACCTTTTCACCTACGCCCTCTTCCTCCTCTGCTTATCCATCTCCGCGCACTCGAGCTCCAGCGCCCAAGCCCGCACATCTCGTCTCAACCTTCCCCAGTTATGTCCGGAGCGGGAGGCAAGTGGATGACCTCCTCCGTTACGGAGGAGCACATCGAAAGACTGCGCAGCGCCGGCTACCTGTCCGGCGACATCGCGCACCGGCTGCCCGACGAGGGGCAGCTCATCCCCACCCCCAGGCCCCATGAGGGGGTCGTTTTTCTTCCCCACTTCCTCCGCGGACTGGGTTTTCCGCTTCACCCCTTTGTCCGGGGGCTCATGTTCCACTACGGCCTGGATTTCCATGATCTGGCGCCGAACTTCATCCTCAACATCTCGGCGTTTATCATCGTGTGCGAGGCCTTCCTCTGCATCCAGCCCCACTTCGTCTTGTGGCTCAAGACCTTCAATGTCAAGCCGAAGGTAGTGAAGGGCACTCAAGCGGAGTGCGGAGGCGCCATGTTGGGCAAGATGCCCAATGTCCTTTGGTTCGAAGGGGCCTTCGTGGAATCCGTCAAGGGGTGGCAATCGGGGTGGTTCTATATCACCGAGCCGCGCGACCCTAAGTGGGCGGCGGCCCCCAAGTTCAGATCTGGTATCCTCACGCAGCTCACCTCCTGGAAAGAGAAGGGCTTGCTGTGGGGTAGTTCGGAGGAGGTGACAGGACTCCAAGCCTGTATCTAGAAGCTGGTGAAGAAGCTTAGGCTGGTTAACGTGGTCCAAGTCATGCTCGTCCGCCGGATTCTCCCATGCCAAGAGCAGGCATTTAATCTATGGGAGTTCAATCCGGAACAACACCAGGCGCTGAGCGGGCTCTTCGACACGAAGTACGAAGGTGCCTGGAGGGTGCTGTTTAAGGGCGCCGAAGCCCCCGCATCCGCGACTGAAGATCGCGGATTTCGCTCGCAGCACCAAGCCGACGAGGTAAGTGATTCTACCCCTTTACGGGACACTTGCTTTTCATAGTTTGACTCTATGGAGGAGAAGGAGGACTCTCTCCCAGAGGAGGGAGAGAGGAAGAGGAAGGCTCCCCCAACAGGGGAGGCCGAAGGGTCCAAGAGGGGAAGGACTATTCCCCCGGATAGCTCCGCCAACATCAACGTTGGCGAGGAAGAATGGCCTTCAAGGGCCAGGCCTCCGGCGAGATCGTAAGTATCTGGATTCCTCAGTGATTTACAATTTCTTTTTCTGTGTCACATAGTGTCATTCTGATGCCGCATGCTGCCTGTAGTCCGGCCAATGATGATCTCCCCGCTTCATCAAGCGGGTCGTTGGCTCCGTCGGATGTAACTCCATCCCGACCGCCTCCACCCCTCGCGACATCGAGGACGCCGAACGGGATCCCAAGAAGGGACCCATCAGGGGGAGGCTCCGGTGGCGCCACAAGGCGGCCTCCCGGACTGTGCGCCGGACTCCATATCGGAACCCGCAGTGTTTCCGGAGTCCGGCCGGCGGCCACTTCGCAAGAAGGGCAAGACCATGACGCCGGAGGCTTCCGTCCAACCGGAGGCGCCGGACAATTTGTTGGAGGCGCTCCAGAGCACTTCCATCGAGGAATAACACCGCACTATTATGAGTGTGGTGATTCAGAAGGTACAGCTCGCTAAGAGCGGGCTGACCGAAGCCTGCAGTAGCCTTCTATCAGGCTTTGAGGTAAGAAGTTAAAAATATGCAATGTAATACCGCATAGACAGTAGCCCCTGATGCTCGGTTCGGTGTTCGGAAAGAAAAGCAGGACTGAGGATCTGGAAAAAAAAGATATACGTAGGGTTGCTAAAAAATTATGTCAATATGGGTTGCAGGCTGCGCTGCTGACCTCTGCCGCACTGACTGCGGAGGTCGGTGCTTTGAAGCAGGAGCTCGAGTGGTCCGAGCAAGAGCTCGGCCGCGCCAAGAAGCAACTCTAGGACAAAGAAGGTGAGTAACACCACTTTGAACTTGTACCTTACAAAAAAGGATTTAGGTTGCAACAAAAAATAACAAGGATAACATGGGTACTGCAGGGGCCACGAACGAGGTGGCGACCCTGAAGGAGGCCGTGTCTGCGGCCGAACACAATGCGGCCACTGAACAGGCAGAGCGAGAAAAGTAGGAGGCGCGGGTGGCGGTGGTTCAGCAAGAGCTCCAGGCTCTCATGGAAAAGCATGAGAGTTTGGAGCGTGACTCAAAGACTCGAGAGTCCAAGATTGCCTCGGCTCTCGAAAGTGCCAAGACTGCCAAGGCTGATGCCCATAAGTCCCTTCAGGAGATTGAGTTGGTGAGGAAGATAGCGGCGGGTAAGGAATTTTTCATGCAAAGCAAGCATGTGAATGTAAATTACGTGTTACTTACCCGAATTCGGAGCTCTCCAGGGGCGTTTGCAGATCTGCCTCGCAGCGTGTCTGATGCCACCGCATTCTACCGAGCCGAGGAGGGGAGCTCAAGGAGAAGGTATTCTGGTCTCAGTATGCTGAGGCCGGCCATCCGGTGCCCCCTAGCGACCAGCTGAAGCAGCTGGTCGAGCTCCACAAGGCGGCCGAGCAGGCCATGAAGGGCCTCATAGTCCGGCTGTGGCCTGGAGAGGCCATGCTGGGGAGCTACTTCGGCCTCGTGCGACGGTTGATGGATGCGTGCCCCTGGGTGGAGGTTATCAAGCGCTCCGCCTGTATTGAAGGTGCTCGTCGGGCCCTTGCCCGCGCAAAGGTGCATTGGGGCAAGCTGGATGCAGAGAAGCTAATCACTGACGCGCCACCAGTGGGCAAGGAATATCGTACGCCCGAAATGTACTATAAGACTGTCCTGAAGGGTGCCCGCAAGATTGCGGATGAGTGCCCCAGGGATGTAATTATTGAGTAAATTCACAATGTGTTATCCTGTGCGCTGAAAAAATTGTTCATATGCGCTAAGCAACGCTTGTTAATTTAAAATATTACCTTCTGTGCGGCCGTTTATTAAATCTGGGAGATGGCAAGTCGTCGGCTTCAGCCCCCATGCCACGAGTGTTGGGGTGTTCGGGATAAACTTGAGCACTCTTGTTCCCATTTTTGGGTCCATCTAGGGAGGCGCTCAACACAACGAACAAGGCAACCGGACTTATAGTGCTTGAACACTCTCACTTAGCCATAGAATTCTATAATTTTAAATTTCGGCGAAGCCCCTAGTATTTGGAAGACCGAATTAGGGGCGCTATCCACGCCTTCGTCGGACATTATCCGGAACTTCGCTCGAAGCGGCGTAGGTCTTTAAGGACCCGAAAAAACCTCTCGAACAGCGACCAGTCTCTCGCCTTATAATGACAGTCAGTTTTAGCTTTCTCCACTGAGGCGTTAACCCGGCTCAACCGGGGCGCAATCGCAGTGGTTCTCCCAGTGCTACCTTAGCCGATAGAACGGAACGTAAGGTGCCAAACTTGGGAGCCGGGCAAACCCAACTATTGACCCAAGACATGATTCGGAGCCGATTCATATAATGCTATAAGTTCGGGGTGCCGCACTTGTGAAAGTGTGCGGACTTTATCACACCATAATGCGGGGAACATAAGCCCCTGGTGTATTTGGCCGTACCAAAATGTACGGATGCAACATGTCGTAAATGAACATATATATATATAAGGTAATGCAATTATGGGCAAAAAGTGCTGCATTTTATTCGAGAAGATCTGCTATAAGTGCGGAATGATACAAATAGTGCGGAAAGCAAGGGATTGGATGAATTAAAGGCGTCTCCCTCCAGGGGTAGGCCGCGGAAAGGTGTATTTAACAAATTTAATGCTCGTAATGGAGACCACTTGAGTGTTCGTCGCGGCCTTTGTCCCTCCTTGGCTATTGCATCATGAGTTCGGCAGGTTCGCCGCCAGACAGAGTTCTGTATAAAAAAAGAGAGAAATAAAAGATAAAAAAGAGCGACACACTTGGGAGCCCCTGGTGTGGTCAAACCACACTCTGGGTCTGTTGTGGTGTGCCTCTCCCCCTATGCCCATGGTATCTCCAGGGCGTAATTATGTACGCGGAGAGTTTGTCTTACAATTGAGCGAGGGCTGGGGTTGAGGCCGCATTGCTACGTGTGCTCGGAACGTGTCAGGTGGTCTTGGTTGATGTTGCTCCGGGCGCATTTGGCCGTGTCCAGTCGTTTAACGGCCGGACTCAAAAATTGCCTTAAAAGGCTGCTCTGTACTTCTGCCGCGAGAGCCGCTGTATGTTCCTCCATTCGGAGGGAGCGTTCCGTGTTTCCATTGACCGTGATGACTCCACGAGGGCCTGGCATCTTGAGCTTAAGGTATGCATAATGCGGCACCGCGTTGAATTTTGCGAACGCGGTTCGTCCGAGCAGAGCGTGATAGCCACTACGGAACAGGACTATGTCGAAGATCAACTCCTCGCTTCGGAAATTATCCGGGGATCCGAAGACCACTTCCAGTGTGACTGAGCCTGCACAACTGGCCTCGACACCTGGTATGACGCCTTTGAAGGTTGTCTTTGTAGGTTTAATCCTTGAAGGGTCTATGCCCATCTTGCGCACTGTATCCTGATAAAGCAGGTTCAGGCTACTGCCGCCGTCCATCAGGACTCTCGTGAGGTGAAATCCATCGACGATTGGGTCTAAAACCAATGCGGCGAATCCGCCATGGCGGATACTGGTCGGATGGTCTCTTCGATCGAAAGTGATCGGGCAAGAGGACCATGGGTTGAATTTTGGGGCGACTGGCTCCATCGCGTATACGTCCCTTAGTGCACGCTTCCGCTCCCTCTTGGGGATATGCGTTGCGTATATCATGTTTACCGTCCGAACTTGAGGGGGGTATCCCTTTTGTCCTCTGTTGTTCGGCGGCCGGGTCTCTTCCTCGTCATCGCTGTGCAGCCCCTTGTCATTGTTTTCGGCGATTAATTTGCCTGCCTACTTGAATACCCAACAATCTCTGTTGGTGTGGTTAGCTGGCTTTTCGGGGGTTCCATGTATTTGACAGGAGCGGTCGAGTATTCGGTCCAAATGGGACGGGCCCGGAGTGGTTCTTTTGAATGGCTTCTTCCGTTGACCGGGCTTGGAGCCTCGGAATCCGGTGTTGACTGTCGTATCCTCATTGTTGTCGCCGTTAATGCGGCATTTGTTTTTGTTTTGACGTGACCTGCCATTGCGGTCCTTGGTATCCGGACTGCTAGCGTTTTTGCTGAGGTTGTTGCTGCGAGCTAGCCAGCTATCCTCTCCCGCACAGAAGCGGGTCATGAGTGATGTGAGGGCTGCCATGGATTTCGGCTTTTCCTTTCCTAGGTGCCGGGCCAGCCACTCGTCGTGGATGTTATGTTTGAAGGCAACGAGGGCCTCTGCATCCGGACAGTCGACGATTTGATTTTTCTTTGTTAAGAACCGTGTCCAGAATTGCCTGGCCGATTCGTCTGGCTGCTGGATTATGTGGCTTAGGTCATCTGCGTCCGGTGGTCGCACATACGTGCCCTGGAAGTTGTCGAGGAATGTGGCTTCTAGGTCTTCCCAGCATCCAATTGACTCTGCGGGCAGGCTGTTAAGCCAATGCCGAGCTGCTCCTTTAAGCTTGAGCGGGAGATATTTGATGGCGTGAAGATCGTCGCCGCAGGCCATATGTATATGGAGGAGATAATCCTCAATCCAAACCGCGGGGTCTGTTGTGCCATCGTAGGATTCGATATTAACGGGTTTAAACCCTTCAGGGATTTGATGATCCATTACTTCGTCAGTGAAGCATAGTGGGTGTGCGGCGCCTCTGTATTGAGCAATGTCGCGACGTAGCTCGAAAGAGCGTTGTCTGTTGTGTTCGGCCCGGCCGGAGTAGTTGTATCCGGCACGACGGTATTCGTCGTGGGTCTTGGGGCGCCCACGTGATCCATAGATAGATCTGGATTGTCTTGCCTTGTCCTCCAATATATCCCGCAAGTCCGGCGCGTTCCTCCGTGGCTTCATGCTTTTTGAGCGATGTCGGGGTACGGTTTTGGTGGAGGGCTTGCAGGCCTCTCTGTCGCGGCCACGAGGTGGTCGGTCTGCCATATTGTGCGCTGGTGATGCAGGTTTGTATGCTTCCTCCTCTAGTCGGGGGAGCAACTTGCATTTTGGGTAATTTTTGGAGGGGCGTTCGAGTTCATACTCTTCGGCCGCGAGGACCTCGGTCCATCTGTCAGCCAGTAGGTCTTGATCCGCTTGAAGCTGTTGCTGCTTTTTCTTTAGGTTGTTTGCCGTGGCCATTAGCCTGTGTCTGAAATGCTCTTGTTCGACGGGATCCTCAGGCACGACGAATTCGTCGTCATCGAGGCTTGCCTCGTCTCCGGAGGGAGGTAAGTAATTATCATCCTCGACCTCTTCGTCTGCCGCCCTCTCGTGAGGGCTTGCTTCTGCCTCCTCCTGCGCTGGATCGTGCTGGAGGGGATTGTCTTCGGCACTTTCCGGGGTGTTATTATCTCCTGTGCCGAAATCTTCATTCTTGCTGTGGCGGGATTTAGAGCGGCGCCGCTGGCGTCGGCGCTTGGGCTGCTTCTTTAAGGAATCGGCCTCCGTTGCTTCTTCGCCGTCCCCATCTTTTGGGGTGTCCACCATGTATATGTCGTATGACGAGGTGGTCTTCCAGTGTCCTGTAGGCGCTGGTTCTTGATAGTCTCCGGCATCGTCGTCCATACCGTCAATGTCTTTGGAGTCGTAGTCGAGTACGTCGGTTAGATCGTCGACGGTGGCTACGAAGTGGGTGGTGGGTGGGCTCTGAATTTCTTCGTCGTCCGTGTCCCAACCATCCTGGCCGTAGTTCGGCCAGAGCTCTCCGGATAGCGAGAGATGCTTCAGCGAGTTTAAGATATCGCCGAAGGGTGAGTGCTAAAAGATGTCCGCAGCGATGAATTCCATGATCGGCGCCCAGTCGGATTCGACTGGCAGGGGCGCAGGAGGTTCGGAGTCCGGCAGGGGGTCCGGCACCTCGGAGTCATGAGCTTTATGCGGGACAAGGTAAGTATTCGGCTCCATCGTCGTAGAAGTTGCAGCTCCCGAGGCGGTGTCCAGCCATTCGTCCTCGATCTGAGCGATCGGCTCCGGACTATGGGTCGGAGCGGATTCGTGTGCGGCCTCCAAGGTGCTGTCCGGTGGCAGAGTTAGGTCGTGCCCATCATGACAGCGTGGCACGCTCGGCTGTGGCTCAGATCCATCAAAGATCAAGTCCCCGCGCATATCGGCCGTGAAGTTTAGGCTTCCAAACCTGACCTGACGGCCAGGGGCATAGCTTTCGATCTGCTCCAGATGGCCAAGTGAGTTGGCCCACAGTGCGAAGCCGCCGAATACGAAGACCTGTCCGGGGAGAAAGGTCTCACCTAGGACTACGTCGTTGATGATGATCGAAGAAGCCATCGAGCCTATCAGTGACGACACAGAGGAACTCTCAATGAAAGCACCAATGTTGGTGTCAAAACCGGCGGATCTCGGGTAGGGGGTCCCGAACTGTGCGTCTAGGCGGATGGTAACAGGAGACAAGGGACACGATGTTTTACCCAGGTTCGGGCCCTCTTGATGGAGGTAAAACCCTACGTCCTGCTTGATTGATATTGATATTGTGGATGTTTACAAGAGTGGATCTACCACGAGATCAAGGAGGCTAAACCCTAGAAGCTAGCCTATGGTATGATTGTAATGGTTGTTGTTGTTTTCCTACGGACTAGAGCCATCCGGTTTATATAGACACCGGAGAGGGCTAGGGTTACATAGAGTCGGTTACAATGGTAGGAGATCTACATATCCGTATCGCCAAGCTTGCCTTCCACGCCAAGGAAAGTCCCATCCGGACACGGGATGAAGTCTTCAATCTTGTATCTTCATAGTCTTGGAGTCCGGTCGATGATGATAGTCCGGCCGATGATAGTTCGGCTGATGATGGTAGTCCGGCTATCCGGACACCCCCTAATCCAGGACTCCCTCAACGGGGTTGATTGAATCCTCGACATCGTGGTTCATCCGATGAGATCATCGAGGAGCATGTGGGAGCCAACATGGGTATCCAGATCCCGCTGTTGGTTATTGACCGGAGAGCCATCTCGGTCATGTCTGCATGTCTCCCGAACCCGTAGGGTCTACACACTTAAGGTTCGGTGACGCTAGGGTTATTAGGAAGACTTGTATGTGATTACCGAATGTTGTTCGGAGTCCCAGATGAGATCCCGGACGTCACGAGGAGTTCCGGAATGGTCCGGAGGTGAAGATTTATATATGGGAAGTTGTCATACAGACACCGGAAAGTTTCGGGGGCATATCGGTATTGTACCGGGGCCACCGGAGGGGTTCCGGGGGTCCACCGGGAGGGGCCACCCCTCTCGGAGGGCCTCATGGGCCGCAAGGGGCAGGGAACCAGCCCCTGGAGGGCTGGGCGCCCCCCCCTTGGGCCCATGCGCCTAGGGTTGGGGGGGACCCTAGTGGGGGCGCCCCCCTTGCTTGGGGGGCAAGCCCCCCTCCCTGCCCCCCCCTCTAGATCTCATCTAGAGGGGGTCGGCCCCCTTCCCCCTTCCCCTATAAATAGAGGGCGAGGGGAGGGCTGAACACCTGATCCAAGGCGCAGCCCCTCCCCTCCCCAACACCTCTCCTCCTCCGTTGAGTGCTTGGCGAAGCCCTGTCGGAGTACTGCCTCTCCACCATCATCACGCCGTCGTGCTGCTGCTGGAGACTTCTTCCTCAACCTCTCCTTCCCCCTTGCTGGATCAAGAAGGAGGAGACGTCATCCGCTCCATACGTGTGTTGAACGCGGAGGTGTTGCCCGTTCAGCACTTGGTCATCGATGATTTGGATCACGGCGAGTATGACTCCATCATCCCCGTTCCCTTGAACGCTTCCGCACGCGATCTACAAGTGGTATGTAGATGCAATCTCTCTCCCATGACTCGTTGCTTAGATGAACTCATAGATGGATCTTGGTGAAACCGTAAGAAAAAATTTATTTTCTGCAACGTTCCCCAACATCACCGCCACCTACTACTCCCACCGCTGGCCAGGCCATCCCTCTACTCACCCACTCCCCTTGTTATTCTGCGGCGACGGCAGCCTCACACTGCAGTGAACCAGTGAACCCTCATACTCCTCTATGCGTGGGCATCCACTGCCGCGTCTTCCCCGGCTCCACGTCGTCCCCTTCCTAGGCCTCGCCGTCGTCCATCGCCCTGGTGCTCTCGGCGCGGCGTGGTCAACATGGTCAAGGAACGGCTTCCATCGGACGAGGACTGTACGTGGAGAGGCTGACAGTTGGGTCCACGGCCGTAGCAAGGAAGTGCCTCCTTATTACGCGCAAAATAATTATTCCTCCATGATACGTCTCCGTCGTATCTATAATTCTTGATTGTTCCATGCCAATATTATGCAACTTTCATATACTTTTTGGCAACTTTTTATATTATTTTTGGGACTAACATATTGATGCAGTGCCCAGTGCCAGTCCTTGTTTGTTGCATGTTTTTGGTTTTGCAGAATATCCATATCAAATGGAGTCCAAACGGGATAAAAACGGACGGAGCTTATTTTTGGAACATATGGAAAATTTGGAAGGAAAATCAACGCGAACCAGTGCCCGAGGTGGTCACGAGGCAGCGGGGCACGCCTGCCTCCCCTGGGCGCTCCCCCTACCCTCGTGAGCCCACCATAATGCGGTTGATGCTCTTCTTTTGCCGCAAGAAAGCTAATATTCGGAAAAAAAATCACGGCGAAGGTTTCAGGCCAATCGGAGTTACGGATCTCCATATATACACGAAACGGCGAAACAGAGCCAGAAGAGAACACAGAAACAAAGAGATAGATCCAATCTCGGAGGGGCTCACGCCCCTCCCACGCCATGGGAGCCAAGGACCAGAGGGGAAACCCTTCTCCCATCTAGGGAGAAGGTCAAGGAAGAAGAGAAGAAGAAGGGGGGCTCTCTCTCCCCCTTGCTTCCAGTGGCGCCGGAGCAACGCCGGGGGCCTCATCATCACCGCGATCTTCACCAATGTCACACCCTAGCTAGTCATGCATTAGAGTGTTACATCATGTTTATTCTTTCATCAGAAACCTGAAATGGGGATGACAGAACCCCCAGTCCCCTCTGAAACCAATTAGGGTTTACTAAAAACTTTTTCAATGAACCTTAAATGCCCTTCTAAAATGCCCATCATTTTTGTCTTGGTTCAGAACCTCTGCCAAAAGTGATGCACATTTTCCTAGGCCATCTTAGGGTTTTTGAATTAAATCATAAATATTTGAATTTGGGCATTTAAAATTATATAAAATATTTAAATGCTCAAATATCTCCAAACTAAAATGTTTCATGTTGGAAATAATCCAACTATGGACCAGGAGTGGTTTGGTGATTTTAGGAGTTGCCTAAGTATTTTTATTAATTCAACAAAGTTGCAGAAGTATTAAAAAACAGAAAACAGAGAAAAACAGAAAAACCTTACCTGGCGCCAGCACCCGGCCCACCTGCCGGCCCAGCCCAGCGCCGCTCTAGCGAGCTGCTTGCCGGCCAGGCAGGCAGGCAGGTGCCCGACGGCGACCGCAGCGCGCGCCACGCACCTGCTCACCGCCTCGCCGCTCCCCTCGCCCGGTGACGTCGTGGATCGCCCTCCCTCTCTCCCCCGAACCCCTCAGACACCCCCTTTCCTCTCCAGCTCCTCCCCCTCGCGCCCCCCAGCCATGGCCGACGCTACCGCTGCCGTGCCTACGTCGTAGCCGCGCTCCCCGCCGCCCGTGCGTCCTCTCGTCGTGTCCAGGAGCTCCGCCGCTGTCCACTTCATCGAGCAAGCCGAGCCCCGAGCGCTCGCAACGCCCGAGTCCACCGCAACGACCTCGCCCGAACCGCCGTCGCTGGAGATCCCCTTCAACGCCGTCGTCGCTCCGGTCCGTCCCCGGCCGCACCAAGGGCTTCGTCGAACTCCCCGTGAGCTTAGCCATCTTCCCCTCCCTCCTTTTCTTGCTCCCGAGCCGTGTAGCGACCTCCCGGAGCTCAACCGCACCCACCACCGTGGAGCTCGTCGCCGACGTGCTCCCGGTCACCCTCCGGCCACTCCACGGTGTCCATCATGCTCACCGCGTCACGTAGCACCTAACTAGCTACTCCCCGCACCTCACCGACCCCCCTAGCGACAAGTTCGACTTCGGCCGAACTCCAGTGGCCGCCAAAGTCGTCGTCGGCGCCAACTCCGGCCACCCCAACCCCAACAGACTCCACCAAGAGCTGCGGCTCGACCTCAGCTCCTCCCCGGTGGCCTCCGCGGCTCGTTTGGTTGCCGGAACGGCAAAAATCACTTCCGCCGCCGCGTCGGGCTTGCCGGCGGCTAAACGCCGGTGCAGCTGACCCGGGTTTGACCACGGGTGGGTCCTGGTTGACTCCCCTGAGTCTATGACAGGTGGGGCCCAGCCCTGCTAACTAATTAGGATTAGTTTAAATTAATTTTAGTTTAATTAATCACACTGACACGCGGGACCCACTGTCAGGTTTGACCCGGACGTGTCCCGTTGACCTGCTGATGTCACACTGACGTCAGGCTGACGCAGTAATTGATTTTCTGGATTTAATCTAATATAGGAAATTCCAGAATATAGTTTAAACTTCAAAAATTCATAACTTTTATTCTGTAACTCCAAATCAGACAAATTATATATGAAAAATGATCAGAAAAATCCAATCTATCCATCTGTACTATTTTCATGCATGGTTAAACAACTTAACTTGATGTTTAATGCAGAACAAGGAAAAACACTTTAAAGGGTCATGTTTGAGTTTGAAAATTGAATCTTTGATTCAAATTGGTTCAAACCCTTCTGGTCTTAGTTGCATTAGCCCAACTCACTCATATTGCCATGTTTCATGCATGCATCATATTGTTGCACATTGTTTGGTGATGGTTGTGTATCGGTGTTCTTGCGGCAGGTTCTGCCTCCGAGGAGTACCGTGATTACCCTAACGAAGAACCGTATCAGTGCATCGAACCATCAGGCAAGCAAAAAACCATTTGATCATATCGATACAATCCCATGTTCTCGCTCCTGCTCTCTTTTACTGCATTAAGACAACGCGTTTCAAACTGCTGTGTGCTACGGTAGTTGAACCCACTTCCTCTGCATGACCTGTCATTGCCACAGTAACTAGATGAAACCCACTAGCATGTGTAGGAGTTGATTGAGCCATATGTATGTGTTGTTCCTACCTTGCTATGCCTGCTATGCTTAGAGTCGTGTCAGGTCTGGTTCATCTGGGTGATGGGCTAGAGTGAAATGGTTATGTCGGTAATGAGAGTGGTGTGGTGAACACGATTTGGTAAAGGTATCGATGAGAGGCCATGTAGGAGTACATGGTGGGTTGTTTCATTGAAGCCGACCTTAAGCACTGAGATCTGTATGTGTGATTTAAGATACAGCTACTACCATGCATTGGGCCCTGAAATATGACCCCGCTCGACTTCTTATTCACCCTAGATCTCTGTCCAGGAGTTGCAAGTAGTTTCTGGTGTTTGTAGCCTACTGGAGGCCGTGGACAGCGCTGACCGTAGGGGTGGGCTGTGATGCGGTAGGTACGTGGACGGGTGTACCGAATACCCGTTAGGTATCTCGAGAACCCTGTTCACATCGTTCGGGGCCGTATGGAAACCTCGGCCGGACTCCCTGCGGATGGAACCTGGATAGGCGATAAACCTGGACTAGAGGCTTAGGTGTTTAGGTAGGTCGTGGTCTACACCCACGTCGGCTTTCGCTTGAAGTCTGCCGAGCACATGTCGTGTGCAGACGCTAAGTGGTGGAAACATGTATGAAGAAGTACACCCCTGCAGGGTTATCATGATCTATTCGAATAGCCGCGTCCGTGGTAAAGGACTACTTGGTTGCCTATACAGTTCATAGACAAGTAAATGGAAACTACTAAAAGCCTCAAGATAAGTGTGAGTGCCGAGGATGGCTCTTCCGTAGGAAGACGGAGGTGGATCCTCGGTAGTGTATTGAAGTGGTGAGTAGTGGACTCGTGTGCGCAAAACCATTTCAAGTTGGAGTCTCGTAGGTTAGCCTAGCCAAGAGTCAAAGCTGGCTTGCTGCAACAACTCCACCAACCCTTCTTGATAATGTGCATGTATGTAGGATTTGATGTAAGTCTTGCTGAGTACCTTTGTACTCATGTTGCTATAATTTACATTTTTACAGAAGACGCTGCAACCCCTTCTGATGGGTTCTACGTAGACGTTGACATCAATGAGTAGGCTAAGGCCCAGGTGGTGATCCTGAGCTTGTGAAGGACCACGTAGTATAGCTAGGCTTTCCAAGCCTCTTTTATTTTACTAGTTGTCTGTACTCAGACAAGTTACTTCCGCTGCTGGTTTGTATGACTGTATGACTTGAATGCTGGGTCGTGTGACCCGTACCTATGTGTATGTTATGTATGGCTCTCTGAGCCTTAAATAAAGTACTTGTGTCGTAGAGTCATGTTGTGGTGCCTCGTTGTATTTGCACATATCGAGCATATTGTGTGTATGATTGAAATGCTTGGTATGTGTGGGATCTGACTATCTAGTTGTTTATCTTTAGTAGCCTCTCTTACCGGGAAATGTCTCCTAGTGTCTCCACTGAGCCATGGTAGCTTGCTACTGCTCCGGAACACTTAGGCTGGCCGGCATGTGTCCTTCTTCGTTCCTGTGTCTGTCCCTTCGGGGAAATGTCACGCATTGAGTACCGGAGGCCTGTTAGCCCGCTACAGCCCGGTTTACCGGAGTCCTGCTAGCCCAGTGCTACAGCCCGGACCCACTTGCTGATGACCGACACGTTCGTTGCTGGGTCATGGATGCCTGTCCCTGTAAGTCTGTGCCACTTTGGGTTTACGACTAGCCATGTCAGCCCGGGCTCCTTATCATATGGGTACTAGCGACACTATCATATACGTGTGCCAAAAGGCGCAAACGGTCCCGGGCAAAGGTAAGGCGACACCCGTGGGAATACCGTGCGTGAGGCCGCAAAGTGATATGAGGTGTTACATGCTAGACCTATGTGGCATCGAGTCGGGGTCCTGACAGCGTTGGCATCAGAGCCGGACTGCCTGTAGGTTCTCCAAGCCAAACTGGTCGATGTTGAGTCTAGAAATTCTTTAGTTATATGTAGGGGAATTGTTTGTGGGTTGGAACGTAAGGCTCTTTTTTTACTCCTTTATCTTATGACATTCTGATCTGAGTCAGTCTATTCTTCCACCGGGGGTTAAGGAATTAGGATCTATTCTCTCTATCAGGATCACGTGTTACTAATCAGTAGTACCTTATAGGTTTGATGGATACAAGCCTAGTACAGTTCTACTACCACATCATGTTGTTAGGATGGACTCAGAATTTTGATATGATGATGTTGAGTGTGTATGAAATCCTTTGTCAAATGTCTCAAAATCCTTCTTGGGCATTTACAGCTGTTATGCTGCCGAAATTTTGCTAGAAATTCTAATGCCTTTGCATTATGGTTGTGCTTTCAGATGGCCACTCGCGACCTTAATCAAGTGGTTCGCCTGACTCGATGCCTAGATGTACCCGGCCATACTGCCATGTTGGTCAGGGTAATGACTGAGGCTGGATACCGTTGGTATCCTGAGTACACGGTCGAAGAGCAATTCCGAGACTTTAATCAAAGCCAGTATCTCTGCACTGTCAGGATATTTCCATCTTATCCTGGATCCACCGAGCCCTTCACTGCTCCTATGGACTCGGGGTTACTATTGAGATGGCTGTGCAGGACGCCGCTTACTCTATGATGAGCATCATGCGAGTCAGGACTGGCCTATTTCGGGATTCTGATTTCCGGTATATGCCAGGATCACTTCCGGGAGCACAAGGGTATCTCCAGGCTATCTATGCTGACCCCACTCAGGAGGATTCACGGACTCGCACCACTGCTGAGATGCTCGAGGATAAGGACCGTGAAAATCGGGCCTTGAGGCTAGAGCTTTTCAATATCGTGCTGACCATTGGGCCACGTTGACTCGGTTTGCACCGGCGGTGCAAGCTGGATATTCGGATATGCGCGATCTCTATCCTGTGAGATCTGCTCTGCCAGACGTGATGGGTTGGTGTGATGTAGGAGGCATCACCCCACCTCGCGGTCCCCGCAGGCCACCGTCTGTTGGTCCAAGACCTCATCCTAGCCCCTATGGTCCGCAAGCTCCGCGAGATCGTCTGTTCCCGGATGATCATGTTGAGCTTCCAGGCTATGGAGGTGACTTCTACGAGGACTACTACGGATCGGTCTGAGTTAGTGGTAGTATCACTAGTTCGTGCTAGCTGTGTCGTCTATCGTCCTGCGTGACTCGTGGGATATGACCTAGTTTGTACCGCCTTCCGGAGGTGTAGAAAAATAATGTATAGGAGCTTGGAATGCCTCCGATGAGATGTAATCCTCTTTTCACCGTAATAGTACCTTGTTTGGTCTTGTACTAAACCTTGTATGGTGTGTATGACGATGGAATAAAGAAGCAGTTTCTGTATCTACCATGTCATACGGATGATCATCTTGCATTCCGAGTTATTCCTTACATTCTGTATTCTATGTCGGAATCTTATCATTCTGACTAAATCATTGTCTTGTTTACCTAGGATGGTCAACACGCGCACTAACCCTGCTCCTCAAGAGCAGGCCGAAGGCAGTGAAGTCAGGGATGCAAATCTGCCTCATCCTCCTTCCCTAGCCGAGGTTATGATGGAAGCCGAAAGAAACAAGCGGGAGACCAACCGTTTGTTGGAGCGTATTGAACAGAACACAACACACCATCAGAGGACTAACGTGGTGTCACTTAGTGATTTCATCAAATTACATCCACCCACGTTCCACCACTCCGTCGAGCCTCTCGACGCTGATGACTGGCTTCGCATTATTTCTCACAAACTGTGCTCCGCGCTAGTAGCTGAGGCTGACAAGGTCACCTTTGCTGCATATCATCTTGAAGGCCCCGCCAGTCTATGGTGGGAGAATTATGGAGCTATGCGCCCAGCGGGCCATGTCACTACTTGGGCTGAATTCAGCGAGGCTTTCCGTGAACATCACATTCCGGAGGGTCTCATGGACCGTAAACGTGAGGAATTTTGCAGTTTCACTCAGGGCCGACTCTCTGTGGATGCTTACAGCAGGGAGTTCGGTAACCTCGCACGATATGCCACTGAGGAAGTTTCTACTGATGCCAAGAAGCAAGCAAGGTTCCGTAAGGGGCTTAGTCCTGAGCTTCGCCGCGACCTCCGTCTGCATGAGTGCACATCTTTTCAGAAGCTTGCTAACAAGGCCATCAGTGCTGAGACTGGTCAGACTGATTATGACGCAACACGCAAGCATGGCCGTGACGTGGGTTCCTCATCCGGTGCTGGCCCTCAGAAGCGCCGCGTGTGCGTGCCCAACACTGCCCTGCCACCCAGGTTCACACCGAGGCCATCCTTCCAGGCGCCTCGCCCCGTTCAACAGTCTGCACCCGCCAAGCCCTATGGTGGTCCAACCAACAGTGCTCCTCCACGTACCAGTTCTGTGACTTGTTTCAAGTGTGGGGAATCTGGCCACTACATGCGTGAGTGTCCCCAGACCAACCCCAACCAACCTGCTAAAGCTGTTGGCCGTGGCAAGCCGACAGGGAAAGTGTTCCACGCCAAGCCGGCCACCGCTACACGTGGCCATGTCAACTGTATCTCTGCCGAAGAAGCTCAAGAGGATCCCAACGTCGTTCTCGGTACGCTCCTTGTTAATTGCCACCCGGCATCTGTTCTTTTTGATACAGGAGCCTCTCATTCATTTATATCCGAGAACTATGCTCGTTTGCATAACACCGCATTCTGTGACATGCCATCCACTATGGAAATTTCTACTCCCGGTTCTAGATGGCAAACCTCCAGGGTAAGTTATGGAAATGAAATCCAAGTCGACAGACTTGTTTTCCTTGCATCTTTGATAGCTCTCAAATTTTTAGATATTAATATCATTTTGGGTATGGACTGGATGTCAGCTCATCATGCCAAAATTGATTGCTTCTCTAGGACTGTTCAACTCACTCATCCTTCGGGGAAGATAGTCAATGTCTTGACCCGAATAGCCAAGCGACAGTTATATTCTCTTAACGCCAGCCCTTTGCCAGACCTTGAGGACGTCCCGGTAGTCCGTGACTTCCCGGATGTCTTCCCAGAGGAATTGCCAGGTGTTCCACCTGACAGGGATGTTGAGTTCGTAATAGACCTTATTCCAGGAACCGTCCCGATTGCTAGAAGACCCTACAAGATGGCACCACTAGAACTAGCCGAGCTTAAGAAACAACTCGATGAGTCCTTGAAAAAGGGTTTCATCTGACCTAGTTCATCTCCGTGGGCTTGCCCCGTCCTCTTCGTCAAGAAGAAGGATGGTATGGACCGGATGGTTGTAGATTATCGACCTGTCAATTTGGTCACAATCAAGAACAAATATCCGCTCCCCAGGATCAACGACCTGTATGATCAGCTCGCTGGATCCTCAATCTTCTCCAAAATGGATTTGAGGTTGGGCTACCATCAAATCAAAATCAGAAACGGGGACATTCCTAAAACGGCCTTTGTTACTCGTTATGGCCAATACGAGTGCACCGTCATGTACTTCGGTTTAACCAACGCTCCAGCCACCTTTTCTCGGTTAATGAACTCAATCTTCATGGAGTATTTGGATAAATTCGTCGTTGTTTACCTCGATGATATACTCATCTACTCCAAGAACGAGGAAGAACATGCCGAACATCTAAGGCTAGTGTTGAAGAAACTTCGAGAGCATCGCCTTTATGCCAAGTTTTCTAAATGTGAATTTTGGTTGTCAGAAGTGACCTATCTGGGTCATGTAATATCTGGTAAAGGTATTGCTGTTAACCCTGAGCGAGTTCAAGCCGTCCTTAATTGGACTCCACCTGAATCGGTCAAGCAAGTTCGGAGTTTTCTGGGCTTAGCAAGCTATTGCCGTCGCTTTGTCGAAAATTTCTCCAAAGTTGCTAAACCTCTAACCGAACTCCTCAAGAAAGATAAGAAGTTCGAATGGACTCCACAATGTGAGCACAGCTTTCAGGAACTGAAAAGACGCCTGACTTCTGCTCCCGTACTGGTACCGCCAGATTTCTCTAAGGACTTTGTTATCTACTGCGACGCCTCGCGACAAGGACTAGGTTGCATTCTCATGCAAGATCGACACGTAATTGCTTACGCCTCACGGCAATTGCACCCACATGAGGAGAATTATCCTACTCATGATCTAGAGCTTGCAGCCGTAGTCTATGCACTTAAGACCTGGCGACATTACCTCCTCGGTAATCGTTGCGAAATATTCACTGATCACCAAAGTCTGAAGTACATCTTCACCCAACCGGATTTGAATCTCAGGCAAAGATGTTGGGTTGAGTTGATCACAGATTTCGACTTAGGAATAACTTACACCCCAGGGAAAGCCAACGTCATGGCTGATGCGCTAAGTCGTAAATCTTATTGTAACAACCTGATGTTACAACAAAGTCAACCGCTTCTCCATGAGGAATTTTGGAAGCTTAACCTTCACATTGTTCCTCAAGGTTTTCTTTCCACCTTGGTGGCAAAACCTACCCTGACGGATCAGATCATCAAAGCACAGAAGGTAGATCCGGGAATTTCCCGCATCAAGAGAAACATCAAGAAAGGAGTTGCAAATTGTTTCTCCATTGATGATCAAGGGGTCGTATACTTCGGGAATCGACTAGTGGTTCCCAAGGTGCGAAACCTGAGACGATTGATCCTTAAGGAAGCTCATGAATCTCCTCTCACCATTCATCCCGGTAGTACTAAGATGTATCAGGACCTACGCCAGAGGTTCTGGTGGACTAGGATGAAAAGAGAAATTGCTCAGTATATTGCTAATTGCGACGTCTGCTGTCGTGTAAAAGCAGAGCATCAAGGGCCTGCTGGCACCCTTCAACCCTTAGCTATTCCTGAATGGAAATGGGATAAAATTGGTATGGATTTCATTACCGGTTTTCCCAGGACCAAGAGAGGGAATAATGCTATCTTCGTCGTTGTCGATCGTCTTTCCAAAGTGGCCCATTTCTTACCTGTTCGTGAGAGTATAACCGCTAGTCAGTTGGCAGACTTATACATCTCCTGAATAGTGTCTCTCCATGGTGTTCCTTTGGAAATTAACTCGGATCGAGGAAGTCTTTTCACCTCTCGATTTTGGGAAAGTTTCCAAAATGCTATGGGAACCCGCCTTTCTTTTAGAACCGCTTTCCACCCTCAATCGAGTGGTCAAGTGGAATGCGTCAACCAGATTCTAGAAGACATGCTTCGAGCCTCTGTTATCTCATTCGGAATGGAGTGGGAGAAATGCCTTCCATTTGCCGAATTCGCTTACAACAACAGCTATCAATCTAGCTTGGGTAAAGCCCCTTTTGAAGTTCTCTATGGACGACGGTGTCGAACACCCCTTAACTAGTCAGAAACCGGGGAAAGACAATTCTTTGGCCCGGATATGATTCAGGAAGCAGAAGAGCAAGTTCGCATCGTTCGTGAAAAGTTGAAAACAGCCCAATCTCGTCAGAAGAGTCAATATGACCGAAAACATAAGGCTATGACTTTCGAGGTTGACGAGAAGGCTTACCTTCGGATTACCCCTCTGAAGGGAACCCATCGTTTCGGTATCAAAGGCAAATTGGCTCCACGTTACATTGGACCCTTTCGCATTCTCGCCAAACGAGGAGAAGTTGCCTACCAGTTGGAACTACCTCCGCATCTCTCCAGAGTCCATGATGTCTTCCACGTTTCTCAACTCAGGCGTTGCTTCTCGGATCCTATCCGTGGAGTGGACCACGAAACGCTTGATCTCCAAGATAATCTTACATATCGAGAGTACCCCATTCGTATCCTCGATCAGGCCGAGCGTACCACTCGACGTCATAATATCAAGTTTCTCAAAGTTCAATGGTCGCACCATTCTGAGGATGAAGCAACTTGGGAAAGGGAGGATCGTCTTCGACTCGAGTACCCCGCCCTCTTTCGGGAGGAACCCAAATCTCGGGACGAGATTCTTTTGAGTGGGGGTGAGTTGTCACACCCTAGCTAGTCATGCATTAGAGTGTTGCATCATGTTTATTCTTTCATCAGAAACTTGAAATGGGGATGACAGAACCCCCAGTCCCCTCTGAAACCAATTAGGGTTTACTAAAAACTTTTTCAATGAACCTGAAATGCCCTTCTAAAATGCCCATCATTTTTGTCTTGGTTCAGAACCTCTGCCAAAAGTGATGCACATTTTCCTAGGCCATCTTAGGGTTTTTGAATTAAATCATAAATATTTGAATTTGGGCATTTAAAATTATATAAAATATTTAAATGCTCAAATATCTCCAAACTAAAATGTTTCATGTTGGAAATAATCCAACTATGGACCAGGAGTGGTTTGGTGATTTTAGGAGTTGCCTAAGTATTTTTATTAATTCAACAAAGTTGCAGAAGTATTAAAAAACAGAAAACAGAGAAAAACAGAAAAACCTTACCTGGCGCCAGCACCCGGCCCACCTGCCGGCCCAGCCCAGCGCCGCTCCAGCGAGCTGCTTGCCGGCCAGGCAGGCAGGCAGGTGCCCGACGGCGACCGCAGCGCGCGCCACGCACCTGCTCACCGCCTCGCCGCTCCCCTCGCCCGGTGACGTCGTGGATCGCCCTCCCTCTCTCCCCCGAACCCCTCAGACACCCCCTTTCTTCTCCAGCTCCTCCCCCTCGCGCCCCCCAGCCATGGCCGATGCTACCGCCGCCGTGCCTACGTCGTAGCCGCGCTCCCCGCCGCCCGTGCGTCCTCTCATCATGTCCAGGAGCTCCGCCGCTGTCCACTTCATCGAGCAAGCCGAGCCCCGAGCGCTCGCAATGCCCGAGTCCACCGCAACGACCTCGCCCGAACCGCCGTCGCCGGAGATCCCCTTCAACGCCGTCGTCGCTCCGGTCCGTCCCCGGCCGCACCAAGGGCTTCGTCGAACTCCCCGTGAGCTTAGCCATCTTCCCCTCCCTCCTTTTCTTGCTCCCGAGCCGTGTAGTGACCTCCCGGAGCTCAACCGCACCCACCACCGTGGAGCTCGTCGCCGACATGCTCCCGGTCACCCTCCGGCCACTCCACGGTGTCCATCATGCTCACCGCGTCACGTAGCACCTAACTAGCTACTCCCCGCACCTCACCGACCCCCCTAGCGACAAGTTCGACTTCGGCCAAACTCCGGTGGCTGCCAAAGTCGTCGCCGGCGCCAACTCCGGCCACCCCAACCCCAACGGACTCCACCAAGACCTGCGGCTCGACCTCAGCTCCTCTCCGGTGGCCTCCGCTGCTCGTTTGGTTGCCGGAACGGCAAAAATCACTTCCGCCGCCGCGTCGGGCTCGCCGGCGGCTAAACGCCGGTGCAGCTGACCCGGGTTTGACCACGGGTGGGTCCTGGTTGACTCCCCTGAGTCTATGACAGGTGGGGCCCAGCCCTGCTAACTAATTAGGATTAGTTTAAATTAATTTTAGTTTAATTAATCACACTGACACGTGGGACCCACTGTCAGGTTTGACCCGGACGTGTCCCGTTGACCTGCTGATGTCACACTGACGTCAGGCTGACGCAGTAATTGATTTTCTGGGTTTAATCTAATATAGGAAATTCCAGAGTATAGTTTAAACTTCAAAAATTCATAACTTTTATTCTGTAACTCCAAATCAGACAAATTATATATGAAAAATGATCAAAAAAATCCAATCTATCCATCTGTACTATTTTCATGCATGATTAAACAAGTTAACTTGATGTTTAATGCAGAACAAGGAAAAACACTTTAAAGGGCCATGTTTGAGTTTGAAAATTGAATCTTTGATTCAAATTGGTTCAAACCCTTCTGGTCTTAGTTGCATTAGCCCAACTCACTCATATTGCCATGTTTCATGCATGCATCATATTGTTGCACATTGTTTGGTGATGGTTGTGTATCGGTGTTCTTGCGGCAGGTTCTGCCTCCGAGGAGTACCGTGATTACCCTAACGAAGAACCGTATCAGTGCATCGAACCATCAGGCAAGCAAAAAACCATTTGATCATATCGATACAATCCCATGTTCTCGCTCCTGCTCTCTTTTACTGCATTAAGACAACGCGTTTCAAACTGCTGTGTGCTACGGTAGTTGAACCCACTTCCTCTGCATGACCTGTCATTGCCACAGTAACTAGATGAAACCCACTAGCATGTGTAGGAGTTGATTGAGCCATATGTATGTGTTGTTCCTACCTTGCTATGCCTGCTATGCTTAGAGTCGTGTCAGGTCTGGTTCATCTGCGTGATGGGCTAGAGTGAAATGATTATGTCAGTAATGAGAGTGGTGTGGTGAACACGATTTGGTAAAGGTATCGATGAGAGGCCATGTAGGAGTACATGGTGGGTTGTTTCATTGAAGCCGACCTTAAGCACTGAGATCTGTATGTATGATTTAAGAATCAGCTACTACCATGCATTGGGCCCGAAACCAATGGACCCTCTCGGCTTCTTATTCACCCTAGTTCTCTGTCCAGGAGTTGCAAGTAGTTTCTGGTGTTTGTAGCCTACTGGAGGCCGTGGACAGCGCTGACCGTAGGGGTGGGTTGTGATACGATAGGTACGTGGCCGGGGATACCGGGCACCCGTTAGGTGTCACGGACCCCTGTACACATCGTTCGGGGCCGTATGGGAAACCTTGGCCGGACTCCCTGCGGATGGAACCTGGATAGGCGATAAACCTGGATTGGAGACTTAGGTGGTTAGGTAGGTCGTGGCCGACACCCACGTTGGGCTTCCGCTTGAAGGTTGCCGAGTACATGTCGTGTAAACGACGGTAAGTGGTGAGAGCGTGTATGAAGAAGTACACCCCTGCAGGGTTATCATGATCTATTCGAATAGCCGCGTCCGCGGTAAAGGACTACTTGGTTGCCTATACAGTTCATAGACAAGTAAATGGAAACTACTAAAAGCCTCAAGATAAGTGTGAGTGCCGAGGATGGCTCTTCCGTAGGAAGACGGAGGTGGATCCTCGGTAGTGTATTGAAGTGGTGAGTAGTGGACTCGTGTACGCAAAACCATTTCAAGTTGGAGTCTCGTAGGATAGTATAGCCAAGAGTCAAAGCTGGCTTGCTGCAATAACTCCACCAACCTTCTTGATAATGTGCATGTATGTAGGATCTGATGTAAGTCTTGCTGAGTACCTTTGTACTCATGTTGCTATAATTTACATTTTACAGAAGACGCTGCAACCCCTTCTGATGGGTTCTTCGTAGACGTTGACATCAATGAGTAGGCTAAGGCCCAGGTGGTAATCCTGAGCTTGTGAAGGACCACGTAGTATAGCTAGGCTTTCCAAGCCTCTTTTATTTTACTAGTTATCTGTACTCAGACAAGTTACTTCCGCTGCTGGTTTGTATGACTGTATGACTTGAATGCTGGGTCGTGTGACCCGTACCTTTGTGTATGTTATGTATGGCTCTCTGAGCCTTAAATAAAGTACTTGTGTCATAGGGTCATGTTGTGATGCCTTGTTGTATTTGCACATATCGAGCATATTGTGTGTATGATTGAAATGCTTGGTATGTGTGGGATCTGACTATCTAGTTGTTTATCCTTAGTAGCCTCTCTTACCGGGAAATGTCTCCTAGTGTTACCACTGAGCCATGGTAGCTTGCTACTACTCTGGAACACTTAGGCTGGCCGGCATGTGTCCTTCTTCGTTCCTGTGTCTGTCCCTTCGGGGAAATGTCACGCATTGAGTACCGGAGTCCTGTTAGCCCGCTACAGCCCGGTTTACCGGAGTCCTGCTAGCCCAGTGCTATAGCCCGGACCCACTTGCTGATGACCGACACGTTCGTTGCTGGGTCATGGATGCCTGTCCCTGTAAGTCTGTGCCACTTTGGGTTTACGACTAGCCATGTCAGCCCGGGCTCCTTATCATATGGGTACTAGCGACACTATCATATACGTGTGCCAAAAGGCGCAAATGGTCCCGGGCAAAGGTAAGGTGACACCCGTGGGAATAACGTGCGTGAGGCCGCAAAGTGATATGAGGTGTTACATGCTAGACCTATGTGGCATCGAGTCGAGGTCCTGACAACCAACACCTCCATCATCTTCATCAACATCTCCATCACCTTCCCCCATCTATATCCAGCGGTCCACTCTCCCGCAACCCGTTGTACCCTCTACTTGAACATGGTGATTTATGCTTCATATTATTATCCAATGATGTGTTGCCATCCTATGATGTCCGAGTAGATTTTTGTTGTCCTATCGGTGATTGATGAATTGCTATGATTGGTTTGAGTTGCATGTTTTATTATTGGTGCTGTCCTATTGTGCCCTCCGTGTCGCGCAAGCGTGAGGGATTCCCGCTGTAGGGTTTGTAATATGTTTATGATTTGCTTATGGTGGGTGGCGTGAGTGACAGAAGCACAGACCCGAGTAAGTAGGTTGTTTGCATATGGGATAAAGAGGACTTGATGCTTTAATGCTATGGTTGGGTTTTACCTTAATGAATCTTTAGTAGTTGCGGATGCTTTCTAGAGTTCCAATCATAAGTGCATATGATCCAAGTAGAGAAAGTATGTTAGCTTATGCCTCTCCCTCAAATAGAATTGCAATAGTGATTACCGGTCTAGTAACATAGGCAATTGCTTAGGGACAATTCCACAACTCCTACCACCACTTTTCCACACTCGCTATATTTACTTTATTGCATCTTTATCTAAAGAGCCCCTAGTTTATATTTACGTGCTCTTTATATTCTTGCAAACCTATCCTATCACACCTACAAAGTACTTCTAGTTTCATACTTGTTCTAGGTAAAGCGAATGTCAAGCGTGCATAGAGTTGTATCGGTGGTCGATAGAACTTGAGGGAATATTTATTCTACCTTTAGCTCCTCGTTGGGTTCGACACTCTTACTTATCGAAAATTGTTGCGATCCCCTACACTTGTGGGTTATCAAGACCTTTTTCTGGCGCCGTTGCCGGGGAGTCATAGCATGGGGTGAATATTCTCGTGTGTGCTTGTTTGATTTATCACTAAGTAATTTTTATTTGTTGTCCTTAGTTGTTTTCTATATTTAGTTATGGGTAGGAAACACAAAATACCAAAAAAATTAGTTGTACCCACTGCTCCAATGGTTGAAGAACCACTCAAAATCTATAACACTACTGAAGCTTTTTACTTGGATCATCTTCGATCCCTATGTGCTCGTGCTGAAACCCCAACTAGCTTAGTTGAGGGCAAATCTTTAGATGAGCATGCTTGTTATGTGCGACACCGCACATCTGAAAAAGGGAAACTATTATGGGATCAAATTCAACATTTGCAATGCTATGCTTGGAATTTATGTTATCTATATGATTTTACTTGTTGTTCTGAAAACCCTAAGAAACACCTTCCCTACCAATGTGAGTTTAGTGATAATGGAATCGTATCTTCGTATGCTAAGGGTGTTTATAATTACTATGATGTTCAACAAATTGAAGAATTTGTTGCTTTTAAGGGTGCTTTAGAAATTGCTTCTTTGATTGAAAAGTATGATGCTACTCTTTACAATTCTGAAAGTTTTGCCATACTTGAATATTGCTATGATAATTATGCTTCTAATGCCTATGTTAAACCATATATTGAGAAATTCTCCGCTGTCCAAGAAGAGACTAATATTTTGCAGGAAGCTATGGAAGAAGAAATTGATGAAACTGTGAGCTCATTGGATGAAGAAGATGATGAGGAGAGCGAAGAACAAAAGGAGGAAGAGCGGATTAGCTAACCGTGCCCACCTTCTAATGAGAGTAACTCTTCAACTCATACATTGTTTAATTTCCCTTCGTGCTTACCGAAGGATGATTGCTATGATGATTGCTATGATCCCTTGAATTTGTTTGAAATATCCCTTTTTGATGATACTTGTTATGCTTGTGGCCAAGATGCCAATATGAATTATGCTTATGGAGATGAACCTGCTATAGTTCCTTATGTTAAACATGAAATTATTGCTATTACACCCACGCATGATAGTCCTATTATCTTTTTGAATTCTCCCGACTACACTATATCGGAGAAGTTTGTGCTTATTAAGGATTATATTGATGGGTTGCCTTTTACCGTTGCACATGATGATTTTGATGAATGTAATATGCATGTGGTTGCTGCTCCTACTTGCAATTATTATGAGAGAGGAACTATTTCTCCACCTCTCTATGTTTCCCATACTATGAAATTGCAAGAAACTACTTATACTATGCATTGGCCTTTACTTGGTGTGCATGAATTGTTCTTTTATGACATGCCGATGCATAGGAAGAGAGTTAGACTTCGTTGTTGCATGATATATGTTACTTTGTGCTCACTACTAAATTACAAATCATTGTTAATTAAAATTGGCTTTGATATACCTTGGGATCCGGGTGGATTCGTTACTTGAGCACTAAATGCCTAGCTTAATGGCTTTAAAGAAAGCGCTGCCAGGGAGACAACCCAGAAGTTTTAGAGAGTCATTTAGTTCTCTTGAGTGCTTTTATATAGTTTAAAAACAAAAAAAAGAGGGGAACCTGAAAACTTTTCAAAAAGGAAAGTGAAAGTGAGAAAGACAAGCATTGTTGAAGTGGGAGCTAGCCTTGAACTTTGTTCATGCTCACGGAAACTTTGTGAATCTTGATTACAGAAACTTTTCATCAAAAATAATTATCCCCTTGTATAATTCCCTTGTATTATAAAAATAATGTGCTAAGGTTTGCCTTTAGGATGTTTACGATGCTTGTTGGTTTGTACGGTGCAGGACAAAAACTTTGGCTGTAGTGCGCGATTTTACATTTTTAGCTGAAACGTCAAATAGTTCTGATTCCTTTTGAACTGTCTTGCTGTACAAATTGTTTATTTTTCCTAATTTGTATAGAGTTTTTGGGGTACCATAAGTATGGTGAATGTTCATATTGCTACAGACTATTCTGTTTTGACAGATTCTTTTTTTCATGCATAGTTTGCTTGTTTTGATGAATCTATCAATTTATATTAGTGGATTAAGCCATGGAAAAGTTATATTACAGTAGACACAATGCAAAATTTGAATTGGTTTGCAACAGTACTTATAGTGGTGATTTGCTTTATTATACTAACGGATCTTACCGAGTTTTCTGTTGAAGTTTTGTGTGGATAAAGTGTCTAAACGAGAAGGTCTCGATATGAGGAAAAGGAAGAGAGGCAAGGGCTCAAGCTTGGGGATGCCCGAGGCACCCCAAGTAAATATTCAAGGAGACTCCAGTGCCTAAGCTTGGGGATGCCCCGGAAGGCATCCCCTCTTTCTTCAACAAGTATCGGTATGTTTTCGTATTCGTTTCGTTTATGCATTATGTGCAAGTCTTGGAGTGTCTTTTGCATTTAGTTTTCACTTTTCTTTTATGCACCATACTGGTATGAGATAGTCCTTGGTTGATTTATAGAATGCTCATTGCACTTCACTTAAATCTTTTGAGTATGGCTTTATAGAATGCTTCATGTGCTTCACTTATATCATTTGAAGTTTAGATTGCCTATTTTTCTTCACATAGAAAACCGTCATTTGTAGAATGCTCTTTTGCTTCACTTATATTTGTTAGAGCATGGGCATATCTTTTGTAGAAAGAATTAAACTCTCTTGCTTCACTTATATCTATTTAGAGAGATGACAGGAATTGGTCATTCACATGGTTAGTCATAAAATCCTACATAAGCTTGTAGATCGCTGAATATGATATGTTTGATTCCTTGCAATAGTTTTGCGATATATAGGTGATAATATGTGGGAGGTACTAGTAGATGGTTGTGTTTAGTATGGATGTTGGTGTCAAGGTTTGTGATTCCCGAAGCATGCACGTATGGTCTACTAACTATGTAACCAAATTGGCATGCATTGTATTTTGATTGTTTATCTTTGCGTGAAGGTCGGGGGCGCGCGATGGTTAACTCCTACCAACCACCCCCCTAGGAGTATGCGTGTAGTACTTTGTTTCAAGGGCTTTTAAATTTTTGCAATAAGTATGTGAGTTCTTTATGACTAATGTTGAGTCCATGGATTATACGCACTTTTACCTTTCCATCATTGCTAGCCTCTTCGGTACCGTGCATTGCCCTTTCTCACCTCGAGAGTTGGTGCAAACTTCACCGGTGCATCCAAATCCCGTGATATGATACGCTCTTTCACACTTAAGCCTCCTTATATCTTCCTCAAAATAGCCACCATACCTACCTATCATGGCATTTCCATAGCCATTCCGAGATATATTGCCATGCAACTTTCATCATCATCATATACATGACTTGAGCATTCATTGTCATATTGCTTTGCATGATCGTAAGATAGCTAGCATGATGTTTACATGGCTTGTCCGTTTTTTGATGTCATTGCTATGCTAGATCATTGCACATCCCGGTACACCGCCGGAAGCATTCATATAGGGTCATATCTTTGTTCCAGATATTGAGTTGTAAGTAAATAAAAGTGTGATGATCATCATTATTAGAGCATTGCCCCAGTGAGGAAAGGATGATGGAGACTATGATTCCCCCACAAGTCGGGATGAGACTCCGGACTTTATGAAAAATAAAACAGGCCAAAGAAGCCCAAATAAAAAAAGAGGCCAAAGAAGCCCACCAAAAAAATAAAAAAAATAAAAATAAAAAAATGAAAAGGAAAAAGAAAAAAATGAGAGAAAAAGAGAGAAGGGGCAATGTTATTATCCTTTTACCACACTTGTGCTTCAGAGTAGCACCATGTTCTTCATAGAGAGAGTCTCCTATGCTTTCACTTTCATTTACTAGTGGGAATTTTCATTATAGAAATTGGCTTGTATATTCCAACGATGTGCTTCCTCAAATGCCCTAGGTCTTCATGAGCAAGCAAGTTGGATGCACACCAACTTAGTTTTTAGTTTGAGCTTTCATACACTTATAGCTCTTAGTGCATCCGTTGCATGGCAATCCCTACTCCTCACATTGACATCAATTGATGGGCATCTCCATAGCCCGTTGATTAGCCGTGTTGATGTGAGACTTTCTCCCTTTTTGTCTTCTCCACATAACCTCCATCATCATATTCTATTCCACCCATAGTGCTATATACATGGCTCACGCTCATGTATTGCATGAAGGTTGAAAAAGTTTGAGAATACTAAAGTATGAAACAATTGCTTGGCTGACACTGGGATAGGCATGAGGGGTACCTTGTGTCAAGAAAAGGGAGCATACAAGCCTATATGATTTTGTAGGGATAACTTTCTAAAGCATTGATGTTTTGAAAGACATGATTGTTTGTTGGGATGCCCTAAGTATTATTGCTTTTATGACAAATGATAGACTATTGCTTTGAATCACTTGTGTCTTAATATTCATGCCATGATTAGACATATGATCAAGATTATGCTAGGTAGCATTCCACATCAAAAATTATCTTTTTTATCATTTACTACTCGAGGATGAGCAAGAATTAAGCTTGGGGATGCTGATACATCTCCGTCGTATCTATAATTTTTTATTGTTCCATGCCAATATTATGCAACTTTCATATACTTTTTGGCAATTTTTTATATTATTTTTGGGACTAACATATTGATCCAGTGCCCAGTGCCAGTCCCTGTCTGTTGCATGTTTTTGGTTTCGCAGAATATCCATATCAAACGGAGTCCAAACGGGATAAAAACGGACGGAGCTTATTTTGGAAAATATGGAAAATTTGGAAGGAAAATCAACGCGAACCAGTGCCCGAGGTGGTCACGAGGCAGGGGGCGCGCCCCCTACCCTCGTGAGCCCACCGTAAGGCGGTTGATGCTCTTATTTTGTTGCAAGAAAGCTAATATTCGGAAAAAATCACGGCGAAGGTTTCAGGCCAATCGGAGTTACAAATCTCCATATATACATGAAACGGTGAAACAGACACAGAAGAGAATGCAGAAACAGAGAGATAGATCCAATCTCGGAGGGGCTCTCGCCCCTCCCACGCCATGGGAGCCAAGGACCAGAGGGGAAACACTTCTCCCATCGAGGGAGAAGGTCAAGGAAGCAGAAGAAGAAGGGGGGGCTCTCTCCCCCTTGCTTCCGGTGGCGCCGGAGCACCGCCGGGGGCCATCATCATCACCGCGATCTTCACCAACACCTCCATCATATTCATCAATATCTCCATCACCTTCCCCCATCTATATCCAGCGGTCCACTACCCCGCAACCCGTTGTACCCTCTACTTGAACATGGTGCTTTATGCTTCATATTATTA
This sequence comes from Triticum dicoccoides, assembly GCF_002162155.2. Classification (NCBI taxonomy): domain Eukaryota; kingdom Viridiplantae; phylum Streptophyta; class Magnoliopsida; order Poales; family Poaceae; genus Triticum; species Triticum dicoccoides. The sequence goes on from NC_041385.1 coordinate 444,112,231, forward strand.
TCCAATGATGTGTTGCCATCCTATGATGTCTGAGTAGATTTTCGTTGTCCTATCGGTGATTGATGAATTGCTATGATTGGTTTGAGTTGCATGTTTTATTATTGGTGCTGTCCTATTGTGCCCTCCGTGTCACGCAAGCGTGAGGGATTCCCGCTGTAGGGTTTGCAATATGTTTATGATTTGCTTATGGTGGGTGGCGTGAGTGACAGAAGCACAGACCCGAGTAAGTAGGTTGTTTGCATATGGGATAAAGAGGACTTGATTCTTTAATGCTATGGTTGGGTTTTACCTTAATGAATCTTTAGTAGTTGTGGATGCTTGCTAGAGTTCCAATCATAAGTGCATATGATCCAAGTATAGAAAGTATGTTTGCTTATGCCTCTTCCTCAAATAGAATTGCAATAGTGATTACCTGTCTAGTAACGTAGTCAATTTCTTAGGGACAATTCCACAACTCCTACCACCACTTTTCTACACTCGCTATATTTACTTTATTGCATCTTTATCTAAACAGCCCCTAGTTTATATTTACGTGCTCTTTATATTCTTGCAAACCTATCCTATCGCACATACAAAGTACTTCTAGTTTCATACTTGTTCTAGGTAAAGCGAACGTCAAGCGTGCGTAGAGTTGTATTGGTGGTCGATAGAACTTGAGGGAATATTTATTCTACCTTTAGCTCCTCGTTGGGTTCGACACTCTTACTTATTGACAACTGTTTCGATCCCCTACACTTGTGGGTTATCACTCCACCTGACAGCGGGGACCCACCGGACGGGCCACCGTATTTTGCGAAAAAACATTTCCCCCTAACTGCCGGGACCCACCAGCTACATCTTCGCACGCAAGGAAGTGCATCCAAAAAAAACGATTCGCCCCCCTGACTGCTGGGACCCACCAGCTATATCTTAGCACGCAAGGAAGTGCCTGACAGTCGGGACCCACCTGGTCGAAGCATACGTAGCGTTGTCATTCTGGTCGCGAACGTGTACGTACATATATACTGGTCGATGTAGAGGCGCGCACGTGTCGTAGTAGAGGCGTGTACGTGTCGTAGTAGAGTCGCGCATGTAGCATGTACACGTACGTACAGCGGCCAGGGTGCAAGAAAGAAAATACGGCCACGTATGTGTACATATGGGCGGGGTCTCGAACGCCTACTCGTGCATACGTACGGCCAGGGCTCGTGTACATGGCTGGGTCGGAACGGAGAAACAGCGTTGTCGTCGTGTTCATGGGGAGCCAACCGGCTGGGTCAGAACAGAATGCGTCGTCATGTTCATCGGGAGGGCTTGGACGGAAAGGCGATGGAAACGAGGCCTCGCATACTGCAGAACGGAGGAAACGTCCTTGTGTTCGACTGGCCACATCCGAAACGGGGGTCCTGTTGATCGGGAGAGGTCTGGCGTACCGCAGAACGGAGGAAACAGACCTCCTACGGTCGAAACGGGGGTGCCGTTGATTTGAAGGGGTGTGGCGTACCGCAAAACGGACGACACGGACCTCCTACGGTCGAAACGGGGGTCCTGTTGATCGGGAGGGGTGTGGCGTACCGCAAAACGGACGAAACGGACTTGTGTTGGAGTGCTACGGTCGAAACGGGGGTCTTGTTCATCGGGAGGGGTGTGGCGTACCAC